>NC_071391.1:133687501-134008751 GCF_022682495.2 Desmodus rotundus | reverse complement strand
GAGTCTTTGTTTTATTTCAAAATCCAGGTGAATATTACTGTTCTTTCCTTGTATCATTTTTAACTGGTAAGCATGAATCAGGGAGATCAGCAGTCTTTCTCAGTGAAGGGCCACATAGTAAACTCTTCAGGCTTTTTGGACCTGAGATCTCTTGCAGGTGCTCAGCTCTGCCCTGTAGCTCCAAAGCAGCCAGGACAAGAGTTAAAGGATTGGCCTGGTTGCATTTTAGTACAAATTCATTTACACGAGTATGCATTGGCTGGATTTAGCCTCTGGACTGTAGTTTGCAGACCCCGGATATAATTTATTTCTCATCTCTACAAAACAAAGGGGTGAAGAATATTGTGTAGAAGAAGGAAAAGTCAAAGATTTGTTCTACAAACACGTACCCACTCAAAGCTATGTTAATATGTGAATCATATGCTCATACATTGCTGAAATATCTTAGATTATTATTTTTGTATCTAAAAACAGTGAACAAATCACATACTGATTTTGTGCAGAACTGTGTGGCTGGATCACACAAAATGTAACAAAAATACAATATTTTGATTTCAGGCAAAGAAATGATAGAGTTTTATCTCAAGAAAATAATTTTAAATTAGAATTTGCTTTCTTTTATTATGTGATTATTTTAAGAATGATTTCTAAGAAATGGAACCATGAGTCTTAAATATTCATTCCACTTTGGAAGGGTTTTTTTTTTTTTTTTTTTTTTGGCCATTTTGTTATATTTGTTTTACCTTATTAAAAGACAGACTTTTTGAATTAATATGGGTTAATTGTGAAAGGACTAAAGTTGTAGGTGGTCTTTAAGGTCAACGAAAAAAATAGATGGTATTAATAATTATTAATTAGTTGCTCTAGCTAGTTTTTTAATTGCATAGATTTTCCTGATTTTTATATACTATGCTATTATTTGCACTTTCTTCACTCCCATATGACTTAAAAAAAACAATAATAATATCATTTGCTAAATTTGCTGAACTCGACAGTAATCAGTGCTGAAGGAGAGGAGTGTGTGACATTTTTACTCAGTTGAGCTTATCGCACCAGGTAGATTTTAGGACTTTAATTACTCTTTCAAAATGGAATTGGTAGAAATAGTGAGGATGATGACCAGTACTCTAATTCTGATACTTCTATGGAGTAGATCTAATTTTCTTCATGGACCTGTATTTTATTTCAGTTAAAGTGCATGGGATATTCATTGTACAAGTGACATTAATTGAAAATGTTATTTTGATCTAGAGAATGAAGCACTCTCCTGATCTAATGAGCTTTATGATGGAGTTGAAGATGGTTTTGGTATGTGCTTTCTAACACTGCTACCATATTCTCTAGGCCTTGATTGCTTTTGTAATTCCTGTAAAAACTAACATAAGAATTTGAAACTCAACTTCCAGACAGTTAATGTTTAATTTTACTATGTGCATAAATGTGGATGGTACTCTTCTTGAACTGTGTGAGGAACAGAACTCTTTGTAAGAACCAATTTCATCTTATCATAAACTGGGTATACTAGAAACTATTCATGGGCAGATGGCGAAGAAATAAAATGTAGTCCTGGTCTGTTGGAGAATTTAACATCTTCAGAAAGATTAGGTAGTTACACCTAAAGATATAATACAGTGTGTAAATAGTTTTGTATAAAGCTGCAGATTTTTGAAAAACTTCTTAGGCTTCATTACATACATATTAGTACAGTTACTTATAGTAATTGATTATTCAGTTAGTCAATTATGCATAAAATATTTATTCTATAAACATTGTATTTTTTAAAAACTTTTTGTTATGTAAGTTTTCAACAAAAACAAAAGGGAGGAGATTATAGTGAATAGCCATGGGGCCATGACTTACCTTCAACTTTTACCAGTAAGGAACTGGAGTATTTTTTTTAAATCTTTACCCCGGGATATTTTTTGATTACTGATTTTAGAGTAGAGGAAGTGGGGAGAGAGAAGGGAGACACATTGATGTGAGAAACATCAGTCAGTTGTCTCCTGCACGCACCCTGACTGGGGATCGAACCCACAACCTAGGTATGTGCCCTGTTCGGAATTGAACCTGCAACCTTCTGATATATGAGACCATTATGCTACAACTAATTAAGCCACTTAGTCAGGGTGGGACTGGAGTATTTTTAAAGAAAAACATGGACATTGAGTCCAGTCCTCCATAAATATGTCATTGTATATCTTTAATAGCTAAGTGTTTTTTTGTCTCTCTTTAAATATGCTATTCTAACTCCAACAAAGTTAGGGATAATTCTTTATAGCTGCTGTGTTTGTATTAGTATGAAGACAAGGTCCACACTTTATATTTGGTTGCTATATATCTTAAGTCTCTTAAGTTATAACAGCACCTCCTCTCCCCCCCACTTTTTTAAATGCCATCTACTTGTTGAATAAACCAGATTATGTGTCATGTAAAATTTCCCACATTTTGGATTTGGTTTATTAGATAGTCATGGTGTCTTTTAACATATTCTACCTTTTTTAATAACCTGGGAGTTAGATCTAAAGGTCTCCAAAGTTGGGTTTTTTGTTCTGCTAACAGTACTTTGTTCTGCTCTGCACTTCATATATTGCACCAGGAAGTACATGGTGTCTGATAGTTCCTCTTTTAGTACAGTCAGGGTTATCAACAGGTTTAGATACATCCAGTATAAGGCTTTCCATCAGCCTGTCACCTAATGGTATTTGCATCCAATGATGGTCATTGCCTACATCCACTATTTCATTAGAGGTTACAAATGGTGATTTTAAAAATTGCATCATTCACGTTTATTAGCTGAAAATCTTCTATAGAGAACTTCCCCTTATCTGTTATTTGGTAAATTTGAGGTGTAGCTCATACTGGAGAGATAGGGTAAGTGTCTATTTCTCTTTCTTTCTTTTTTTTTTTTAAATCAATTTGTAGAATAATAAGTTCATGCTTAGAAACTGTCAAAGGGAACAAATGATTTTTTTAGTATCATTATGAACTCCAGCATTTTTATATATTTGATTAACTTTAATTCATTGCAATTATTATTTTTGATTGTATACTTTTTGGTCAGTGTAAGCCTCTTCATGTTGGCTCCTGAGTTTTCTTTTCTTTTCTTTCTTTCTTTCTTTTTTTTTTTTTTTTTTTTTGATGCAGCCAAGTTTTGCTTTCTGCCACCTGTTGTTCCAGGTTCATTCACTCATCCTATCCCAGAACTGTAATCAGTTATTTCTCCAAAGAACCATGGTTTCTTTGTAGAAAATGGTATTTGGATGCCACAGTGTGGAAACTAATGTGCTCATTCAGTAACTTCTAGGCCTAAGTGGACGAGGCTAGGAAAAGATACTTTTCAGAAAGAGCAAATATGAGTTCACAGTGATATTTCCTATTCAGATTTAGCATTTTAGTGTTTTTAGTTATTTGATTTTTCTTGCTTGTATCTTTTTTATCTTACTGTGAAAAGTCTTTGTTTCTAATATTAACGTAATTATTATTTTTGGTCTATTGGTCATTTGATTTTGAAGGAACATTAATTCAAACCTAAAAATATTGAGTTAATCTCTAGGTCACAATATTCTATTTAGTACATTTGTTATTGCATTTATGAATAAAATAAAATACCATTTATTAGCTTTCTAAAGAAACTATGGACAGAGTTGGTGATATTATTACACATATATGACAGTATACCTAAACATGGAAGAATTATCAGTTTATTTGTTTTTGTGTGTTATCAATAATAGGGTTCCTATAATATAATCACCAATAAAAGTATTGATACCCAAATGAAATTAATAGTTTCTGAATGTGTTCAGGAAATTTTGTGAATCTCCCATGGAGTTTCCTAATAACAACTGGGCATATAGTAGGAGTTCAGTATATATTTAATAAGTGAAGTTACCCACATTTTTAAAAACTATCTGAGGTGTGGGTTCTTTTATTCCTGTTTTAGAGCTGAGTCACTGAGCACCGAAGGCCTCAAAACTAGGAAATGTTCAAGTTAGGATTTAAGATCTTTGTTTGTAAAGCTTGTGTTCTCTGTACTATGCACCTTTGCCGCCTCCTTCACGAAGAATGTTTTTCTTCTCAACCTTTGCCTTTTTTCCTCTTACAGTTTTAGAATGGGAGTAAATTGTCTCACCTAAGGTAGAAGGAAGAGTTTACAAATATCATAAACTTAGGATTGAACTACTTTTTTTCCTCTTTCTTTTTTAAAGAGAGAGAGAGAGAAACATCGATTGCTTGCCTCTCATATGTCCCCCACTGGGGGCCCAGCCCCCAACCCAGGCATGTGCCCTGACTGGGAATTGAACGGCACCCTTTCAGTTCATAGGCCCACACTCAGTCCTCTGGGCTACACCAGCCAGGGCTAAGCTATTTTTTAAGTTATTATCTAAGTTTCTTTTTACTTTCAGTATTTGTGGATAGCAGTAATTAATATTTCTGAATAAAAATAGAAATTTCAGGGGAAATACTGTAATAGCTGTTATATGTATAAGTATGTGGTGATGAAGGGTTTTTGTTTAGAAGTTTGTGATTCATAATGAACTACAAATATATCAGACTAAGCAATGTGCTTAGAGTTCAGGCTTTTCTTTAAAGGTACATGTTCTTTCAGTCAACATGTCCACAGGAGTAGTAAGTAGTAAAGCCTTGGGGATGAGTATTTTTTAAAAACTTTTTCCATCTTTGATAGGTATCATAGTCTAGGAGAATATTAAAATCTTAAGGTTGAAGATATAATATTTGACATTTTTATATGATCTTCAGTGCAATCCTTTAACTTTTTCACGTCTCTTTTTTTATGAGAAGTGGAATGATTCAGTTGCATTTCCGTAAAAATAATGGCCACTTTAGTTAGCCACAAAGAAGATTATGAAATTGTGTTGTGTAATCAGGTACTAACAATTCATTGTCTATCATTCCACAGCTGATTCAGGTTTTTTTCTTTTAAACAGGAAGTTGCCTTAAAGAATAAACAAGAGATACATGCATTACCTCCTCCTCCTCAATTCTACGCAAGCCTTATTGAAGAGATAGGAATTCTTGGTTGGGATAAGTATGTCTGTTTTAAAATATGTTTTAGAAATGTCTTGTCTTTATACAGTCAATTTAATATATTTGCAGTTTTAGCCACTCTTTTTATACCTGTTTTTAGTCTGTTTCATTGTAATTAGAGTGTCATCTTTATTGTGGTTGTGAATTACAGGGATATTATAAAAAATTGACCTACTAGGTAAAATACTAAATTTGGAAAAAGTAGTATCTGAATGTATACAGTAAAATATTACCATATTTTCACTGAACATAGCATATTTTTAAAACTTTAGTTTTATTTTGTTTTATTTGACTGTTGTTCTATTACAATTGTCCCAATTTCTCCCCTGTTGCTCTTCACTGCCCCACCCTGCCCCCATTCCCACAGTCAATCCCTACCCTATTGTCCATGTCCATGGGTCATTTATACATATTCCCTGTCTAGATCCTTCCCCTTCTCTCTCCCCTTCTCCCCCTCCCCCCGCCTCTGATCACTGTCAGTCTGTTCCTTGTTTCCATGTCTGGTTCTGTTTTGCTCATTTGTTTGTTTTGTTCATTAGATTCCTGTTATAGGTGAGATCATATGGTATTTGTCTTTTACCACCTGGCTTTTTTCACTTAGCATAATACTCTTCAGTTCCATCCATACTGTTGCAAAATAGTCTTTCTGCTGCATAGTATTCCATTGTGTATATACACACACACAATTATTTTTTGAGGGTTTTTCATTCCTTCCTTTCTATCTGTCCATCTAGAATCATTTTCCTCCTGCCTAAAGAATCATCATTAATATTTTTTAATTGAGATATAATTGATGTATAGCATTATATTAGTTTCAAGTGTACAACATAATGATTCAATACATGCATATATTACAAAGTGACCCCCACAGTAAGTCTAGTTAACATTCATCCCCACACATGGTTACACATTTTTTCTTGTGATGAGAACTTTTAAGATTTACTGTCTTGGCAAATGTCAAATATGCAATATAGTGTTATTAACTGTTGTCACCATGCTGTACATTACATTCCCATTACTGATTTTATAACTAGAAGTACCTGTTGACCTGTTTCACAATGCTCCATCTACCTCTTGTTTGCTTTGCTTTTGTGGGTGGTCCTCCAAGGGTTCCCATTGAGAGTTTGGGGATATTCACTGGGGCTTTTTCTCACTAGTGGGTTCTAAATTCTAATTCTGAGATTTTTAAATAGTCTCCCTTTCTTCATTGGCTTTCTGCTTGGCTTTTTATCCTCTTATCCATCACAGTGTATGGATTTATCAAAACTTTTGATGGAAAATTGTCAAATTATTAGGCCCAAATCTCTGGTCCTACCTTTCCACCAGATTTCTCTATCTCAAAAGATTGCCAAAAATGCTGCTAGGTTTTTTGTTGTTGTTGCCACTTAAGAGTAGTTCTTGGTGCCCTTTGCCCAGATCCTTATTCTCTTGCTTGTGTTCATAGTTGGTAAGTAGGCAAAAGGAAAAATAGCTGGAAAGTTTTGGCATATTTCTCCTGTTTCCCCTTCTTCAGGACTGGGGCCCTTCAGGTCCTGGTTGCCTTAGTAATTATTTGATACCTTCAAACTTACTTTTTCTTTTCCTTTTCATCGGGTTACTCTAGTTGTTCTCAGTGGAAGTGCTGGTCTGTAGCGAGCTACTCCATCTTAGGTGGACATGGACGTTACCAATAATTTTAAATGCACTGTTGTGGTGATATTGAGGACTGGTTATATTAATTTATGAGATTAGGTTTTATATGATAAGGCACCATTCCCAAATACAAATTGAGATGGATGGAACCTTTAAATAAAATGTGGCGTACCAGTGGAAGGAAGAAGACAGAGAAGACAAGGAATGAATTCAGACACACTAATAGCAGTTCTGCTGAAGTTATGGTGATATTGAGGACTGGCTTAAAAGTGAAGCCCTTAGTTTTTAAAATAGTTAGGGATGTAGGAAGGGTTTGGAAAGGGAAGAGGAAATGTTTTAGTTTTATTTCTGTTATATTGATAATAGAGAGTGTGAGGCAGTTTTCTAAGTGGATGTATCATATTTGGAGTTTTCTAGCACTTAATTAATGTTATGATTTAATTATAACCAGTAATAACTTTTGTTATATAACACAAAAGACCATAGATGTTAATAAGTATGGTCTTCATTCTAAATTACTTTTATAAGTACTGTTTTTTTCCTCACACGTATGTTCAAATCACTAAATAACTGCAAATTATCTAATAGTGAAAAAATTGTGTTTTTATAAATTGGTAATGTGTTGATAGTATCAAATTTAAACAGATTTTGCATTCAGTTGTTTAAAACATACATGTGAAGCAATGAATAAAAACCAACCTGACAATAGCTTCTCCATGTTCATTTAATACATAGAGCATTGGCCACATATATGGAAGTATAAAACTTTTATATTCCTTATAAAAATGTAAAAACTTACATGAAAAGGATCAGTGTGAGAGTTTCAAAAAGGTGAGGTTCTTTTTGTTTACAGATAATTAGGAAGGTTCTTAGAGGAGGTAGGTTTTGGGATAAGTTTGGAAGGAATATAGAAAGCCTTAGAAGTGAGGGATTGGTGGAGGCAAGGCTGTAATGTGGAAATGTACAATTCATTTCTGGACCTGGGAGTAAATCAGTTGCTCATATAAGAGGATTAATATCAGGGCCAGAGGAAGGGTAGACTGATAAACTAAGGACTCTTTATATGCAGGTGATGGGACTCCTTGAGTATTTTGGGGGAAGGACTTGATATGATTAAAAAGATGATTAGGAAGATTAATCTAGTCATGGAAGCCAGGAGAGGCTGGTGAACAGAAGAGACAAGAAGTAAAGGCACCAATAAGAGAGATTGTTTTTTGAAGGCTAGGTTTGAAGTAATGCTTAAACTTGAGAGTAGTGGTAAAAATGGATACTTTGATGCTTTCTTAAACCATGAAAATCTTTAGTCTGTTTTTTGATGTTATTACTCTACAAATATATCTAGATATTTAAAGAAAAGAAAAAATATATAACAGGCTGTTGGTCAAAATAGGTACAGTATTTCAAGAGGTAAAGCACATTGCTGCTGCTGCTCTGTATTGATAACAGCATCAGCTATTAACAAGAACAACAAAAACCTCCCTGAAGCTAAAGTAGTTATATCCTTTTTAAGTGTTTATAAAACTTAACTGTCACATTTAGTGCCATTTTAGTTATTGCAAGCAGATTTATAAAGACATGCAGCAAATAATAAAGTGCCAAAAGTATATTTTAATTTCTTTAGATTTTATGTTTTTATATTTTTAGCCAATTTAAATATGCCTAGCTGAGTAATAATACCAAAACTCCTTCTAGATGTAAATTTGAAAATGATTTCCTAACTTTAAAATAATTTGAGCTTTCCAGTGATGAAAGTTTTCTAAATATATTATTTAAATGAATTATTTTTATTTAACTGAGTAAAAATTATTTATCCTATATTGTTTAAATGAAGATGCCCACCTTAACAATAAAGCAGAACATTTGAAATAGACTTTTTAAAGACTGATTTTTATATTACTTGTTAGAGCCTCTCACTGTTTTTTCCCCTTTAATATCTCTTTTATAGACCAAACACTAAATTATTCTTTTCTATTGTGAATAGATACAAATATGTTTTTTAAATTAGAGTATAGGCTAAACTGCTATTAAAAAAGAGAACCTCAAGTCCTGAATGTTTCAAACAAGATAGAATTTTATTCCTCCCTCATTAACAGTGTAGAGGGAGGCAGATGGTCAAGAGTGAGTACAGGTGGCTGTGTTCCACAAGGTCATCCAAGAGCTCAGGTTTCTTTGATTTGTTTCTTAACTGTCTGTCTACTGCATTGGTTGGTATAGTAGCTATTAGCCACATGTGGCTATTGGCATTTATATTTAAACTAAAGTAAAATTGCAGTGTCTATACTAGCTGTATTTTACATCCTCCATAGCTGCATGTAGCTAGTGGCTACTGTTTCGGAGAGTGCACATGTAGAATACCTCCATTACTGCAGAAAGTGCTAGTGGTCAGAGCTGCACTAAGAGAGTGATTCTTGTCTGCATGGTGTTTGCTGGCTCATACTGGCCTGTCTCAGATCTAGTCAAAAGGAAGGGAGAGAGAGTGAGAAGGGCAGTGGAGAAAAGAAGGCACAGTTTTGTTAATAAATGATCCAAAAGATGCACATATCAATCACTTTTGTTTGCAGTCCATTGGCCAAAATTTAGTAATATGCTGGTGCCCAGGGGTAGCTAGGAAGGTTTGCTAGCAGGATGGAAGTGTACCCTGCTAAAACTTGGTGTAGTTGAAGGTGCTAGGGAGGCAGGGATTCTATTACCAAAAAGAAGAAGGTAAGGATAAATACTAGATCATATGTAACAGTCTAGGTCACACATTCTCAAGCTATTAATAATCATAATAAGATTTCTCCCTGTCCCCAAAACAAAGTAGACAGAAATCAAGATGGGTAAAATGTGTAATTTTAAATGACCAGGCTGAGATTAACCTGAAATTATAAATGGCTTTTATGGTTTTAGTTGACTCCTTAAAAGTTTAACACATTTTTTTTTTTTTTTTTTTTTTTTTAGCATTTTGACTTCAGGGACATGTTTTGGGCATGACATTGTCTCTAATGTGTTGTCTCCATGCTTTAAACTTTGTGGAACGGTGATCATCTTGTTTGTGTCATTGGAAAAAAAGACTAGAAGTTTTGCTTATTTCTGTCTAATTTTATAGACGTTCAATAGTGATTTGAACATTTGGATGAGGAGCAGCAATGTGAAGTATGAAAAGTACTAGTTGATAATTTTGTTGTTTCTTTCCCCCCCACACACCCTTCTTGTGCTCTCTTTGTATATACGCATCATGATTATAACCTATTTAAGGCTTACAAAGAAGAGCAGCAGCCTTTTCCCACATTTCTTATATCCAGTATTAGTCTTTGAACAAACACTCTGAAATATTTGTGCTTACAACTTTCATATTTTTAAATAATATGCCTAATTTAATATTGATTGATATATCAGTTTTAGGAATTACATACTGATTACTATAACTAGAAAGGATTAAGTTCTTATACTGCTATCTTTCTCCTTTCTTCATTGTTCTTTTATTCTTCTGTTATGGTTAATATTTCTTAAACTTTTTTCATGTCCATTCAATTAATGACATGTATGTTTACTCTCAAATTAGCAATTATGAATTTTAGTGTTCCTAGTCTTTCCTCCTCATCTCTTTACCCTTTCTACCTCTCAATTTTTGGCATCTCTTCCTTTTAAAGTGAACTGGTCAAATATATTTACATTAGTTCCTGTAGCTATAATCTTTTAGCTTTGGCTATTGCTGGATTTTTAAAATTGTGGTTACTAAGCAGTTTGATTTTTTTATGACTATATAACTATTTTTCATTGGAAAGTTTATGGTAGAACAGTTACAATTTTTAACACAGCTTCATTGTTTGTAATTTGGTTTAAAATTTCCTCTTCTCTTTTTGCTTTTTTATATATTTTTTAAATATTCCCTTAATTTCTTCCCATGTATGTCATACCCTCTATCCTATAGACTTTCTTTCTTTTTTTTTTTCTTTTTTTGCAAGCTCTCTCACTTTTGGAACCCTTTTTTCCTGTCTTCTAATGTGTTTTGTCGGCCAGTGTTCTGTAAACTACTTTTTATTTTTACAGAATTTGTTGAAAATTTCCTTTAGTTGATGCTATTTCCTTCTTGTTCTTTTTGTAACTGTAGGTTTATTTATACTTTTTAAATTTTTTTAGTGAGTAAATAGAAGCACATGCGTATGCTTATATCAGCCTCTCAAACCTGAAGTGTTGATCTTTTCAAGAGTTAGATGCCCATATATCTGACCTTTAGAATTGTATTGCTAAAACGTGTGATAAAGTCTTATGTTCTAAATTTTGGGGGTGAGGGGAATTTGAGATGCTTACACATATAGCCAAAGAAATTAATAAACATTTGTATATAAAGCCTTTGATATTTTTAGTGTAAATAAAGGTTTTCTAGAATAATTTTATTTTTGTTTTCTAAGACCCTAGACTTTTTACAGATTATGATAAACATTCTGTTAATAAAGATTTTCTTATCTTTTAGTCTGTTGTTGAAGATAGGTACTTTTTTAAGATTTAGATCTATTTTTCATTACAAAATGTTTCATGGCGTTATTGCCCAATATATATATATATGTATATATGTATATTTTCTTTGAAATTGACCCACTTTTACCATTATATCTGGCCAGTGACTAAACAGCATGTAGTGATGTTAAAAAAATGTTTCTTGGGTTAGGAGGCTAATGTTAGTTCTGAACTCTGATGCGTCTTACCATCAGTGTGAGTGATAAGGTGTGCAGTACTTCTAGGCTACTTTTTATCTTTACAAGAGAATAGTATTGTAAAAATGTCAAAAAAATATCCACATGCCCAGTTCACTAGTAAATGTACTACTAAATTTGAACATTTTTGGCAGTAGCTTATGCTACTCAAGGGACCATAGTTTTACAGAATGATATATTTCAAAGGGTATTGGTTTCCATTATAGAAAAATTCATGCATTTAGAGCAACTTAAAGCCAAAACAACTGTGCTTGTGCTATATGTTTAAAATATTAGTCATCTGGAATACATGCCCAGGTTAAGTGTCAGAAGCTATATATCGCACAAAAAGAAAATTTATTGTTAGGAGACCAGGCTGTACCCGTGCTTATACAGCATTTTCCTTGGAGGATCAATTTGAGTATATGAAGTAATATCAGCCAGATTTTTATAAGTTACATTATTGATAATAAAGGAAAAGTTCATCGAGGAGAAAACAAATAAAGGAAGCATAAAAGTCTCATACTGTATGAAACTACAGAAATGGATCAGAGAGTTTGACAGGAAGTTTAATGTGTACATAAGTAGAGGCTGACAGGAACATGCTGTGTGTGCCAAAGGTTCCAGTGATGGAAAACCGAAACATAGTGCTCACTGACCACAGCATGAGCCTTGACACACATTGTAAATAATCCAGAGATCTATGACTGCATTAAGCACTAGGCTGGTGTATTAACGGCAGTAAATCTATATAGCGGCATAAAGGGCTGGCATGCAGAAATCCCTCTGATTAATATTTGTAATGGATTAATAGGAATATAGCAAATATTTTTATTTTGAATCCTACTATCCTTCACCACCCCCCCGCCCAGTCCTGCTCTCCCCAGTGTGATCATTTTTTATTCTCTTCTACTCACCAGACTTGTATCTGCGGATTCTTGCTTCAGTACCATCAAGTTAAAAGCTGATGATGCTTCTGGTAGAGAGCATCTAATCACTCTCAAGTTGAAGGCAAAGGTATGTGCTTCGTTAAACTGTTATTGTGGTCAGGAAATACTTTGTGAAATGACCTTTATGAATGTTTTCAATGTAAAGAAATGCTAGCTGCTTTTAAAAATACACATAATGGTAGTTTAAACATTTTATTTTGAAAAGCCTCAAAGAAAATTCACCAGGTTTCCAAAAGCCTAAATATAATTTCATGTCACTATTTTAGTTCAAATTTGATCAAAATATAGACTTCATAAAAAAGAAATATTGCAGTAAGATCCAGCAGCCTCAAAGTACCAAAATGTTATTTTTGTAATATCCAATATAAAAAGAGTTGGGAGTTTCCACTATCCCAAGTAAAGTTTTACTGAAGGTCTTTTGTCTTCAACTCTTACTATGAATTAATTACCTTTGTAGTTGTTATTTCTGACCCACTCCCAACCCTCAAACACAGACACACACACATACCTTTTATAATTTGTTTGTTTTGACTGAACTTTTTTTCCTTCTATAATTTTAAAAATTTGCCAAGGTTATGCCTGTACATATAGGGCCCTATATTATAGGCTGGTGATCTATAACTACTCTTTAATTTACTAGCACAAAACATAGCTGCTTCATCTTTATTTTTTAGTTCCAGATTGTGAATTTTGAGAAATGAGTAGAATAAGCAAGTTCAGCATATTAATCATGTATTTAGTAATCACTAGGGAAACATTAGAATTTGAGAAAACCAGGACATCTTTTTTTTTTTTTTTTTTAAATTCCCAGGAGTCATCAATCAACTCTATTTCAGAAGATTGTAGTGATGAAAAGATCAATTGTGTTTGTCCTTTTAAAAAATGTGCCTGGCATTTAAGCTTTCTGGGAGGCCCCTGGACTGCGAACGGGGAACGCGGGATAAGCAGCACCGGCGCTCACCTGAGGTCCGGTTGCGCGCGGTAGCGCGCGTGCAGATTAGCGAACGGGGCCCGTACATGAAACCCCGGAGGGGCGCCCACACCTGAAACCTCCGAGATCTTTTGGAGCAGAGACTAGCTGCTCCACCCACAGACCCAAAACCTCGGAACCGAGGACCGCGTGATTCGGTCCCAGGGCGGCCCCGCCCACCCGAGAATCTCAAGCCCCGGACAGCTGGATCGGGCCCCCAAGCGTAGAGCCTCTGGCTCGGCGGCGGGCTGCGCGCTCACCAAGCGTAGGGCCGGCTGGATGCGCACTTCCCAAGCACAAAGGGGCTGGCGAGAGACGTAACACCAAGGCGGCTGAACCAGCAGTTTGCGGCGCGCCAGCCTCCCTAGCCTGGGCGGCTCGATCGGTCGGCCGGCTGCGCGCTCAGAGCCCAAATAACGTCACAAACCCGAAGCCGCTGGATTCCCCTGCTGCGCGCGCAGGCGTCCGGAGCCAAAGCGGCTGGAGCGGCCACTCGAGAGTCCCAAGAACAAAGCTGCTGGATTGGCTGATCAACGGCCTGATTGCCTGCCAGGGACCACACCTACAAAACAGTGAAGAGTGTGACCCAGGAAGGAAGAAAAGTGAAACCAATCCTTCCAACCACCGCCTCCCGTTGCACAGACAGGACAACAGCAGAAATAACCTGAACGGTTTAAAGCCAACAGAAGATTTTTTTTTTTTTTTTTCCCTTTTCCTTTCCCCCTGAACTCCTTCTTCCTCTCTCTCTCTTTTTTTTCTTTCATTCCTTCTTCCTCCCATCCTTTACCATTTTTATGTCTTCTTCCTCCCTTCTTTTATCTATTTCTATGTTTTAATTTTTGTTAAAATTCCTTCTTATCTTGCCTCCGATCTTTCTTTAATCCTTCTTCCCTCCTTCCTCCCTTTCCTCCTTTCCTATTTCCTTTTTCCCTCCTTCCCATCTTTGGTTTTTTTTTTTTTTTGTTTGTTTGTTTGTTTGTTTTTTCCTTTTCTTTCTCCCCCCCTTTCTATTTTTCCCACAGGTGCGACAACAAAACCTGGAGTGCTGAAAAGACTAGAGTTAGACCGTGTTAAACACATAAACGTCAGCTCAAGACCAGTGAGCACAGGAGAGTAAGGAGACAGCACCACCGAATCCCATTGGCATTCTACCATAGAAGTTCATATCATAAACCCAGGGATTCAGAACAAAGCAATTTAAGAAGCAGAGGCCAACAAGAAGAGCCTCACAAACAATGGGAAGACAAAGAAACAATTCCCAAATGAAAGGAAAGGAGGAAGTCTCAGAAAGAATACTAACCGAAAAAGAGGCAAGTCAACTATCAGATACTGAGTTCAAAGCAATGGTCATCAGGAAGCTCACTGAGCTCTCTGAGCTCAAAGAGAACTACCAGAAACTACAAGGAAACTACAATGAACTCACTGCAAACTATATCAACATGAAAAAGGAAATAGAAAATATCAACAAGAGCCAAGAGGAAATGAAGAATACAATTTCTGAATTGAAGAACACAGTAGAAGGAATTAAAAGCAGACTTGATGAAGCAGAGGATCGGATCAGCGAGCTGGAGGATAAAGTAGAAAAAAACACCCAGAAGGAACAAGAAAAGGAAAAGAGGCTCAGAAAGAATGAAGAGGCAATAAGGGAAATGCAGGACAACATGAAACGTAACAACATCCGTATAATAGGAATACCAGAAGGAGAAGAAGAAGAGCAAGGGATAGAAAACCTGTTTGAAAAAGTAATGATGGAAAATTTCCCTAATCTGAGGAGAGAAAAAGTCACCCAAATCCAGGAATCACAGAGAGTCCCAAACAAGAGGAACCCAAAGAGACCCACTGCAAGACACATCATAATTAAAATGGCAAATTTCCAAGACAAAGAGAGGATCTTAAAGGCAGCAAGGGAGAAAAAGGAAGTAACATACAAGGGAGCCCCAATAAGGTTAGCAACTGACTTCTCAATGGAAACGCTCCAAGCCAGAAGAGAATGGCAAAAAATATTCCAAGTAATGAGAACCAGAGGCCTCCAACCAAGACTACTTTACCCAGCAAGGCTCTCAATCAAGATAGAAGACCAAATAAAGAGCTTCCCAGACAAAAGAAGTCTAAAAGAATACAGCTCCACCAAACCAGCTCTGCAAGAGATGCTAAAGGGACTGCTTTAAGGAAAGGAAGGAAAAGAGAAAGACAGAGGAACACAGGTAGGAAATAATGGCAATGAATAACTACCTATCGATAATAACCTTAAATGTAAATGGATTAAATGCTCCAATCAAAAGACATAGAACAGCTGAATGGATAAGAAAACATGACCCACACATATGCTGCCTACAAGAAACCCATCTCAGGACAAAAGACTCACACAGACTGAAAGTGAAGGGCTGGAAACAAATTTTCCAAGCAAACGGACAGGAAAAAAAAGCAGGGGTAGCAATACTCATATCAGACAAAATAGACTTCCAAAGAAGGGCCATAAAGAGAGACCCAGAAGGTCACTTCATAATACTCAAAGGAAGAATCCACCAAGAAGACATAAACATTATAAATATATATGCACCCAACATAGGAGCACCCAAATACATAAAGAAAATCTTGGAGGATTTCAAGAAAGATATTGACAGCAACACAATTATAGTAGGGGATTTTAACACCCCACTATCAAAAATGGACAGGTCTTCCAAACAAAAGATTAACAAAGATATTGTGTCACTTAACAATACCCTAGAGGAAATGGACTTAACTGATATATACAGAGCTTTTCATCCCAAAGAAGCAAAATACACATTCTTTTCAAGTGTCCATGGATCTTTTTCAAAGATAGACCACATGATAGGACACAAAGCAACCCTCAACAAATTCAAGAAAATTGAAATCATATCAAGCATCTTCTCTGACCACAAGGGTCTGAAACTAGAAACCAACCCCAAGGGTAAAAACCCAAAACACTCAAAATCATGGAGACTGAATAGCATGCTATTAAACAATGAATGGGTCAAGAACGAGATTAGGGAAGAAATCAAAAACTTCCTGGAAACAAATGAAAACGAACTCACAACAACCCAAAACCTATGGGACACAGCTAAGGCAGTCCTGAGAGGGAAGTTCATAGCAATACAGGCCTACCTTAAGAAGTTAGAAACAGTTCACACAAACAACCTAACCCTACGCCTACAAGAACTGGAGGAACAACAACAAAGACAGCCCAGAGCAAGCAGAAGGAAGGAAATAACCAAGATCAGAGCAGAACTAAATGACATAGAGACGAAAAGCACAATTGTAAGGATCAATGAATCCAGAAGCTGGTTCTTTGAAAAGATAAACAAAATCGACAAGCCTTTAAGTAGGCTTATCAAGAAGAAAAGAGAGAGGATCCAAATAAACAGAATTAGAAATGAAAGTGGAGAGATTACAACTGATACCACAGAAATACAAAGGATCGTAAGAAATTACTATGAAGACCTATATGCTAAGAAATTTGAAAACCTAGATGAAATGGACACATTTCTAGAAAAATATAATCTTCCAAAACTGACTGAAGAAGAAGCAGAAAACCTGAACAGACCAATATCAGCAAAGGAAATTGAAGCAGTCATCAAGAAACTCCCATCACACAAAAGCCCTGGACCAGATGGTTTCACAGGAGATTTCTACAAAGCATTTAAGGAAGAACTAACCCCTATCCTTCACAGACTATTCGAAAAAATCCAAACTGATGGAAGACTCCCAAACTCTTTTTATGAAGCCAACATCATCCTAATCCCAAAACCAGATAAAGACACAACGAAGAAAGAAAACTTCAGGCCAATATCGCTGATGAACATAGACGCTAAAATTCTCAACAAAATATTAGCAAACCGCATCCAGCAATATATTAAAAAGATCATCCACCATGACCAAGTGGAATTCATCCCAGGGATGCAAGGATGGTACAATATTCGCAAATCAATAAACATAATACATCACATCAACAACAGCAAAGACAAAAATCACATGATCATATCAATAGATGCGGAAAAAGCATTCGATAAGATACAGCACCCATTTCTGATAAAAACACTCAGCCAAGTGGGAATAAAGGGAGCAGTCCTCAACATAATTAAGGCCATATATGAGAGACCTACAGCCAGCATCACATTCAATGGACAAAAACTTAGAGCTTTCCCACTAAGATCAGGAACAAGACAAGGATGCCCTCTCTCACCACTCCTATTCAACATAGTATTGGAAGTCCTAGCCACAGCAATCAGACAAGAAAAAGCAATAAAAGGCATCCAAATTGGAAAGGAGGAAATGAAACTGTCACTGTTTGCAGACGACATGATAGTGTACATGGAAAACCCTATAGACTCCACTCAAAAACTACTCGACCTAATAAATGAATTTGGCAAAATAGCTGGATACAGAGTCAATACCCAGAAATCAAAGGCATTCCTGTACACCAACAACGAAACTGCAGAAACACAAATCAGGAAAAAAATCCCATTCGATATAGCAACAAGAAAAATAAAGTACCTAGGAATAAACCTAACCAAGGAGGTAAAAGACCTGTACTCAGAAAACTACACAACACTGAAGAAAGAAATTAAGGAAGATACAAACAAATGGAAGCATGTACCATGTTCATGGATTGGAAGAATTAACATCATCAAAATGGCCATACTACCCAAAGCAATTTATAGATTCAATGCAATCCCTATTAGAGTACCCATGACATATTTCACAGATATAGAACAAACATTACAGAAATTCATATGGAACCATAAACGACCTCGAATAGCAGCAGCAATTTTGAGAAAGAAGGACAAAGCAGGAGGTATCACAATACCTGATATCAAACTGTATTACAAGGCAACGGTAATCAAAACAGCCTGGTACTGGCATAAAAACAGGCTCATAGACCAATGGAACAGAATAGAGAGCCCAGAAATAAACTCAAATCTATACGATCAATTAATATTTGACAAAGGAGGCAGGAGCATAAAATGGAGCAAAAACAGTCTCTTCAACAGATGGTGTTGGGAGATCTGGACAGCTACGTGCAAAAAAATGAAACTCGATCACCAACTTACGCCATACACGAAAATAAACTCAAGATGGATAAAAGACTTAAATATAAGCCGTAACACCATAAAAGTCCTTGAAGAAAACATTGGCAGGAAAATCTCAGACATTCCACGCAGCAACATCCTCACAGACACATCCCCTAAAGCAAGGGACATAAAGGAAAGAATAAACAAATGGGACCTCATCAAAATAAAAAGCTTCTGCATGGCTAAAGAAAACAGCACCAAATTACAAAGAGAACCAACAATATGGGAAAGCATATTTGCCAATGATACCTCAGACAAGGGCCTGATCTCCAAAATATATAAAGAACTCACACGACTCCACTCCAGGAAGACAAACAACCCAATTAAAAAATGGGCAAAGGACTTGAACAGACACTTCTCCAAGGAAGACATACAGAAGGCCCAGAGACATATGAAAAGATGCTCAGCATCACTAGCCATCAGAGAGATGCAAATTAAAACCACAATGAGGTATCATCTCACACCAGTCAGAATGGCCAACATAAACAAATCCACAAACAAATGTTGGAGAGGATGCGGAGAAAAGGGAACCCTAGTGCACTGTTGGTGGGAATGCAGACTGGTGAGGCCACTGTGGAAAACAATATGGAATTTCCTCAGAAAACTAAAAATGGAACTGCCCTTTGACCCAGCAATTCCGCTGCTGGGATTATACCCTAAGAACACTGAAACACCAATCCAAAAGAATCTGTGCACCCCAATGTTCATAGCAGCACAATTTACAATAGCCAAATACTGGAAGCAACCGAAGTGCCCATCAGCAAACGAGTGGATCCAAAAACTATGGTATATTTACACAATGGAATTCTACGCAGCAGAGAGAAAGAAGGAGCTTATACCCTTTGCAACAGCATGGATGAAACTGGAGAGCATTATGCTAAGTGAAATAAGCCAGGAAGTGAGGGACAAATACCATATGATCTCACCTTTAACTGGAACATAAGCAATAGAAGGAAAAAGCAAACAAAATATAACCAGAGACATTGAAGTTAAGAACAATGTAACAATAGCAAGGGCGGGGGTGGGGGGTGGGGGCGGGGACAGTAGGTAGAGGGGATTACAGGAACTACTATAAAGGACACATGAACAAATCCAAGGGGGAGGGTGGAGAGGGGGGAGGGAAGTGGGTTCACCTGGGGTGGGGTGAAGGGATGGGGGAAAAGGCATACAACTGTAATTAAATAACAATAAATAAATTAAAAAAAAAAAAAAAAAAAAAAAAAAAAGAAATAGTAACTGCTATTAAGTTTAACAGCAGAAATCTTAAAAAAAAAAAAAAAAAAAAAAAAAAAAAGCTTTCTGGGAGAGAGAATTAATACGTAAAGCTGTACTGGATGACACAGAAAAGTTGATATCTTACAGTGCCTCTGTATCAGACAAGTTGAGGAATTAATTCTCTTTTTCTCACACACAGAATGTTTAGGTATAATTTTATGACTCAGGTGATAAGTGCTAAAAAAATTAGTGGACTAGAAACCTTATTTGTAAAAGAAGTTACATGGATATTTTGGTTAAAATAAAAAAAAATATTTTCCCTTTTGATTTTTCAAGGTGTGCATTTTTTAAGACCAGGGAGAAAGCTGCCTTTATCCTTCCAAAGGTCACATACTGCCAGTTGCAAGAGTTCTGTCATTTCCTTCAAAGCGTTATTTGTTTATAATTTGTACATTGATAAAAGTTGCTTTGCTACTATGAAAACCAAAATGAGATATTTTAAATACATCTTGTCTTGATTCTGTTTTTTGCTTAATAGCCTAATTTTTTGCATGCATTTCCACTTACTGAATAGGATGAACAGATAATGCTTTAAGTCTACACTTCCTATATCTATTCCTACAAAACTGTATTATTAATTGCAGTTAATGATGTTATTGGTAGTATTGAGAGCCATATGTAGCTACTAGTCTGTTAGGTTTTTCTAATGTCTTCACAAGGTAGATAAAGAGACACTTTTAATACTTCTCTGGAGAACATTTTTAAGGGTTTCTGCAATATTGATATCTGTGAAGCATTATCATAGATCTCCTGGCAGGAGAGAAGAGAAAGCTTTATTTGAGTTGAGAAAGAATTAAGAAAAAAAATGTTTTTTCCTTTTTTAAAAGACAGAGTTAGAACTAAATGAATCCTCATGTTGGTATGATTTACTAGACTCTTTAATTGTCCACTTAGTTCAGTTTTCATAGAGACAGACTCAAGTTCTCTTTCAGATGTGATCATTTCTTTTCTAGCAATATTTGGATGTGGGATTGTCAGTTAAAAGTAGTGACTATAGCTGAAACTGTGTTAAGAGTACATAATGCAAAATCTTAATCCAACTAAATTTTAAAGGTCAAGCTGATATTTTTGTAACAAGACTTAAAGCAGGCTTATTATGTAAATACAAAGGGTTTTTTTTGATATATTACAAAGAAACCCATTTGTTTTAGTATTCTTATTCTGGAGTATATACTTCCAATTCTGCCCCTTCCCTCACTGTCTCCAAATACCCTCTAAAAAATATTAATTTTGACTAGATTCCACCTATTAAAATTATCTAAATCAAAAATAAATATGATGAGGGAAATAGTTATATTTGTTGTTTTTATAGGTGCACTTGTATGCAATACTTACAATATATCCTGAACTGTGGGATGGAATTATTATCTTTCCTTGAACACGAAGTAGCCTAGGGCTTCCTTAGCTTTGGCCAGAATCAGAACTACTTGAAAAACAAATGCCAGATGCGTAGGAGAGGCTGGGCACTCCATCTCTGGCGGCCGCTTTTGCAATCTGCGGTTTGTGTGTATTCACTGGCCTTACTTTTTAGATGGCCCAATCACAGAACAGTTTGGGTTAAAATTTTTCTTAGAACTATATACTAGAGTCTAAATATATTGCATGCTACAGGAAATATACTTTTATCATTTTATAATTGTATTATTTTTTAGTTATTGATTTGACTGAATTGGTTAAAGTGAGATTTTTAAAAGTATATATTAAAAACAATTACTATACTTATTTTTCAGTTAATATTATGTGGCATTTTTATTGTTGTCAATTATTATTGCCAAAAGTTTCACAATTAGTCTGTGGTGATTTTATATATACCTATACTAACTGAAAGCTACCTGCATTTTGGTAGTTATTTTTAGTTAACTATGTAGTAGTTAGTACTATAATATAAATGATTCTGAAAATGAATATCTAGGATACTACTTAATAATTCATGTGAAATTATCCATATGTATATAAATTTGCGCTTTTTTAGGTTCTATGCAGTTATGTCAAAATTTATTATATAAATAAAATTGATCTTAAATGTGAGTATAATTAACACATACTATATCTATGCATTTAAGTTATAATAGATATACAGTAAAGCCACCTACATGTAGATCAGTCTAATTTGTGATTGTATATTTACATAATTGCACATGAAATATATTTAAAAGATACTCATCTCAGAAACTATCTCACATTTTTGTATGTGGGATCAGATTTATTATAACCTGCTTTTTTGCTCAACTATTTATTAAGTCTCTTTCTATGTTAGTACATACACACCATATACTGTACTGAGTCCTACTGAAATATAAGACCAAATACTTTTTAACATAATGAGTTATATGTACTTAATGACTTCCAAAGTCATAGGCACTTTACTTGGTTTAGCTACTCTAAATACAATAAACATTTCATTAACTTCATACTCTTACTCAGATTGGTGATTTAAGTTAGAGCGTTGACATTGTTTATTGTCAGCCTCAGTGGGAGATAAACAGCAGTAAGTCAAAAAAGCAAAATAAATATTCCATTTTGACCCATGGAGGTTTTAAGTGTACATTATTAGCTTTATGGAATCTTAACATTTTAGAGGGAAAAGAGATTTTATAACACTTTTAGTTGAATTTCCTCATTTTTACTTATAAAACAAGTTTTCTGCCTTGTCCAAGATCATACAAATTAATTAGCAGGGCTGAAAATCAAAGAAAGCTAAAGTCTCTGCCTGCGTTCACTTTGAGATAATCACATGACTTATAAAAATGTCATAGAAATTGTTTTTCCAGTGATTACAGCAGTTACATTCTTAAATACATCATCTGTTATTTTAACTGTTTGAAATAGACCTCCCTCCTTAATTTCAGCCTAGCCTTTCTTCATTTTCTTTTTTCCAAATTAGAGCATTGTTATATTTTTATATGGTTTTCTATATACTTGCCTTTGTTTTAGCAGTTCTACATAGCCAGATACCATTAGTCAGAGTCTCTAAGTTTGTTTTCAGCCAACAGATTGTAACTGAATGTTAATTCATTTTAGAGCATTGACTTCAGTGGACTGGTGTTATTTTTCAAATACTCTAGTGATAATTTTTGTCCCTTTTTGCTTCATTCAGCAAAGTTGGGAAAAATAAGATGAAAAATTGAGTCTAAAACTTATTTTAAACATTCTGTCAAATGAGAGTAAGTTTTCCTAAAACTAAGTTTCTTTTAGTATTGGGATGAATTTAGCTTTTTAATGGAAAGAAATGAGTTTTTAAAAAAATTATGACTTTGAAAAATCCATAATTGCATTTTAGAGAAATCATGTAGTACAATTCTCTAGTTACAAAATTGATTTTAAGAAAAACTATGTTTTATCCTAGTGACTATTTCTTTTTGTATAAAACTGTTGAAAAATTAATTTTCTGTTTATCAACTATGCAAATCTTTTTCTGGCTTAAAACTATTACTTTCATTTTTCCTTAATAAGACAGAAGGCATTTTATTGTTTCTATTTATTTATCTTCTTACTAAAAGTAATTATTTAACTGTGGAAAATACTTCGTATAATTGATAATTGTATTTTTGTACAAACTTGATTCTGATACTGACTCCATAAATAGTAACTGAGGCTATTTGAGATTAAATTCCAGACTAAAAGGAAACTGATGCCAATTAGTTTGACCTCTTATTTTAAAGATAAGAAACTGAGGTCCAGTGTGGTTTACCCCTCAAATCTCATTAGCAGCTGACATAACACTGACTCAATTCATTCTCTTCACTCAAAACTGATTCCATTGTTACCGCCAAATCACCAGACCTTGTACCTCCTGAGCATAACTTGACTATTAATCAGTTCTTGGCATCTCTTTAACAGTAGAATCAAAATATTTATATATAATAAATTTGCATTTATAATACTTATACTAATATACTCAATCTTTATGAAATACCTCATGTGAACTTGTCACCTAGAAGCGAAAATAACCAAATTTTATGCTCTTTCATAGTACCCTGCAGAATCACCAGATTGTTTTGTGGATTTTCCTGTTTCATTTTCTGTTTCCTGGACACCACAGGTACATTCATAAATTCATTTTAAGTAGCTAAAAGAGCATATTCTGTTTATTCGTAAGTGGCCTTATAGGTTATAAAGGGATTTTTTTAGTTTTCTTTAAGTATTTGTTTATCAACAGGACTTTTAGAGTGCTTCTCTCATATTTCCTAGCAGTTAATGTTCATTTTTCTCTCTGCACACACGTGCACATGCATGCACACATGTAAACACCTTCCAGCCTCTAGATCTTCATGCTTCAGGTAAGACAAACAGGAAGAAGCTTTCTTGACAGAAAGTTTGCTTTAAATTTAAATGCTGAAGGACTCTTTATAAAGCAGTGAGCAGTACGTGGAAAACTGGGTGAAATTTTTCAGATTGCTAAAACTTTTAACATTGATGCCATAATATCAGAGGATCTTTTTCAAAGAGAATGGATTATGACTAAAAAAATATAATAAACCTTGCCATTTCAAGTCAGTTTTTATTGTTTTAAAGTGTTTCTCCTTCATTCATGCTTGAACTTAGACAATTTTCTTTTTTGTATATGCTTTGAAATATTCATACTTTGAATAAAGAATATAGGAGATTCTTTCTCCTGCTTCTGTCAATTGGATTTCTCAATACATGATGATATCTAACAAGATAATGTGTTTATAAGCACATTGTAAACTGTAACACTATATAGGTATAAGGTGGTATGATTATTAGTAGTGCCATCATCAGTATTACGTGTGATTTCTAAAGATCTGACAGAATAGCAGCAGTTACGTTCAAAGGACAACCTAGTGATGATGGGCATGGTCCTACTTTCACTGGTAAATCTTATCAGTTGAAAGCAAACGAAGAGAACATTTCTGTTCTTGTGCAATAAAAAAACCCAAAAACCTACTAGTGACATTTTACAAAATATTTTCTAAACAAAGGATACCTATTGTTTTGTTATGAAATTTGGATCGGTTCAAGTGAAAATTTATCCTTACATTTTATATTACAAATATATAAAGTAATTGTCCTGTATATGAAGTTAGTTAAAAAAAAAAATAGCCTACCTGGATTTAAATAGTCTTGTGAAGGTTCACATGTCATTTTAATCATATATTCAAAAATTATTTTTCTCATTTTTTTTCTTTAAAAACAACAAAAGAAATCCTTCCTCCTTTCAGTGGAAATTGAGAAAAAAGCAAAATAAAGGAAAGGAAAAACCATGGATTTGCTTTTGGTATTCTGTTATATATTACAAATATACAGGAAATACTATGTTGACTTCTTAAAAAAAGAATTAGAATTACATATAAATTGTATACCTTTCTTGTGTTTTTAATATACATTGTCTATTTGGCCCTATAAGCTTTATCTTTGTTTTGTGTGGGATCGTGAGATGACATTGTACTTAGATTGTATTACTCTTTACAGATATATGTTACCTCTAAATTATACTTAACACTTGTCTAAACCCAAGGTTGAAGAATGTTTTTTGATGTTCCTTGGTTTTTTTATTTGTCTGTAGATAACTATACAAGTTTTCCCCAGACTTGAGTCTGTGAAATAAAAAGTTCACTTCTCACCCTGGCTGGTGTGGCTCAGTGGATTGAGTGCCAGCCTGAGAACCAAAGGGTCCCTTCCCAGTCAGGGCACATGCCTGGGTTGCAGGCCAGGCCAGGTCCCCAGTAGGGGGCGCACGAGAAGCAGCCACACATTGATGTTTCTCTCTATTTCTCCCTTCCTTACACTCTTGTCTAAAATAAATAAATAAAATCTTAAAAAAATAAAATAAAGTTTGCATCTCCACAGAAAAAATGCGATTTAGCAAACTTAGTTTGTGACTCTACTAGGCTGAAAAATCTGTAAAGAAATTAAACAACAATTTGTGTACCTACTTACCACTAGTTCAGGTGCCTTGCACATGTAAGTATGGAGTTAAGTGTTTATCATACTAATTCAAATTAAAGTTTTAGATTTAATTAGGTTATACAAGTTTTCTGTTTTGTATTAGCTCCAATAAAATAGAATTAATTAGTAGTAATTGGAATGTCACACATTATTTTTTAAATTATAGACTATACTAAAATTTTAGCAAATCACAGATAAAGATTTGGACACCTTTTTATCCACAATTCAAATTTGACAGATGTTAATATCTTGTCACATTTGCCTCAGTGATATCTCTTCCTGTTTCTGCCTCTCAGGAATAAAATGTTTTTGGAACAACTGAGACTTGCCCCTCTTGCCCCTCTCTCCTTTCCTCTTTATTTACTTCTCTTCCTTTCTAGATGTAACCACTTCCCTGAAATCGATGTGTATGCCATCTATTCATATTTTTGCTACATTTGTTGATGCTGTATTCTGTATAGCATTACAGTCTGACTTTTTCTGAGGCTTACCAATGATCCATGCATGTTTAATCATTCCATTATATGAATCTACCAGTTAATTTATCTGTTGCCCTACTGATGTGGTTGTTCACAATTTTACTAAATTTCTTGCTGCAGTGAACACCCTAACATGTTTCTTGGTACACATAAGATTCTTAGTGTGTGTTATGCCTGGAAGTGAAAATGCAGGATCGTAGGTAATTGCACTTCTTTGAGTTTACTAAACATTGCCAGTTGCCTTCCCAAATTGGTTGTGTGAGTTTACACTCTTACCCAGCAATGCATAGTATAATTCCTGCTTTCCCAGCCCCTTCCAAGTCTTAGTCTGATTTTATTCTGACCTTAATTCTTACCAAGAACAATAAGTCATTATTACTGTGCTAATAATCTTAGCCTGTTTAATTTTTTTCTCTATTATAAGTTTTTCTTCTATATTTTGGATAATTCTTTGTTTTTTTGAGATGTAAGTATATTCTCCCTGTGGCACGTCTTTTAACTTTGGATATGAAATAGTTTTTCAGTCAGAAGTTTAACTTTCAGTATGGTCACATTTCTCAGTTTCTTGCTTGTGATTTTGAGGGTATTTTTTGTCTTGCATGGAAACATTTTGCATATTTTGTTCTGAGAGTATATTCTATAGTTCTAAAAGTTATACTTTTAAAATATTAAATAAGTATTTATTTAAGTATTAGATAAGAATTTGCCTGTTTTGTATACGCTTATAGAATTTGGATGTGCCATCTTCATTTGTGGAGATCGGGGTTGATTTCAATTTTTCCTTTGCACATGCCATTAAATATTAGAAAATTTCAAAATATAGTATTTACTATTCTTCTAAAGTCTAGATGTACATTGTAAGTATTTTGGTGATGTTACCAGGGCTATGAACTCTTCAGTCTTTAGACACGGTAAGAGTGTTGGTAATGTGTTTTGAAAGCAAGAAGTAATATCAGAATTTTTTGCTGTTTTTTGCCCTTTTTTTCCCTTTTTTCATGGACTTGTTGGAAAGAATTCTGCTTATGGGAGGGTTTTTTTTTCTTTTATCAAATTTTAAACAGTTGTTGTTCTTAAGCAAAATAAATGTTACTATTATAGTCTAATAACAAATTTATATTTAAGAGACAGTAGGTTACAGATACTTGATTTAAAAAAATTCCTTGCCTGCTTTTGTACACTTTTTCTTTGGATTCAGTATTTCTGGACTTTAAACTTGGAAGATCTTTATTTTCCTTTCTTTTTGTAAAATAATAGACATGGCTTTGTGGCATCCATATTAAAAATGGGTAATTTTCCTTATGGTCCCTGTCTTCCTGCTGGGTTGATAATGTTTTGATGTATTTTTCTTTTGCTCTGATGAGAGGTCTGCTGCTGCTGCTCTGACATATTCATTTGGATGAATAATTATAACTTGCACAATGTCAAGCTGAAGATGGTAGGGTTTTGTGCGTCATGACAAGCCTAGTAGCCAGTGCAGGTGTCTCACAGCATGATCAGCAACAGCCAGTGTATTCTGGCTCAGAGGAGACATTTAGAGTAGTAAGGAATCAGCACCAAGGGCAAGGCTGCTGCTACTACTGCTGCTGTGATCTGTGCCAAAGAAACACAAAGTGCTTCTCAAAGACAAGTGACTGCACACCCTTTTCAGATATTTCCTATGTTTACTCCATTGAATTTCCTTTTATAGATTTTAGGAAATAATGAAAGAGTATACCGTGATTTTTATCTTATTCTACTTTCCAACATGACAAATGCTCCAAAATGGATCTTTAACACCCTTCTGTCTTTTAGACTTTTACATACAAGTCATATATGTGAGTATTATTGACTAATGAGACTGTATAACTCCCTAATGTAAAATTTTAAGTGCACTGATATTAATGATTCTATAAAAACAAAATTCATTTTCTCCAGGCTACTGACCAACCCAAAATGGTTGTTAAAATTGCAGTTACCTATAAATGTGCCATTAAATGCAGGGTTGGTGAAGCATTCTTGCCAGGGCGGTTGGAATTTTCAGATTTGGTATGACACAGTAAGCAGAGGTCTTATATTTTTAACATAGAAATCTCATATTCTTGGAATAATGCCATGAATGCAAGAAGAGCAAAACTAATGATAAAGCCGCTGGCTGATAATCTGATGGTGAATGAAGAATTTGTAATTAAAGGAAACAGTCCTATTACATAGCAGGGAGCATGATCCATTAGTTAGAGCAGCAGACTAGCAGTTGGGTATCCTAGGTTCTGTTTACAGTTCAGCCATTGACTTAATTGTATAACTTCAAACAAGTCACATGACTGCCATTTACCTCAGTTTATATTTATATGGAATAATGAACTTTTTCATAGAGATGTTAAGAAAAATTAATTTGGTTGAAAACAAGGGGGGAAGACCTCTCAATATCTACTGTGAGAACCCCATGGAAATTATTTTCTGACCTACTGGATTATCTTTCTTACCATTTTTCTCTTTGCTGTCTTTTATGGAGAACCCATACTACTAGATTTTTGTTCACTCTTAAGTTGGTTAATTAAAAATGCTTTTGTCTTCTTGGTAATCTTGTTGTTGCCACAATAGTAAGGATAAAAAAGACATCACAGCAATCAAAACAAAGAAATTTCATTCATTATGGAGATACATGATATGGTAAAAAAAAAAAATAGCAACATGACTTACTGGACTTAGTAACCTATTAATTGCCCTTTTATTAACATTTTTAAAGTATATTTTATTGATTATGCTGTTACAGTTGTCCCAATTTTTTTCTCTTTGCCCCCCTCTGCCTGGTACTCCCCTACCTCCAGCAATTACCGCCTCCATGCTTTAGTTCACGTCCATGAGTCCTGCATGTAAGTTCTTTGGCTTCTCACTTTCCTATACTATTCTTTCTTTTTTAAAGATTTTATTTATTTGTTTATTTTTAGAGAGGGGATGGGAGGGAGAGAAGGAAGAGAAACATCATGTGATTGCCTCTTAAGTGTCCCCCACTGAGGACCCGGCCTGAAACCCAGGCATGTGCCCCAGCTGGGAATTGAACTAGTGACCCTTTGGTTCCCAGGCTGGCACTCAATCCACTGAGCCACACCAGTCAGGGAAAGGGCCCTTTCCTATACTGTTCTTAACATCCCCCTGTCTATTTTGTTCCTACCAATTATGCCTCTTGATTCCTGAACTATTTTCCCCTTTCTCCTCTTTCACTCTGCCAGCTGATAACCCTCCAAATGATTCCCATACCTATGATTCTGCTCATGTTCTGGTTGTTTGCTTCATTTGTTTTTATTTTTTAGATCCAGTTGTTGATAGCTGTGAGTTTGTTGTCATTTTTTAAATAATGTTTTTTTTAGCTTTAGCTAGTATAGCTCAGTAGATTGAGTGCTGGCTTGCAAACCAAAGGGTTGCCAGTTCAATTCCCAGTCTAGGGCACATGGAGAGAAACATCAATGTGTGGTTGCCTCTCATGCTCCCCCTTCTGAGGACCTGGCCTACAATCCAGGCATATGCCCTGGACTGGGAATCAAATCAGCGGCCCTTTGGTTTGCAGGCCAGCGCTCAATCCACTGAGCCCACCAGCCAGGGCAGTTTGTTGTCATTTTAATGTTCATAGTTTGATCTTCTTTTTCTTAAATAAGTCCCTTTAACATTTCATGTAATAATGGCTTGGTGATGATGAATTTCTTTAGATTTACCTTGTCTGGGAAGCACTTTATTTGCGCTTCCATTCTAAATGCTAGCTTTGCTGGATACAGTAATCTTGGGTGTAGGTCCTTGCTTTTCATCACTGTGAATACTTCTTGCCAGCCCCTTCTTACCTGCAAAGTTTCTTTTGAGAAATCAGTTGACACTCTTATGGGAACTCCTCTGTAGGTAATTCTCTGCTTTTCTCTTGCTGCTTTTAATGACTCTCTTTAACTCTTGGCATTTTAATTATGATGTGTCTTGGTGTGGTCCTCTTTGGGTCCAACTTGATCGAGACTCTGTGATTCCTGGACTTGCATGTCTATTTCCTTCACCAAATTAGGGAAGTTTTCCTTCATTGTTTTTTCAAATAGATATCCAATTTCTGCTCTTTCTCTTCTCTTCCTGGCACCCCTATGATGCAAATGTTGGACCTCATAAAGTTGTTCCAGTGGCTGCTTATATTCCCCTCATTTTTAAAAATTCTTTTTCCTTCTTGTTGTTGTGCTTGGTTATGTTTTGCTTCCTTATGTTCCAAATCATTGATTAGATTCTCAGCTTCATCCACTCTACTGTTGTTTCCCTGAAAATTGTTCTTTATTTCAATTAATGAATTCTTCGTTTCTGACTGATCTTTTTTATACTACTGAGGTCCTCACTAAGTTCCTTGAGTATCCTTATAACCAGTGTTTTGAACTCTACATCTGATAGATTGCTTATCTCCATTTCATTTAGCTTTTTTTCTGGAGTTTTGATCTGTTCCTTCATTTGAGCCATGTTTCGTCTCCTCGTTTTGGCAGCCTCTCCTGTGTGTTTGTATGTATTAGGTAGAGTGCTTTGACTCTGTGCCTTGGTAGTGTGGCCTAATGTAGGAAGTGTCCTATTGGGTCCAGTGGCACAGCCTCCCCTATCACCCAAGCTGGGTATTCAAGGTGCACTCTTTGTGTCATCTGAGTACACTCTACTCTTGTAGTTGAGCCATGGTTGCTGTTAGCAGATCAATGGGAGGGATTTACCCAGGCCAGTCAGCTGCAAGGATTGACTGTGACCTCTGACCACCAAACTCTGCCCTCTGTGGAGGACCAGCTGTTCAGAGGCAGGGTGGTGATGCTCTGATGTGGTCTGTAGCTATCCGCTGGCCCTGGGATTTCCTGAGTGGCACAGGCCAAGGTCAGCCCCCACCTATGATTTGCCCAGAGGCGCCCTTCCTGACCTATAAAGCAATCGGAGAAGGCTGCTACTTGTGCTGGGCTTGGAGATTCCCAGGCAAAGCCAAGCTGTGAAACTAATCTGGCTGCTGCTGGTGCCCGGCCTGGAGCTCACTGAGGCCAGCTGTTGATTCTTCGATAGGATTTAGGAAGTTGTGAAGCATGAGCCAAGATGAGCCATTCATATGAAAAAGTAACTTGGGTGGGCCCATAAATTGGGTTGGGCGGAGTCTCTGGGGATCTCCAAGGCAGGTCAAACACTGTTAGCCAAGTTGATGGAGTCTCAAATATGCTACCAGTCTGGCAGCACTGTGGCTCTGAAGGGGGAAAGCTCAGCAAAGGGACAGTGGCCTCTGCTTGCCCTGATGCCAGACACTTCAGTTTCTGCCTGCATACCACTGGTGCCTTTCAAGCTGCTACCCTTGTACTGGAACTCAGAAGGAGTGAGTCTGAGTACGTGAGTCCATGGTGAGTTCTTGATCCAGTAATGTGGTAAATTATTTGTTTGATTTCTTAATGTTAAACCAATTTTCCATTCTTGAAATAAACCCAAATTAGGTCATGATGTATTTTATATCTATCAATCAATTGATCAGACAATTGGAAAAGGAAAAAAAACCCAACATAGTTCTAGTGATAGTGAGTGTTGGGGAGAGAGTAAAATTAGATGTTTGTATTTAATTCACGTATGTTACTTACCTAGTAGCTTTAACTGTCTTTTCATACAATCTTAAATGTGTAGTTATTACTTTTTCTATTGGAATTCTGATGAACAGGTTAATTTTTTCATAGTTTTCACCAGTGACCTCTAGTTAAATAGAAGTATTGAAGTTTTAAATAAGTATGCCAAATATGAGTAGAGTTTCTCATTTGCAGCTAGAGGCAAATGACAAAAAACTAAATCCTCTGATTTATTTTCCCACCCACTTGTGTAGTTTGGTGGGTGTTAGTGTGGGAAGTTTAGGGTTCTTTGGACATTCATAGAACTTAAGGAAGATAAGTAAGGAAGCTGACTCACAAAGGTCTACTAGGGCAGTTATATCCTAATTTTAGTGCTTTATTAGAGAAAATTGTATAGCTATCATGGTCAAGTCTTCTCCTAATAGTTAACTCATGCAAGTACATAAACAAATGCAAGAAGCAGTAGTTTTCAGTAGGCAACAATTTAAATGCAGCAAACGTTTTTTATCTACTATGTATAGAGCACTGAGCTGGAATCTGAGGATATTACAGTAAATTAGACAGGTTTTAATACCCTAAGTGAGGTTTTCAAGAGTAACTCTCAGTGATAAGGAGAGAGGTATTTAAAAAGATAATTTCAGTAAAATGTGTTGAGTGATATGATGAGCTGTTTTGATAAGGTGGAAAAGAGGCATATAATCTAACTTGATGTGATCAAGCAAGTTTTCTGGATGAAATACCTGTATTATTTAAGCTCAGTAAGTTTTAAGGAATGAAAAGTTAGGATTGGGAGGAGAGTTGAAACTTCAGGAGAGAACTGCATTAGCCGAAGAACAAAGGCATGAAATTGTAGGAGATAATGCATGAATTACACGTCATTTGGTACTCTATGGATGGAAGCTTTTGCTGGAGTTAGGCCAGGTCTGCTATATTAGTTCTGTTGAGCTTTATCCTCAAAGTGTTGGGGTTATATGGAAGAAGTGTGACATGGTCAGAATTTTGTTTTATAATAGCATATCTCAAAGTGTTGTTTGTTTGTTTGGTTGGTTGGTTTGGCTATTAATAGGCATAAGGTGAAAAAAGGACTCTGATCTAATAAATTTATGAAATTGTAGGTTTAAGTTCTGCTATGTCTTGACTTAGAACTTCTCAGATTCCTTAAGACGCCAAGATGTATTACAACTTTTCCACATAGGAGTTTTTTCCCCCCTCAAAACACCTCTCTGGGTTAGATTTCAACAAAACATGTTTTTTTAGTAGGTTACGCTATCAGTATAGAGGGTTCTAAGGATGGCAACGCTATAGAGTGAAGGAAGCTGACTGAGATGCTGCTGTGTACTTCCATGTACAAAGTGATTAGGGTTTGTTCTAGATTAATGGTTGCTGGATAAGAGAAAGGGAGATTGAGAAAATTTCACGTATTGATAGAACTTATGTATTTTCAACTATACTTGACAGATGTTTCCTTCTTTCTTTGATCTTTTAAACAGTTGCTACAATCATTCTGTAATGGCTACAAAGTATATGTATGTTTTATTTGACCTTGTGGGCAGATAACTTGTTCACATGACTTAAAAATAATGGCAAAACTTTTCAATTATTAGTGGTTTGTTATAGTCAGAATAAACATAAGTATACGAAGACGTGAAATGTTCTGTATAGATTGCTTGACAGAAAAGAGCACTTGATTAAATAAATTTAGTATAGTGGTACCTACAGAAAGAGTTGAGAACATCAGTGAAGCTTGCATATAAGATCAAATGAACCAAATGTTTAAGGGAGTTATCATCTCTTTAAAGATATCTGATTGGAAATATTGCAATTAATATTAAAATTAAATTTCTTAAAAAGTTTAATCTCTTGATACTTCCTTATTCTATTGAAGCCTTTTGAATCCCTCAGAGATAAAGACAAAAATGATTATTAGAGGATTTATCTTCAAGTATTATAGGAAAGTATAAAAAAAATTGGAATGGAAAGCATCTGTTGCAAGTACCAGAAAATTATGCTATTAATTTAAGTGTCATCAGAGCACAAAAGATCACATTTTGGGACTGTGAGAAAATTATTAAAATACTGGAAATAATAGTACTTAAGATGAAGATATACTCTATGATCTGGTTAAGTGACTGACATTATTATATCACTTCAGGTATTATAAAAGTAACAAAATGCTTTTAAAGATAATAAGCGTTACATTTTGAGATTGGCAGTGTTCACACTTTTCTGCTTAAGTGCTTTTCTAGTTTAACATAATTTAATAACAGTTATGGGGGAATAGCTAACATCTTAGTTCCCATATATATCTTTTCTCCTCCCTTCTTTCATATATACATTTTATATATCTATATATATATATATGTAAGTGATAAAATTTCACTCTCTAAGTGGTAGGTTTAGGAATAGTTACTCTTCTGCCTTTGTCCTTGCTGTTAGAAATGTTTTCATTTTCTAAGTTTTTTAAAGCTTCTAATTGTTGAGAAGTCTATACTGAAAAGAAACTACTGCTATGTGGATCCATTACTGTCCAGAAATCAAAACAAACAGCTTTGTTGATGTATAATTGATATACAATAAACCAAACATATTTAAAGTGTATCATTTGGTAAGTTTGACAAGTGTTTACACCTGTGAAATCATTCCTAAAATCTACATAATCTACATTTCTCTCAAGTTTCCTCCTTTCCCTTTTTAATCCCTCACTTCTCCCTCTTGTCTGGTCCCCAGGCAACTATTGATATGCTTTCTAAAATTTTATATAGTTCTGTGTACTTCTTCTATGTCAGATTTCTTTCCTCAGCATTAGAGATTCATTCATGTTGTAGCATATAATAATAGTTAATTCCTTTTATGCTGAGTAGTAGTACTCCACTGTATGAATATATTACCACTTACTGTCCATTTACCTGTTGATGGACATCAAGGGTTGTTTTCAAGATTTGGCTATTACAAATAAACTGCTGTGAACATTATGTGATGTCATTATATGAACTATATGCTTTCATTTCTCTTCAATAAATACCTAGGAGTGGAATGGCTGGGTCATATAAGAGGTGTATGTTTAGTTTTTTAAGAAACTGCTGAACAGTTTCCCAAAGTGGTTTTGCCATTTTACATTTCCAACAATAGTTTTTGAGAGTTCTTATTTCTTTGCATCCTTGCTGATGTTTGTTATAGTGAGTCTTTGTTTTTGCTTTACCATTTCTAGAAGGTGTGTAGTGGTAGCTTATTGTGATTTTAATTTGCATTTCCTTAATGACCAGTGATGTTGAGCATATCTTCATGTGCATATTTGTCATCCATACACCTTTTTTGGTGATGTGTCTGCAATTTTTTTTTTCCTAAATGCCTAATTGGAGATATGTACCAAATTCATGGCTTAAAAGATTCAGTATTTTTAAGATGTCAATTCTGTCCAAATTAATCTATAGATTTAATGCAATCTCAGTCACAATCCCAACAGATTCTTTTTAACTTACAAAATAATTCAAAAATTTATATTTACAAAGGACCTAGAATAATCTAAAAAAAAGTCTGAAAAAGAACAATAACCTTGGAGGACTAATCCTACTTAGCTTGTACTTGTACCTGTTTGGTCTTTCTTTGTACCTAGCTTCCTTGTAGAATGTAAAAAAATTCTTTCTCACCTTTTCATTAACTGATACGAATATGTTTTTGAAAAGAATTTAGACTTAAGCATACAAAAATTCATCAGTGGATACTGACAATGTGGAAACCAGACCACCGATTTCTTACACTAAAGATACAGTCTGTAGCCATGGAGCTAATGAGAACTTCTTCACCTGTCTCCCTAATTACTGGCTAAGCTTCATAAGAATATGTAATACCTTTTAAGGTTTTTCAATAATGATACAACCTGGTCTTCTCATGGTTTATTTTATTTGTTAAATATGAATAAGAACCACCAACCTGACCGTTCCCTGTCTCACTATTGGGGTACTTGATTCATGCATGTCTTCCAGCATAAAAATTGGCAAGCATTGCCAAAATAGTCTGACTGTGCTTCAGCATTGTAAAACCTGTCTGGGAAAAACAATAAATCTATGTTTTCTTATTTGTTTTTTTTTGTAAGGTCATGATTTGGTGATCTTTCAACAGACTTTCTAATGGTTCATAATCTCAAGGTTTAAATGTCGAATCTATCATACAGAACAAACTTCAGAAATCTTTTCAGTTACGTTTGTTCAGAAATTTTCAGTGAATCAATGTAGGGATCCCACATACAGATCTTTTCACTGAAAAGCCCATATACAGAACAGTCCAGATATTCTGATTTCAGTGCAGAGAATTTTATTAAGTGCCTTAGGTGAACCTAATATTAGATTGATCTCTCAATATTTTTATGCCTGCTATTTTCAGATCACGTGAAGATGTCTATATTTTTCCTCAAGACTAATACATTCTTTTATTCTTCTGACCTTTACTTTTAACACAGGAAATTGGACTCCGTATCAGGGAATAGCTCCCCTGTTAAAACTTAGCTCTTCTGCTCCCTGTGCATGTAATGTTGTAGAGATAATTTTCTAACTTCTGGCATTTAGTATATGCCTTTTTTTCTTGTTACAGCCTACCCCATATAAATGGACCAAAACACAGACAGACAAACACAGATAAAATAACTTGTTGTGGTTCAAATGCCTTCACCATGGGCTCTTGGTGCAAATCTTTGGAGTATGTAGAGTAGAATGTAGAATGTACTCTTCTCACCTTGTTTATATTTTCTCAATTTTTTAGGGTTTCTCCTTTTTTCCCTTTCTCTGTCTCTCTCACTCACTCACTCACTCACTGACATTTTAAGGATAAGAGGTGGCTGAGGTGGTTTGCCGTCCTGTCTTCCTCTTCCCTCTCCTACCACAGCAAGGCTTAGGTGACAGGCTTCTACATCATCATCTTTGTTTCTGGGATACAGATACTTTTCTTCTCTGTAAGATAGTTTATTGAGACACAAAGCCTTTTGTGTGTTTCACTATAGTTTTTTAAAGTAGTAATTTCTATTGTCTTTTTTCTTCCATTTTTTTGTCTTGTATCTTTGTTCCTCTATTTCATTTCCTTTAACATAGTGCTATGTATATGTGCAAAGAAGGATGTCATTTTCCTTTGATTAGTAAATTAATGAGTTGCAATATGCTGGGTGTTATTTTTGGGTCTTTACCACATTTAAAGTATATAATTGCTTTGTTATTCCTACTAGGAATTTGTGGTTCCAGACCAATTCCAAGCACTCATAATTTTTGAAAAGCTGAAAGATTTCCCTGTATTTTAGAAAATAATAGCATTATGCTAAGTGAAGTAAGCCAGTGAGAGCAAGACAAATACCATATGATTTCACTCATATGTGGAATCTAATGAACAAAATGAACTAACAAGCAAAGTAGTGACAGACTCAAAGATAGAGACCAGGCTGACAGCTGTCAGATGTGGGAGGGATGGAGAGATTGAGCAAAAAAGGAGTTAAAGAAAGGAGAACTTATGCACATGAACGACAATGCACAATGTGGTGATTGCCAGGGGAGGTGGAAGAGGCTAAAGGCGGGACACAGGGCGATGGACAGAGACTTGACTTGGGGTGGTGAACACACAGTACAGTGTACAGATGATGCGCTGTACAGGGGAGCACCTAAAACCTGTAGTGTTTTGTTAACCAGTGTCAACCCAATAAATTCAATAAAAAATAAACTACTACTACTTGTATAGTGCATCGTTCACTTCTTCCTTAAATACATAGGGATATAAAATGTAACCCAAATATTTTGATTTGATTAAAGAAATGATTGTTGTACATTAAATCATATAAGTTATTTATATTTAAGGGTATATAGTTATAAAATTTAAATTATAAAATCTGTTCATAAACAAGAAGTGGAAATGGAGTACAGTAGTCATTGAGATCTTGAAATATAGGTACTTTTAAGTGGACAGAATGGCCTACTTTATGGATTTTCCAAGTTATATTTAGAATTCTTGTAGAGCTCGAAGTCACCTTAGAAGCTATCTAGTGCACACCCATATTTATAGATGCAATGTTAAGGCTTTCAGAGGCTGAATTTGTCTTGGTTAAGATCAGATACTTCTATACTATCAAGATTAGAGCTGTGTTCCCCTTATGAACTGGATTTTTTTATCTTTGTATCAGATTTCAACTTAGTCCAGACATATGATTGAAATAGTAGTTTCACTGAATTCAGTTTATTTTTTCCCTATACTGTGGATATAATGAAATGAAATGATGGCTGTAAGACCATCTCCATCTATTTTTACATAAGCTTTTTATGATTTTAAAATTAATACGTGTTATTGTTAAAATATGGAAAAGCACAAAGAATATAAAATTGTCATAAAAAAACTTTTAAGAACTGTTTTCTTCAATTAAAGTCTACATACAATATTATATTAGGTTGAGGTGTACAATGTAGTGACTACACACCTTATATAACGTATAGTGATCACCATAAGTCTAGTATTCCTGATACCACATGTAGTTATTATAATACTGACTATCTCCCTTAAGCTGTACTTTACATTTCCATGACTTTATTATAACCACCAATTTGTACTTCTTAATCCCTTCACCTTTTTCACCCAGTTGCCTGACCCTCCTCCCATCTGGCAACGCATCAATTTGTTCTCTGTATCTTTGAGTTTGTTTTTGGTTTTTTTCATTTATTTTGTTTTTTAGATTCTGTAAGGTATTTGTCTTTGACTTATGTCACTTGGCAAAATAGCCTCTGGGTCCATCTATGTTGTTGCAAATAGCAAGATTTTGTTTTTATGACCCAGTAATATTTCATTATATACATACATCTTTACCCATTCATCTATCAGTCGACACTTAGATTGCTTCCATATTTTGGCTGTTGTAAATAATGCAGCAGTGAACATAGGGGTGCATATTATCTTTTTGAATGAGTGCTTTTGGATTTCTTTGGATAAATATCTAGATGTGGAATTGCTGGGTAGTATACTGGTTCTAATTTTTTGAGGAATCTCCATATTTTCCACAGTGGCTGCACCAATTTGGAATCCCACAAATAGCGCACAAGGGTTTCATTTTCTCCATATCCTTGCCAACACTTTTTTGTTGATTTATTGATAGTAGCCATTCTGACATGTGTGAGGTGGTGTCTCGTGGATTTAATTTGCATTTCTCTGATGATTAGTGACATTGAGCATTTTCTCATATGTCTATGGGCCATCCGTATGTCCTCTTAGACAAGTGTTTATTCAGGTCCTTTGCTCATTTCTTAATTGGATTGTCTTCCTGGTGTTGAGTTGCATTGTTTATTTTGTTTATTTTAAACCCTTGAGATTAAACCCTTATCAGATGTATCATTGGTGAAAATGTTCTCCTATACAGTGGGCTTCCTTTTCATCTTCCCAGTGGTATATTTAACTATGCAGAAGCTTTTTAATTTGATGTAGTCCCATTTGTTTATTTCCTCCTTTTGTGTCCAATGCCCTAGGAGATGTATCGGCAAAAATATTGCTATATGAGATATCTAAGATTGTACTGCCTATTTTCTTCTAGGATTTTTATCAGGTTTTGTGACTTGCATTAACGTTTTTTATTCATTTTGAGTTTATTCATGTGTGTGGTATAAGTTTGTAACCGTTCACTGACTTTTTATGTTTTGCTTATTTGAAACAAAATCCTTTTAAAAACTATTAGCTTTGATTGCTTTTTACAAAAAATACTTAGTAAACAATAGTATCTTTTAAATATAACACATTATTTTGAGAAATTTGACTTTGAAATATAAATTGATTTTTAGAATCAGTGATGGCTTTGTTCTTATCATTTAGTGAAAAGGTATTTTAACTCCTATAAAATGTATTTAACTAGTTAATGTTTTAAATACTGAATTCAGAGATTGGCTAAAAGTTTAACATCAAAAGAAATCTTTTAATTTGCTTGTTTTTTTTAAAATGAAAAACCTTTCATACTTTTGCCTAATTAAGTCTTATTTATTCATAATGTTTAAAAGTAATTTAATCAAGCCACAAATAGTAGAGCATTAAACTTGATATATGCAGCAAAAATGAAAATACTATTTTCATACTAAAATTGTATACACTATGCCCAATATGTTACATATATTAATAAAGTTGTACATACATATCTTCCTGTATTAATAATTACTATGTCATATATAGTACAAAATTCACCGTAAAAACAAGTATGGTTTTTGAAATGCCATACTTTCTTGCGAATTGCATAGTCCTGTTAATATGGATGGAGGTGAAAAAGTTTGAAGCAGGAAGAGTTGACTCTTATTCGAGACTAGTTTTAGCTGATATGAAACAACTTCAAATTTCTAAATTGAGTTGTAGTTTAAGTAAAAGATTACCTGCTATTGATAGTGCCTTACAACTTACTCAGCTTTCGTCTGTCTTTTTATAGAGCTCCATAACAAGCATTTATAGTCAGTTTTTGGCAGCATTGGAATCACTCAAGGCATTCTGGGATGCTATGGATGAAATCGATGGGAAGACTTGGGTACTTGAGCCAGAAAAACCTACAAGGAGTTCAACAGCACGCAGAATTGCAGTAGGTGGGGAAAAAGAGGATTAATGAGGTGTTTTCTTTTTAAGGTGTTTGATTTTATTTTGTATCAGGAAAATGAATCTAAAGATGACATTGAAAAAAAAAAAAAAGATAACATTGGACTCTTAGGTGAGACTTTTCTGCATGAAGTCAACTATTAAAACTTTCAGGATGAACTTTTTTATCACTAAGTATTTAAAGGTAAATATTTCAGGGGTAAAGGGCAAGTAGTGAGATGTCTCATTATAGAAGCTGATGATGCCCTGACTGGTGTGGCTCGGTTGGGTGTTGTCCTGCAAAGCGAGGGGTCGCTGGTTTTGACTCCTGGTCAGGGCACATGCCTAGGATGCGGTTTGTCCCCATTTGGGGCACATACAAGAGGTAGCTAGCTGATCAATGTTTGTCTCTCAAATCGGTATTTCTCTCCCTCTCTTTTTCCCTCCCTTGCCCTCTCTCTAAAAACACACACACACAAAAGAAAAAGAAATAAAAGGTGATGATCCAATGGAATTAGCATACAGAGATAGTGTTAATTAGCTCAGAAATAATGGAAGTTTTTCCAAACATACATTACTTTGGAAAAAGAACTATATTAGAAATAATGAAGTTTTCATCCATGAATCTAGATAAGATTAGTGTGAACAAATCAGGATATTTTCTGACAAAAGTATAGAGAAGGATAAAAGAACCTGAAATGGGCCATGCATACCCACTTTTTGTACACAAAATAATAATTGAATATATTTGAAATATTTATTATAAATATCAACATATGAAATATGTTATATAACCATAAATATCATCCTTTAAATACCACCATAGTCTCTTTACTGTAAAATGATTGTTTTATGTATTTTGTTATGAACAAGCAAAACAGCTTTCAAATTCTGCCTCTCTCAAGACTTTAGGTATTTTCCAGGGGAGTCCAACCTGTGGCCCCCAGGCCACATGCAGCCCAGGATGGCTCTCAATACCTCCCAGCACAAAATTGTAAATTTACTTGAGATGTTTTTTTTATGATTACATGTTGCAGTGTATTTAGCGTGTGGCCCAAGACAACTAACTCTTTTTCTAGTGTGGCCCAGACATACCTGTTTGACTTCACACTAAATACTGTTAGTTGGATGGGTGGAAGATACTTAAAATGTCTTTCCTCCCTGTTTTTCTAGCCCAAATAGATAATGTTGTACAAATCATATATTCCAAAGGATATTTTGAAATGCTGATGTGAATAATATCCCAATTAGTAAGCAGTTTTTAGTTTTTATCCAGGCATACTAGATTATCTGGGGGAAGAGAATAACCTGTTATTAGGAGAAGAGGAAAGGATAATTGCACAGCAAATCTACAAATAGTATTGTTACTCAGTTTGTTAAAGTCGAACACTATTTAATTTGGAATAATTAACCAAATTTTGGAACATTTCTGAACAAGTAGATTTTAAGAATGAAAATATTTTCTTCAAAGAATTGTAGTAAACTTGTCTTCATGTCCCCATTAAAATAATTGTTCTACTCAGGTTATGATTAAATATACATTTTATTTCTCATTGTTCAGCAAAAACAATCTGGGTTTTCCTCATTTACTGTTGTCTATGTTTACCTTTTAGCTCTTTTTTCCCCCCCTTCAGGCATTGAATTGCTTTTTTAAGATCAAGTTTTCAGCACATTAATTAAAAGATTAGTTAATACAGTCATAGTTAACAAAGTATTTTCTGGAGTCATCAAATGACTTTGCCAAAGGCTAATATGGAATTTGTGTTCATGGTAAAGAAAATATTAACAAATGAGATTATAAATTAACTTTTTGTATTTTTGGTTTTTTCCTTGAATGACTTATAGTCATTTATTTTACTTGGTTACTTTCTTTTTGCCAGATCTGTAGTAATTGTATTTATATTGTTGCCAACCTTAGCCAAAGGCTTATACACTAGAGTATATAAAATTTGTCAAGACATTTTTACCATAAAAATAAATTTAAATTGACCTTAAACAGTTAGACTGTGCACTTTCAAAAAAGCAGTAAATTTTCTGCAATTTATACATTACTCTAGTACAATTAAAATTTATAAAAGAATTGAATGACAAGTAGATACAGCTTTTTCATAGATTCTGCAAGCAATGTTAGTTGTGTTTACTAAATGAGTAGTTCAAATTGAATAGGAATTGAACCCTTTAACTTACAGGGGGAAACTTCATGTGGAACAAAAGAATTCAGAAAGTATTTTTGTAAAACTTGATAAAACTCAAATCTCAAACAGGTTTATTTTTACTGTTTTTATTGTATTTCTAGTCTTTATACATTATTTGAACATAGTTCTCTTACTTTCCAAGAAAGTTATGAAAAATAGTTTAGATAATATTTGAGCTGTAATTTATTTTTTAAAAAACTTTTTAAAAAAGATTTTATTTATTTTCAGAGAGAGAGAAAGAGAGAGAGAGAGAGAAACACTAATTGGTTGCTTTTCACTAGCCCCAGCTGGGAACCTGGCCCTCAACCCAGAAATGTGTCCTGACCAGGAATCAACAGGGGACCTTTCACTTTGCGGGATGACACCCAACCAACAAGCCAGGCTGGCCAGTGTCAGTTGTGATTTTTTTGTACTAAAGATCTTTATCATTCCAAAGAACCTTGAATCCTGACCAGGATTCTAATGTAATCTACTAACTTACGGATTAACTCTGTTTTTGAAACTTAGGGTTCCCAAATCTTTAGCCACAATTATAATTTCAAAATTTACTTTTTTAATGAAATTATAATATAGTGACATATTTACCTTTATAAAAAATTTATAAAACATTTGGGCCCTTGCCAGTGTGACTCAGTGGTTAGAGCATCTTCCCCTACACCAAAAGGTTGGGGGTTCCTTTCCCGGTCAGGGCACATAGCTAGGTTGCAGTTTGATCTGCAGACGGGGCAACTGATTGATGTTTCTTTCTCTCTCCTTTATCCTCTAACTCAGTAAACATATTTAAAAAAATAAAACAAAACATTTGGCTACTCTTTCCTTGTGTATAAAATGAAATAAGTATGCAGCCAGATACTCCTTTATTTTTTTTGTTTGTTTGATGAACTGTTCTAAAAACTTTAATATTCTTTTATTCTAGGGAATAATGCTTCAATAAATATAGAGGTAGACCCCAGGCATCCTACTATGCTTCCTGAGTGCTGTTTTCTTGGAGCTGACCATGGTGTGAGATCTCAGATTTAAATGTTTTAACAGAATCATAAAATCCTTATCTACCACTGTTAAAGTATTACTCTATATATTATTCTAAAATATTAATGGTATTTACTTTAAATGTCTCATCATTTTTGAACTGTGTACCTCTGTGTTGTTAATATATTTATTTTATAATCAAGCAGTTAAATTCTATAGTTAACAATACTGGATTGTATTATTTGACAGTTATTGCAAGATCTTAAAAGTTTTCATTACAAGAAAAAAAAAATCAATATGTGTGGTGGTGGATTTTAACTTCTGGTACCCATTTCACAACATACACATATCCCAAATCATTATGTTATACACATAAGACTAACAGTGTTTTATGTCAGTTAAATTAGAAACAAATTCTATGCCAAATATGGTTTTACAAAATGAGAGCAGCAACCCCTAAATTATTGAACTTTTTTTTTAATTTTTACACCTGAAGTAGTGAAACCCCTGGGAATCAAGCTGAGCAGAAACATACATTTGTGGTAGGTATCTTTACAATAGAATTGTTACTTTTCTCTGATTTTACAACTTTAGTGATAAATTTGTTTTCATGCTTTCAGGGATCCAGAAAATACTCTGTTACAGAATTTGAAAGATGTTTTAGAAATAGATTTTCCAGCTCGTGCTATCCTGGAACAGTCTGTAAGTGTTTCCAGTGCTTTGATAACCCCAAACAGCCTTGCGTAGTAAAAGTGAAACGTTCTTCTTTTAGGCACCAGAGAAAAATGAGGCTGAACGTGAGGGACTTGGAAGAATATTATGTAATAGATTTCTGAACTACAAGCAACAGTTGCATCAAAGAACTTGTTAACCTTTGATTGGTGGTTATAAGTGTACTTTTTTCCATGGTCTTTGTAACAGTACATTAATGACAAACATCTTTATTATTAAAAATAGGGGGATAGATCCAAGGTAGCTAATGAAATGTTTGGATTTTCTATACTGTCTGCTTCTGGATGACTGAAATGAAGTTCTAATTAACTTAATATAAGTGTTTGTGAAGGATGGCAGTACAGTTTTTCAAAATTTATCAAACACCACTGCATTGCAAAGAAAAAGAATTGATTTTTGACAAAGCTGCTAAATTGTAGACCACTAAACTGGTAGACATGTTTTAGTCTTTTTCCTTTAGTTACACAATTTTGAAGCTAGTAACCACTAGCTAATATCAGTTCCTATTTTTATATACTACAGTGGTATATACTATCGATGTACAATATGGGAAACAAGCCCATCTTGTGAGGCAAAAATAGAATTTCTTTTATATATCTATGTATATAATTTATTGGATGAAAAAGGCAGCACTGTCATACAAATAAGTGCTAAATAGTAATGTGGCTGTATTAACCTTTATAAAAATCATATAAAAATTTCATACTGTCTATACCATATTACTCAATTCTCTCATTTTTCATTTTGTATGTTTTAAACACATACACTTACATTTTTTCTGAAGGATTTTTCTATGGATTGTGGAATCTGTTACGCCTTTCAGCTGGACGGTGCCATTCCTGACCAAGTGTGCGATAATCCCCAGTGTGGACAGCCTTTCCATCAAATATGCTTACATGAGGTAAAGGGAAAACAACATTAGCAAGACCTTTTCAGCTAACACAACAGAGAAAGAACGCATATTTGAAATGTATAGACTGCAAAGTCTATTTCAATATGATTTCTTTTTGCCATTAGTTCCTGTATTACCAGTTCATTTCAGATGTCCATGTGCTTCCTTTCTTCATCATGCTTTCTCATGAGGGAATAATGTCCTAAAGTAACCAAGAGGGGGGAAACATATCCAGAATACATTCATGACTGCTACTGACACATAAATTAAGTTGATGGTACGGTGACGTCTTTCAGTAACTACCTCGTGTAACAACACACAAACAGTAGACTCATCCACTTGGGAGTAGTGATGGCAAGAGGTGAAAGGGAACTCGCACTGCAGAGCATCTGTTACTTTTCAGGCCACATTTGAGTATCTCACAGCACTCTCAGTCAGTGACATTTTATTTACTGTATGTGAAGTCTGCGTTCATTCCTGTCTCCAGCCATTTACTCTCTATGGCGTTCATCTCAGGGCACAGTCGACAATATGATAAACTATATGTGCATCGATATACAGAACACCTTGCAGTTATGCGGTGCTTTCAATTTTCTGAGTCTTTCTTAGTATCACTACCTGATTTTTATGATTAGAGATAGTAGTTGGTGCTATCTGTATTTTAATAAGGGAGAACTGAGGTAGAGATGTCAGTTTAACTCATATAAAATCATAAAATATCAGTTCTAATTCTAGAGATTCTCTTAAGGGAACATGTGCTTTTTTATAATAATGAATACTCATTTAATTTTTAAAACTAACTGCTTTGTGCTTGTAATTAATGGGTGAGAATTACCCCACTATTGGTGATTAACACCAGAAGTAAGACCTAGATTTTCAAGAGCCTATGGTATCTTTTACAGTATCTTAATTTGTGATTAACGGATTTAGGTAGGTCTGTGAGCCCCATAGACCTGTATGCATCATTTTTTTGTGTTTCAAGGGTAGAAAAGGTGAATAATTTTCATCAAAGTTTTACAGGGGCCCATAATTTGGTTATACACCAGTGTGGACAGACCTTGAAATCCATGCCAGTTGCCCCTTGTTATTCAGCATATTAGTAGTCTGGTATTTGCTCAAAAGATGTTCCCCTTAATCTTGCAAAACAAAGTTTCAGAAGGTAAATATTCTGGAATAAAAAATACGATGCACTCAAAAAGAAAGGAAAGCATTTCTGGAGTATTTGTAATCATGCGGACACTGGTTCCTTTATCGTCTCTTCTTTTTAAAATCTCCAGTGGTTGAGAGGACTACAGACCAGCAGACAGAGTTTTAACATCCTATTTGGTGAATGTCCTTATTGCAGTAAGGTAAGCAATTAATCACATTTCATAAAATGTCCTTTGCCTTTAGTTTTACATTTTAGAAGTATCTATACATCAGTTTATCTAAAACTTTTTGAGACATAACATATATTAAAAAAAGGTTTCTGTAAGATAAGTTGTCCCTATAAATAGCATTTTAATTTTCAGATTGACCCTTTGATCAAAAATGGTTGATTCCTTTTTTAGAGTAACTCCTGTTTCAGATTTTCTGTGTGATCTAAAACTTCAGAAAAGTATTTCCAAACTGTATCATGATACCATTTTTAGTATAAAGCAGTTTTTTAAGAATGTTCAAATTTACTTTGTTAAAATGTATTCTCTCTCTTTTTTTAAGCCAATTACCTTGAAAATGTCTGGGAGGAAGCCCTTAAATGTAAGAATGTAACATTTCTGTGAAGAACTGAAACTTTAAATATTACCAAAGGATTTTGTTTGTTATCTTCAGAGAAAACACAAAAGAAGAATACCAATCAAAAGAAAAAGAATGGTGGCACCATAGTAATATAGATCTGCCTTTGTCTCTTCACTGAGGGCGAACTGGGAAGTTGCAGATGAGAACCCTGGGGAGCGCTTTAAGCCTGTGACTTCCATACCAGTTGGAGAAGTGCGTGTGTACCGAGGTGGACGTCTTGACTTGTTGAACATATCTGGACTGGTAAAATCTTGCTGGGGTTCGTAAAATGAGTTCGGGTACTGCATACAGCCATCCTTTTGTGGAGGACTTTTTACTTCATTCAACCATTCTTGAGACTCACAATATTTTTCTCTTCTCCTTGTGCTTTCCTGTGGAAAAATATATTTTGTATACTCTAAGAATGCTAAATCAGTTTTTGTGTTTATTTTACCTGAGAAGTTATTTTCACATCCTGGAATTTAGGAGTTTATGAAGTACTTACCAGTACCAAACAGTCAAATCTGGTTAACATTGGTTCCTTTAAACCATTAAGTAAGCCAGTAAGTGATCTTATGGGTGTCAGTCATAACTAGAAATCTTTTTGGTTATTAATAACTAAATAGTGATTCTTGGGGAGCAACATGGCTGTGTACCCACTGAGTGCACTGGGCTGGCAGCCCACCTGCTGCAGCCTCCTGCCTGGGCTCTGGAGCTTAACGTCTTCTGATAACAGACCTCAAGAAAGGCACAGCTGATTAAAATCCTAATTTGTCCAGAAAGTTGATCTAGGAAAAGACGCTCACTCTTTTCTCCTAGCATAAAAGGATACAAACAGTCTATACAAATTAAAGTTTCACAGTGAACCTGAATGCCTACAAGCATGTAACAAAATGTCCAAAGTTGTGGCCAAAGTACCCTTGTCCTTTGGTGGGGACTTGGAACATGTGGTATGGCAAGGAGGATGCCTGACTTTAAACTACTCTAGCAAATTCACACTAACGCAGTTTTCCTAAAGTTTTATCAGCTTAATTTGCTAAAGACAAATTTACCTAAGTGAATAGTCATTTCACTGGGCCAATAATATCAATACATTGTTCTTCCACAAAGAAAAAGAAATGTGCCCGAAAGCCAAATATTTCTGACGGCTGAGAACCACTGGTAAGCTAACTGAAGCAGCATCTGTATGTAATGTAGATGTGGAAGTGGATGATAGCCCCTCCTCCATAAGGAGTCAAGCTACTAAAACACCAAGGCAAACGTGTGTACCCTATCCATCGCTCTGAGCAACAACAACTAATGTCAAATGGGCATGTACTCAGGAGAGAGTTTAACCACCAGTTAGCTGTCTTCAGTTTACTGAGAGATGTGATTGGGACAGTCTGTGGCATACGTTAGAAAAGTGCGGCTCATAAAGTTTTATTGGACACTGCCACACCCATTTCTCCTGTATTGCCTGGGGCTGCTTTTACGCTACAACGGCAGAGCTGGATCGTCTGACAATGACTGGACTGTAAGCCTAAAAGTATGTATTATCTGGCCCTTTAAGAAGTTTGCTGGCTCCTGGTCTGTGGCATTCAAACATTAAAAAGCTTACAAATCATTTTGATTATCTTGTTAAGATGCAGATCTCACTCAAAAGGTCTGAGATGAGATCTTAGGTTCTGTGTTCCTAAGAAGCACCAGGTGGCATGGGTGCAGCTGGGAGGCATAACACGCTCCGAGGAGCATGGGCTTAAGGTATGCAATGACTTATTCTGTTGCAACAGTGGCTCTCAACCTGGGAGAATTTTGTTCCACAGGGACTTTTGGCAATTTCTTGACATTTTGGGTTGTCACTACTAGAAAAAGGTACTGTAGGCATCTATTGAATACAGGCTAGGGATGGTGGCCTACAATGTACAGTCCCTTACAACAAATAACCCAGCCCAAAATGCCAGTAGTGATGGTATCATGAAACCCTGCATTATGATCAGTCATTAGCCTTGAACGCACATTAGAATCAGTAAGGAAGCTATGAAAAAAATGAGCACCCTTTCTAGTTCTGGCCAGGAGTAATGGATATCAGACCTCCCCCACTGCTGTGAAAACCCATGAAATAAATTCAACAATGAAGTTGGGCAAAATATATGTAGCAACTGATCAGGCAGAGAAAACAAGGCTGTGATTGTTGAGGAAAGGAAAACAACCCAGACCATAGAAAGGCCATAATTTAAGATGATACTTACTCTAGATCAGCCCATATAAGTTTAAACAGAAGTCAGGACATGTTCAAGTTGAACCACCAATAAATTAACTGCCTGCTTGGACAAAATTCAACACTCTTTAATAAAATCTGGAATCTCAAGAACTTAGCACCCAGAATGTTCAACATACAATAAAACTTTACTACACATAAGCAGCAGGAAAATTTGACCCATAAGTACAAGGAAAAAAAATAGAAATAGACTCAGATATGACCCAGATGGTAAAATTATTATCAAACAACAATAAAACATCTACATAAATATGTTCAAGGACTTAAAGGAAAAGTTAAACACAATTAGTGAAAAGATGAGGATCCCAGCAAAGACATGAAAAATATGCTTCTAGAACTGAAAAATACAACATGAAAAATTCACTGGCTGGGTTTAACAACTAATTTGACAACTGGTGACAGGCCCAGCAAAAATATCCAAACTAAAATACAGCAAGATAAAATACTGATTTGAAAAATGAACAGAGCTTTAGTTATTTGTTAAATAAGGTAAAGCATTCTAATCTGCATATATTTGGCTCTCAAGAAACAGATCAAATATATCATTTTCCAATGTGATGACAAATATCAACCCATTGGTAAAAGAAGGTCAATGAGCCCAAAGCAGAATAAACACAAGACATCCATCCCTAAAAAAATCAGATTAAAAACAAATCTTAAAAGCAGCTGGAATAGAGATACATTATATAAAGGGTCAATGACAGGAATAATGGCTAACTTATTATCAGAAGAAAACACACCCACCAAGGACAGGGAAACAACATCTCTAAAGTTCAGAACGAAAAATTCCATACCCAGTGAAGCCTTCAAAATGAAGGTGAGGGGCATTGATTAACAGATAGGACAGAGTAAGAGCATTCTAGACTATTCCTCCTGCTAATTGTAACTAAAGACTTCAGACAAAAGGCAACTAATATAGACCATTCTGAAGTTGTAGGATAGAAGCCTTACTGGATAGAGACCTTAGGACGCGAGGAATGACCTAGCTGTGAGTCTTTCATCCTAATTCCCCTCTTCTGGTTCCTCTGGACCATAAAGCAGCGTGCAATCTGAAAACAATATGCACAGACCAAAAAAGGTCCAAAAATCCTAAGGAGCCAGGGAAATGGCAGGTTTACAGGACAGAAGCCTTTTGACTATACCTGCTCTACTCTAGTGAAAACCAAGAAGCTGGACCTCTCTCCCAGTTCCCACCAGCTGCTGTGGGAACTGTGGGGTGGAGCCCTGCCAATCACTACCCTGTACTAACTGGGGAGCAAACCTGTGGTCCCCACTAAGCACTGAGGAAACTAGCGACCATCCCCACACTAACAAGGTAGTATCCTATCTCACCAGCTGTTAATGGAAATTATGAAAGCCATGTCAGCCATTCCCAGCCTGCACTACTGAGGTGGCCCCTGCCCTCCCCATCAGATACTATGGAGAATATAGGGCAGAGCCTTGTAGACTATCCTTCCCTGCATCGTGCCTCTCCTGCGGCTCACCAGACATTATGGAGACTGTGCAGTAGGGTCCTACTGACCATGCCCACTTTGTGTTAAGCAAACATCAGCAAAGAGGCATCACCCTCAAACGCTGTGGGGAGGAGCCCTATTGGCCATCACTGCTATGCATTCAGCAAATGATGGCCAAGAGGCAGCAGCCCACTTCCCCCCGACTCAAAAACCCTGCTCTCAGTAATTAGTAGAACTACTAGAGAAAATCAGCAAAGCTATAAAAGAAATTAATGATACCACAAACCAATGGGATCTAACTGATATTTATAGAGTACTGCACCCCAAAACAGGAGAAATACATGTTCTTTACAATTGCAATTGGAACATTCACCAACATAATTGTCCTGGATCGTAAAATAAACCTTAACAAATTTAAAACAAAATTATACAAAGTATGTTCTCAGACAGTATCAATTAGAGATCAATAACAAAGATAACAGACATATCTAATAAGGTATCACACAAAATAAGTCTCAAGGGAAAGTACAGAATGTCTTGAACTAATAAAATAGAAATACAATATGTAAGGATTCATGGGATGCATTTAAAATGGGGCTTAGGAGGACATTTATAGCATTAAATCCTTATATTAGAAAAAATGAAGGATTCAAATTAGTTTAACATTCCACCTGGACTAGAAAAAGAAAAGGAAAAATAAACCAAAATCAAGCTGAAAGATATAAAAGGGAAATCGCCAAGCACTTAAACATTTAAAAACATTCTTCTGAATGGGTCAGAGAGACCCAAGAGAAACTTAAAAATATATTGAACTGAATGAAAATATATCAAAATATGTGGGACACAGTTAACACACTGCTAGAAGGAAAATCTGTAATACTAAATTCCTATATTGGAAAAAAAGAAAAGACTTAATTCAATCATTGAGAATTAAGTTTCTATCCGAAGGAATCAGAAAAAGGAAAATAAATCCAAGAACAGAAGTCAGTGCAATTGACAACAGAAAAGGGGTGGGGGGATCAAACAAAAGCTGGTTCTGCAAAAAGTCCAATAAAATTGATAAACCTGACCTAAAAAAAAAAAGAGAGAAAACAGAAGCAATCAACATCTGGAAAGAAATGTTACTACAGATTCCACAGTAAAGGATTTAAATAATGGAGTACTATGAAAATTCTAAACATAACAATTTGATAACTTAGATGAAATGGAACAATTCTTAAAAAACTATAAATTATCGAAAATAACTCAAGATGAAATAGATTAGGAGGGTAAACTTGGTCAGTAGGCCAAATCTGGCACACCACCTGTTTTTCTAGAACCTATCAACTAAGAATAGTTTTTACATTTTTAAATGGTAGGAAAAAATAATTTGTAACACTTGAAAATTATACAGAATTCAAATTTCAGTGCCATAAATACAGTTTTGTTGGAATCAGCTATACTTGTTTGTTTACATATTGTATTAACATGCTTTTGGGCTACAATGCAGAGTCGAATAGTTGTGACAGAGGCTACATGACCTATAAAACCTATTTTCTATCCAGCTCTTTACAGAAAAATTTGCCAACTCTTGAAACAGATCATCTGAACAGTCTTAGTAAATGAACTTAATTAATAGTTAAAAAGGAAAAGAAATCTCCAGGCCTGTATGCTGTCACTTGAGAATTCTCCAACACATTTTAAAAAGAAACAACACAATTCTACTAATTTTCTTCTAGAAGTTAGAAGGAAAACTTCTCAACTCATCAGCATTACCCTGACACCAAAACTAGACAAACAAAATAAAAAGAAAACTACAAATCAATACTCCTAATAAACAGATTCAAAAGTCCTAAAAACTACTAGCACACTGCATGCAACAACATATGAAAATAATAATACACCGTTACCAAGTGAGTTTGATTTGAGCAATGTAAGATTAGGTCAATATTCAGACACTAATCAATGTCACCCACCATGTCAATAGCACAAAAATGAAAAAAAAAAAACCCATGATCATATTAACTGATACAGCAAGAGCATTTAACACAATTCGACACCCATTTATGATAATTCTCAATACATTAGAAATATTATCAACTTGATAAATATGGTCAGCTGACTTTTGAAAAAGTCTTCCAACATAGGAAAAGGAAAATCTTTTAAACAAGTAGTGCTGGGACAACTGGCTTTCTATCTGGAAAAGAACAAACCTCAACCCCTACCTCATACCACGTATAATCACTGATTTGAGGTGGTTCACAGACCCAAACATGGAAGCTGAAACAATAAGCCTTCTATAAGTAGCAAAATTACTGCGACCTTCAAGTAGACAAAGGTTTCTTAGTTTTCTTTACAGAAAAAAAAATTGTAAAGAAAAAAATTGATTAATTGAACTTCATATAAAAACAGCAAATAGCTTCTGCTCATCGAAGACATTGTTAAGTAAATGAACAGGCAGGCTGCACACTCAGGAGAAGACATCCACAATACAGCTATTGGACAGGGGACTTGTATGTGAAATATAGAAAGAATGCCTACAACGCAATACTAAAAAGACAGTCAACTGAATAAAAATGGACTAAAACACTTGAAAAGACACTTCACAAAGGAAGATAGATGAATGGCAGTTAGCACATGAAAAGGTGCTCAAAATTATTAGTCATCAGGTAAGTGATAATTAGAATCACCATGAGATACTAATACACACACGGTGGAATGACTAAAATGAAAAAGACTGACAACACCAAATGTTGGGAAGGTTGTGGAATGGCTGGAACTCTTGTACATTTCTGGTACAAGTATAAAAGGGAAACCATTTGTCAGCTTTTTATAACGTTGAGTATGCATCTGCCCTCCGATTCAGCAAATCCACCTCTCAGGAGAAAGAAAACATGTCCATAGAAGGACTTGTGTCAGAATGTTTACAGCAATTCTTTTTTGTGGTAGCTAGAGCCAGGGTAGCCCAGGTGTCCATTAATGAGCACATGGATATGTGAATTGTGATATCGTTACACAATGGAGTTCTACTCTACAAGAAAAAGAACTTTCTAATACGTGTAACAGTATGGAAACAGAAATACACGCTGAGTGAAAGAAGCCAGATGCAAAAGAGTGCATACTGTATGGCTACATGTCTGTGAAATTCTAGAAGAGGCAAAAGAAATCTAGGGATGAGAATCAGAGAATCAAAGCAGTGGTTGTCTCTGCGGAAAAGGAACTGACGGAGGATGGGAACAAACAACTTTCTGGAGTGGTAAAATCTACACACATACCACACTGCCACCCTAATTAAAATGAATCCGTTTCTTCGCTTGGAACCTGGGCATCAGTATTTTTACAGTCCCTCCCCACTCCCATACACAGGCGATTCTAGTGCACAGAAAGGGCTGAAAAAGAGCACTCAAGAATCTATTTTTGTCACCAAGCATATTTGTCTTTCAGTTTACGAATGGGAACTGTAACATACAACCATTTGAAGTAGATTCCTTTACAGTTTTAAAAGTGATGCTATAATTATTGTAACAGAACAAATGCAAAAGATTCCTATTAGTACTGAAAAAGCATCTCTCTCTGGATAAACTTGTATGCTTACTGGTTGGACAAGATATGCCTAACTAGTATGCTTCTAAATTTTTCCCTTGGCTGCCAAGAAGTTCAGAGCCAAATTCCAGTGCTCAGTTTAGTGATTAACATTCCAGCTGCCTGATTTACCAATTTGGGGGCAAGGGTGGGAGGTAGAAGGTGAGGGCATTATTCTATTGTACACTGTAAACTACCTAAAATCACTTTGGGAAAATGGTGTATAAATCATACAGAATAATGGCCTTTCTGCATATATGAATATGTTGTACTCTTCTTATCAAAAAGGTTAGATTAGGAAAGACTTGTTACTGGCTGAGTAAGTCATCGACTAAAGGCAAGTCACTATCGAACCAAATGATCAAATGATGTAACAAATACAACTCTGTTGACAGAGAAACACTTCACTTACGTATTTGATTATAAGGGTTAGACTGGAGGAAGCAATGTAAAAGTGTGGAATATGTTAAGTCCCTAATGGATCATAGATAGCATAAAAATTTAAGTGCACTTCATTACATTCTTAGGCTAAAGGAAGAAATCAGATCTGTATGCAAATGTGCTCGCTGCCATTCTGTTTCTATGATTACTGGAGTTGGCTCCTTTGTTTTTATCTGCTGGATAGGACATTTCCTGCCCCTTCTCATTTAACAAAACTATATACAACCTTGGCCCTCAGGAGAAAATAAAACCACTTTATTCCCAAGGGGCATATGCTATTGTAGCACATGCCTTTTGTTAACAATACAAAACAAAAAACCTCTCACCTGAGCTGTGTCCTTGTTAAGCAATCCAATCGGCTTCTCATCTTTTTGCACTTTTCTCTGTGCTTCATAGGACTCAGTACGTCTCTCACTGTGGATATTTTTTTCGAAGAACCTATTTTGCATCTGATTGACTTGCTTTGTTGTAGCCTTTTGCGAATCAACCTGTTGATATAGAGTAAGTAGTAATATATAATGGAAACTTTTCACATGTAAAAAAAAAAAAAAAAGGAATTCATGTCCAGATGCTTGAAATTTTTAAATTTGCCAAGCTTTGAAAAAAAGGAAGAAATAGAGAGGAAACCAAGTGGACATTATAGAAAAAATATAGTAGTTGGCAAAATCCTGTGACCCTTTCTCATCAGTAGGCCAAGACCAATTAAAATTAGTGTCTCTGTTGTGTACTCTTTAGAAATTATCTCTACAGATAACTTGCTTATTGAAAACAGCATTTTTACAGAAAACTGTCACGTTTTAAAACTGCACGTGCATTTATTACTAACCTTTGCTGGGAGTAGATCCAGAATATCTTTTTAAATTCTTATTAGATTTAGAATCTTAGATTTGTATCCCTGAAGTGAGCCTAATTAATGTGACTGTGTAAGAGGAGCTTATGATGGTGCTTCCTTTTTTTATACAGGTAATTTAACCTTTAAGCAGATGAGTAGCAGTTCATGTCATCTAATACTGTGTGCCAGTATCAGAGGTTAAGTTGGACAACAAGTTTGCTTCTGAGGTGTCTTTTTCACACCCTGGTGCGATCTAGGGGATGACTGACTCCTAATAACCTTGAAGTAGACATAGAAGGGCCGAGCTCTCAATGCAGTCGGAAAGCCAGTGAAGATCCTTACGTGAGGTACCTGTTCGGCAGCATCGTGTTTACAGCAGCGGCAAGTGCCATCACCTTTTTTCATGGGTTAACTAGGGGGCAGGAGATGGGAATGGTACAGGGGAAATAATGGAGTAGTAGCCAGTGCCAAAACGGAATGGATTTCATTGGCTGGGCAGGCAGAGCCCTAATTTGTAGTCTCTCCATTTTTAGCTTCTATTGCCAAGTGTGTTCACCCCTTCCCTTTAAAATATGCTGTTGTTTGTGGCTAGGTCTGCGTTGTCACAAGATCATTGTTTATTCACTCCTCCTCCCAGATCCCAGCTTCTCAAAGGACAGCAAAGCCACAGCCTTTCAGAAACCTGAAAACTGAAATTGTTTCCTAATCCCTCAGGGGTTCTTTGTTTCCACCACTGAACCCCACCAAATCACTGGGAAAATTCATGAGTAACCACCTCCTGAGCCACTCCTCCGTCCTGGCAATAAATGCTCATCATACCACAAGTGTGAAATAGTTTCCTAAAGCTGCCGTACACAGTTTTAGCCCTAATAAAACACTGGCTTGCCAATTACCGTGAAAATGTGTCCAATGGTAAAAAGGATTAGTTGAGATACTGAGTTTTGTGGTGCTGCCTCTATGCCAGGCACGTTGGGTCTCTCAGGTGCTGCCCTGGGTGTCCCTGCTGTACAAAGATGCGGTCCAATAGACCCAGTGCTCCGTGAGGCCACACCTGCGGTCAGGTGGAGGAGGGGCAAGCGGTGCTGCCACGGGCACCTCTACCTAACTGACAAAATGACATCCAGTTTATGCCACAGTTCGATTTCTAGGGAAAGTTTTAAAGATGGTAAGAATGAAGTGGCAATGTTTAAGTTTAACCTGTAATTGTGAACACAGTAAACATTTTCCTCAAAGTCATAAAAAATACAGAAAGCACTTGGCATCCCACATAACCAGATAAAAGGATACCACCCAAATGTGTGTCACTTTGAGAAAGTGGCTATTCAAACAAGGTACTTTTTACCTAAATTCCCACTACTACTGCACACTGTTCTACAAAATCAGGAACACTTTTGGGCCCTTAAAATTTAATATGCCAAAAGTGTGTGTATAATGGAGAATTTATATTCTACTTTTCTCACATATATAAAATAAACATGAAGAGAAGTTTACTTTGAGAATTAAAGCTCAAGAAAGAATTTTGTAAATTTTTAAGTTCAGCACAAATATTACTACTACCCATAATAATACATTCACCCCTAGATGTGCTATGGGAACCTCCAATTTCGGGTGAATGTAGGAACAAACTTTCACTGTCTGAAGTGTGGGTTAGCTGGAGCATGTTAACTCTGGCCTCTTCCTCTGCCTGGGTAAAGCATTCAGGAAAGACGGGCGCCTCATTGTGCCCAGGTATCTATACTATTAACGTAGGGATTCAAATATCACCTTAAGGAAGGAGATATTGATAAACTGGTAAAAGGATCTGCTACTTAAAGAAACTGCTTATTCCAGGGTTGAACTGGGACTTCCATAATGCTGGTTTTTCAGTTCATCTTTAGCATTCTCCTCTGGGAATGCTAGAGCTGTAGCTCACCTCAGTAAGCATTCTACTGAAATATGGTTTCCTTCAGTGAATTTTGGACATTAAATCCCAGTGGATGACATAAATAGACTGTGGTAGCCCTGATGACAGATTCTCCTAATTTGTCAGCGCTACCTCAGGAGCCGTCAGACCTACTGGAGAGTGATTTCAGCTACGCGTACCATCATTTCGATTGAGGCAAATACCCCCAAAGATCTGCTTTTCAGGAAAAAATATCAGTGTCTCTACTATCTTGACAAGAATGCATTCCCAGTTTAACTCCAGTAACAGTATCTGGGGACTTTAGGAAGAAGGCCCAGTTTACAGGGAACAGTGTATGATACCTAGTAAAACCTAGTATTAGAGAATACCTCATTTTTCTTTTGCAAAAACATGATTTAAGTTTGCTGAGATTCTTGTGGTGATGTGCTATTTTCTAATACCTAACCAAAACATATTTTTAAGAATTCTAAATTTAAAATTCACAACCACTTATACTGACGGAAGTAACATTTAAAAAAATTAAACATTCCTAACTTTCCTTTGAATACTGAAAGACAAACATTTTATTTATCGAACTGTATACATTTTCTGGTCCACCGGCTTCCTTTTAAGCATCTTTGTCTAAAAAGTACAAGTCCAAAGTTCACTCCCTAGTCTGTTAAATAATGGGAGTCATCCATGTGCAGTAGTAAGAAATGTTTTGAAGGGGATTCTGTGACTAAAAAGAGAGAAATCTGGGGCCAGGTGATTAATATTCATTTTGGACTTAAAGTTGTATTTGTTATGGAAAAGATCAATTGTGGAAACTGTCTTATACTCTATCATGCAAAGGGACAGAGTATAGGACAGTTTATATTGTGATACTCAGCTTTTGAACATTTTCAAGTTTGGTTTTTCAGCATCGCAAAATCTGTAAACTTTAAAAATAAAGATACTAAAGTTGAGCCACATATAGTGAACCTGTATTTTATACTATAGTTATTAAATATATTTGTGTACTTAAAATATGAGAGAAATGAAGTCATGACCCAATAAATATTGATAAGCTGTGAAATATATCCCCAAGCCAGCATACTTTCTATACACTGAGGCTGATCACATTGTTAACAGAAATTTACTAAGGTCTTAAGAATGTATATCATTCTTAGTATATCATTCTTAATGTTTTCTCTTTACTCATAATTGAAATGCTCTAATCAAAAGAATGAAATATTTTTGATTGAGGCTCACTGCAAAAACTGTTTTATGTTCTATTCTCTGCATATATAATGGTTTCACAGCATCCTTTGAATTTGATGAAACTGAAAATTCTGATGAATAATTACAATTTTATACCAGAGGATATAGCTACTGGTTTTTAAAATGGCTTCTTTTATATTTCAATTAAGTTTATGAAACTGAAAAACTACAAAAAAGGAAAAAACCTACCTAAATTAGTGTGGATTAAACGATGACCATTATTGCAAGGGAAACACTATGTCAAGGAAATGGCTCTTTGTTTTGTTGCGAAAGTGATAAAAACACAAAAGTCAATAAAACTGTTAAAATAAGTCTCCGTAATTACCAAGATCAAAATCCAGTGGCTTTTTATTAAACATGAACTTTTGTTCTGCCTGCTGCAATAGTAAATAGTGCTGACAATTGGTTTGTGAGGCACTCGCTACAATAAAATGTAATTGTATCATGAGAGAAAGGTGACAATCAGGAGATCATGAAAAAATTACATATTCTCACTGGTAGTTAATTAGCCATGCAAAACCTCCTCAAACAGATATTCTCTTCTATTAGGAATGATTACTATGCAGGCCTACAGATGTCAATACCACAGTCATTCAAATACTTCTTTCCCTACTAATTGAAGGTTGTAAAGCTCTGGTGTCAAGGTTTTGCTTCCAAAGAGCTAATTTATGACTAGAAGGATATTTTATGTCTTCAGTTGCAGCAGCTACAAAATTCAGCAAATCAGAACCATCTGTGCACTGACACTTGACTCACCATTCATCTAGCAGCCAATCAGTCACATTAGTTTGCATCCTGCATTCTTGGCTCATGAACACTTGCGATGATCCAAAGTTCACAAGAAATATTAAAAACGAACGGCATCCTGACCCTACCTTATTATACACGCGTGAGGGGGAAAAAAGCCGTCCCACCTTTTTTTTTTTTTTTTTTGCATGTGGATAGTGTCAAGGAAGAAATGGACATTTAGTTGCCTGCCTAGTAATGCTGCTGACAGCAGTCAGAGGTTTCCCCCACCTTCCTAAAAAATGTTTTGTGCTAATTCTTTTGTATTGTTTCAAGTTTAAGGAGTTTTTCAAGTTCCAACCCTTATTTATTTTTTTTTAATTTGATGTAAGGGTGTCTGTTGGAAGACAGCAAAGAAAAGGAGATGTAACTTTAAAAATAACTTTTTTAAAAAAGAATTGTTTATATATTGAAATATCACATACAAATAATATGCTTAAATCTAAGATTATTACTGTTACCACCCAATTATGGCCAAATTGGTATGCAAAAAAAGAGGAAAGAAATTTAAAGAAGAGCAGCAAATAAAGGTTTTCATGAATAAAGTCAGATTAGCCTTAACCTAGTCCTCTCTCTGACCTCTCTCTGACGTCAGTGACAGCTTCATTTCTTTAACAGTACACAATAGAACACAGAACCTACTAGTTTTCTGTAAGAAATAATATGTCAAAATCAAAAAGAACTTTCAACAAAATTTCTTGGAGCTGAGTTAAGGAGAAAGGAATTAAATATAATAAGCAAGAAACCAGGTTGTCAAACTCATTTGAAACCTAAAACAGCCTCATTTGGAAGAACGCTTCACAGAAGGCAAGCACAAGATCCCAGGGACTTCGTTACTTACTTTGTGATGGTTTGGAGCATGCTCATTTACACTCTGTCCTTTAGTGGAAAATTCCAACGGTCCTAAAGGTCTTCCACCTGGGTTCAGAATCTTCTTGAGCATTTGATAGTTTGGCTTCTCATCATAGGCTAAATTATGAGCACATACCAAATACTGGGCTATTTCACCTGTGAAGTATTAAATTTTTTTATATGACATTCATAATTGGCAAGGGATGTCAAGACCCCAGAATCCCCAAAATCTTTTTTTCTCTTATGCCCACACATATCCCGAAGAAGCTAAGAATGAACAATTCAATGAAAAGCACTTTTTAAATGATATCCAAAAATGACTGAAATATACAGTGATCTACAGATTATACAGATTTGACAAGATGAGAGAAACTGGTATTTTTTTACACATCTTTTTTGGTATTTATTTCACTAATCTTGTCAAGTAAGCAAATTTTTAAAATTATAGTTAGATATTTTTGATTTATGGGGTGGAACTACTAATAAGTACCTGAAAAATACAATAGATCAAACTTTTTTTTTTATGTTGAAGTTTTAAAAATTCAGTTAAGAACAACTGTTATTATAAACCTCCTTACTTCAAAGGAAAAAATCATTCCAAATTTTAATTAAGGCTTTGATTCTGAGATTATAACAGTTCATTTAGAAATGGCCCTGAATTGTATGTGTTCAGCCATGACGGACTGTGGCCTTCGCCAAGTGTCCCTCACATCCGCCACACACTGCCAACCCAGTGCGTCCGTGGCAACACAGTCCTCCTGACTCACTGCAGAGGGATGAGAAGTTGCACCTTTTATTTTTTAATCCACTGTAACCTCTTGCCTAGGACTGTAAGGTAACTCTCCCCCCACCAAAAAAAATGTATGAACTACAAACTTCTAAATACAAGCAGAATTAGTATCCAAAAGATACAAACATAGCAGCCTTAAAACAAATGCAGTTTCTGCATTTTTGTTTCATGAAGGTTCAATCTAAAATCCAGATAAGAGTGATAATACCATACGCTGTTTACAAAAAATGGGCACATTTTCATTTCTTTTCTTTTTTAATGTTGTAATATCATTTCTTTATGGTGACGTTCAGATACTCTACAAACTAGGCTTTACAAGACTCTTCCCTTCAAAAAAAACTTACTACTGACCCAGACATAAGTACTTCTTCCTTTATCCTGTGGTAAGAACATCTGGGAGGCTTGGTGGGTTGGCAAGAGCGACTTCCTGACCCTTCCCCTCCAGGCCTACCTCCATTCAAATGGGAAATGCAGGGAAACTGGGTTCCACTGCCCACAGGGAAACATTCCAAAAGGAACAGTCATCATCTGTGTTTCCTCTGGGAAAGTCAGAGAGTGACCATTGTACGCCATACTATCCACAGCTATTTTTCTAGGAACATAAGGCTAATGTGACTAAAATAAGAACTCTTGGCTCCAAGGTTTTTTTGTGTGTGTTTGTTTGTTTGTTTTGGATACTGTGGCAATTATACAAGCTACTTTCTTCCTCTCTAATGTATAAGATATATACAATCTGTTATCTAGCATTCGCTCAACCAGATTTCTGTTAACTAGCAAGTGCTGTGGTTTCATCATATGTATAACCCATGTTTTCAGGAGCCCTTTGGCGGCATCCAATTCAATTCCTGAAGGGATGATCAAGAAAAAAAAAAAGATTAATTACAGTCACTGCTGTTTTAATATAAATAATCTGTTGGTCTTTGGGCCTTTCAAGATTGGCAAGCCAAGTTTGGTTTAAATATTGCAATTCGATTAACCAAAATATCCCAAATGGAGGGCAGAGCTGAACACGTTGGGGAACAAGGTGAACACGTTGAACAAGTCCCTGCTAGAAGACGACGGAAGACTGCAGCACTCTACCGACGGCAAGCGGCTACCCTGCAAGGCCTTCACCGGCCTGGGATTGAGAAAACAAGGGCCCAGGGAGGAAGGAGGGGGAGAAAAAGGAGAGAGCCACCCGTGTTACAAATTTATTATTGTAAACTTGAAGTTTAGGCTATTGGGATGTAGTATGGGTTCAGTGTTAGCCTTTCAAGATCTGGGCTTCTTATGTTAAGTACATTTTTTAATTTGCTAGCACATTTCCAAAGCTATAAACCAAATTACTTTGACTACTATGCAATTATGATATTCTTAAATTACCTGCTTTTTAAGTTAGTGAAATATTAACTATCACTTTAAGAGAGAGAAACTTTTGAAACTACTATTATTACACTGAGTTGGACCTGCACACTGCCAACTTCCTGGCTGTTTTATAAAATGTCTTAGTAATAAACATTTTGTAAATCAGTTGAATTTTCCTGCTTACAATACCCGTTCTCCTAAGCATAACTGACTAACTTAAGAGACCTTCACTTACTATTAAAGGTTCAATGTTTTGTGCCTTAGAAATAGAAGTCTGCGTTTTATAAAATAATACTATCCAGTCAAATGGTTTGTGCCGAACAAGAGGAACCTGGCAGTCTTCCCACACTTTCCTGTATCACTCCCCTGTTCTCCTACCCCAGCTCCAGCGAGAGAAGTGTCACAGAATGCACACTGGCCCGCAGACACTGATGTTGCATGAGCCAGGACATCTGGGCATGCTTTTCTAACCCAAAACTGAACAGTTACCTTTTTTGTGCAAGAGGAACAGGAAAGGGAAAGGAGTTATACAATTAAAAAAAAATTCTGACATCTCCCTAGCTCTTTTTTCTTTGCATTCTTGTTAAGTAAAACACAAACTATATGGCTCAGTAAAAATGCCAATAAGAATATTAGTTAAAAAGGAATATTGGCCTTTGGACCAAGTTACTCAGTGCAGTTATGAAAAATCCAGTACTTCCATCTTTCCACCCATCCCCCCAAATGACAACACGCTGCCATCTACCCCGCTCCATCAGAAGAGAAGGGACAGCAGGACGTGGGGAGGCAGACTTAGGGTCTTGGGGAATAGAGGAGGGAAAGCAGGTCTGGTCTGTTCTTGTTTCCTGTGAAAATGAAAAGTTTGGTTTCTTGTCAGAGAAGGGCTATAAATATAAGTTTAAGATGCTTTAACTCTTTTAAACTCTCACATGGGAACTGACACTGTTTGACCTTAGCTGGAGGGTCAGTGTTCCTATTCACTTTCATAAGTCAGCTAAAAGCTAACTTTGAGACTGACCAATATAAATAGAGAACGAGATTCACTCTGCTTGTCTGTCTGAGAAAAAGCAAGCATGACAGCCAAAGGGGGCTCTTTTCCGTAAGACAATGTAACCCAGTTGTTAAACTGGTGCTCACCGTGCCCAGCATGCATTGAAAACAACAGGCACTTCGGTAATTCTCAAGCGATTTATTATTCTTACTAATAATACTGTCAATTAAAGAATTCCAGGAATGGTCTATACTAACTTGAAAGGGAAACCATTCAATGAAGCACACCTCCAAATCCCAACGCCACATGCTTTTGCCAATCCAAACTCTGGTGCTGTGACCCAGGTTCTAAATAGCATTCAAGTGTCTAATGATTTGTTGTTGTTGTTTTTAATTACTGATTAAAGTGGTCTTTTCTTAGATCAATGTTATCTTCTTTCAACAATATATGGAGGAACAAAGATAGAAAGTCAACTCCAGAAATACCAGATAAAGCTGATTATTAAACCTGAGCATGATTCCCATAATCTGTATCTAAAGAAAAAAAACCCAGTGGGCAGAGCCCAGAAAGCTGCCTAAGTATTTTTGTGCAGCATCCTTGTGTTCTCATGTCACAAAGGACCCAACCAGTCTCTGCTCTAGCAACCTGTGTGTAACCCGGAAGAGTTTGCCCCCACGCCTGTCGAATGGGAGGGGGTGCACTAAACAGCTGCAAAACGAAACTGCCACACGCGGTGACCTGCAAGGCGCATCGGAGAAAGGAGAAGCCGTCGTCAGACTTACAGCAACTGCTTCCGGAAGGAGCCCATTTAAGCACTGACTCAGGGAGCTCATCCAACAGACTAAAACAAAACAGAGTGCACACAATGACTTGGTTTGCAACCCAGGGATCCACTGCCCTGATTAGAAAGCAACCCTCAAATTCTGTGTGAGTGAATCACCAATACCTTGACTTTTAGTACTTTTTTCACCCACCGGTAACAGTAAGATGGAAAGTAGGGGTGGGGAAGATCCCCCAATTCTCAGTGACCAATTTTATAGTCACCTAAACCTACGTAATAAATGCTTTAATTCAAAGTTTACATGTGTAAAATGTAGAATGTAGAAGTAGCAATATCTATCAGAATTTTTTCTTAAAAACATGAAAAAAATACATAGAAACACTGTGTCTGGATTTTTAAGAATATTTTTCCTCAAGTACCTACCATTGGGCAGTGTTTTATGCTACCCTATGATTAAACAGGTTAACAAGAAATATCCCAAAGACAAAAAAACCCCCATCATTCTACCAATTTTCAGTGTTTTACATGGAACAAGTAAAACTCTCTTAAATTGCTTCAGCCACAAATACATAAACAGTCGACTAAAATTCCTGGTATGTGCAGGCAGAACCGCGACAAGAAATGCTCTGATCTAGTATCACCCTACGTCAGGAAATAAAGGGCGCGAGGGAGATGCGCATGCCCTAATGGGAGATTCAGGGTTATGCCTTCTCAGCAGGTTGAATAAATTATAATTACATATTATACACTCTAAGAAGTTTCAAAATGTCTACAGTTTACCTTAATTGCACATTTCATAATATATTAGCTTTACTGATCTGTAGGTTTTTACTAGTAATCAAATCAAAATGAAGATATTAACATATATAAGGATCCCCAAAATGTAAAGAGAGATTTTATTTATTAGCACTATATTTTATTATTTTATATGATCCCCTATTATTATATTTGAATATACACCTAGGCATATTAAAGATATCAGTGATGAATGCAACTACATATGATATTGATAAAAAATCTAAAATCATGTTAGTAAATCTTAATATGAGAAAAACAAATAATCATTAGAATTAAAATGTTAATCTTTGAAATAAAGTACATTATTCAAATTCAGTAAACTGAGGTGGAAAACTGGATACTGAGACTGTTCGTATATGCCCATTACTGGGCTTTGACTTGACCTATATATTGAAAAATGTCAGTTCCATGGGGGTTAATATGGACACATCGATCTCTGCAGTAAATAACTGATTAGATGGTTCTAATATTGACTTATATAAATGTGTTCATTTTGGGTGAGGGACTGGGATGATCTACATGCCAAGTGGAGAAATATTTCATATAATATTCAGTATGTCAGTATTTACAAATGTAATCGGTACTATTCTGCATCTGCAGGCTAGCTTTTCTCTCTACTGAGCACCAGTGCCACAGTGAATTTGAAGATTGGTTTCTCTGAATCCGCTGACCCTTTTGTAAACTTCTGTTGTCACATGCCCTACTTAAAACATAGCTGCCTTTTCCAGTTGTGATATTATATCTGTGAGTAACTACTGTTGAGCATATATTGCTATATAATAAAAAAATGGCTATTGTGTGCTACATGCAATTGACTTGTTCTTAGGCCTGATCAGTGAGAAAATAGTAAAATAGTAACACGCTCTGTTCTCGGTCTGACCTAATTTTCATGCTAACACATTGTAGCTGAGAAAAATTGAATGTGAAATATTAAAACTGTTTATATGGCTCACAAGATTATCTTTCCTATAAACACCTCATATAAAATTTTTGTTTGTTTCTCCTTTCAGAAGCAAAATATACTCCCTTTAAGACACAGGATTAAGGAAGAACCATGTTACTCTCCCTCGGAAAATATAGGCCATGTTTATCCCATTCCACGTTGTTGCTTTGCACAGTTAATATAAGTCAAACCGAGCTCAGACTACCTACCTATGCTTACACAATGCTAATTTGAAAATACTCTTCCTTGAAAATACTACCACCTAGAATCTAAGCTTTGGAAAAAACCATGTGAAGGAACAACTATTTCACTTTATAGTTTCTATTATAACTCACATACATGTGATTTCATAGTTGTTATCTTAATGGATTTTATGTCTGTAAGCTGTTCAGTTTTGTAAATACTATTTTTCAAATTTAAGAAACGTGCTTTGGTTATCACGCTGGGTACACGGTACCTTCCCCGGGACACTAACTCCCTGTAACGGGCCCCCTCAGACCTGCAGCCGCACATGGTGGAACCCTGAAACTCTTTACTTTGTTTTAGCAGTCTGCACAGCCGCAGGGTCCTGCAGGCACCCTTCCCAGGGCAGTCTCCCGCACAGCCATCGCAGCAGGCAGTAGCCGAGGATTTCAAGGTCGCTCCGTCTGGACAGGGCTGTAGGAGAAAGCATTTCAAGAGAAAGATGAGGGATAAGCAAGTTTTGAGAAATAGGGAAATCACTGATTTCACTACTATTGATGAAATACGAAAAAGCCAAATGGGCAACGTGTTTTGTTTGTTCAGCTGGAGTAAAACTTAGGCGCAAGGCGTTTGGCTCCAGTCCACAGACAGGCAGTGACTTGTTGCTGTTGAAAGTACGGGTCAGTTTCCTCACCTCCTCCAACTTCATCCTTCCTTAGTCTAGCCTGTCACATGAACTTGATCTCCATGGCCTCTGACATGATCCAGACAACCCATAACCTGGCACCAACACTTTCTCAAAGAGCCAAGCAGTAAAACAAAGAAATAAATGTCTGCAGCTAAATTGCTAACATATGTTCCAGGAAGCCCACGGGGTCCGCATTGGTCATGCAGAGACCCTGTGAGCGCAGACTAAACACTGATGGCCTTTTCTGCTCCACTCACACTGGCAGCATCTGAAGTTGGAAGAATATGACAAAACTGCCATCTAGTGTGCAGGATTAAAACGCAGGTCTCAAGATACTTTTTAATTAATGAAAGTACAGGATAAAATATGCCTACTATTTTGGGTACAAGGTTCTAAATTTTTACAGATAGTAATTTCAGATATAAACAGGGCTGCACTAAGATTCTGGTCAAATATCCTGGACAGGAACTGTAAGGATTGAGGCAACGGTGTGCCTGGGAGTGGGGGTCGGAGGGGGTGGGAAGACAATTTTGAAGCCAAAGAGAGGCTTTCAGCATTTACAAGATGGCTTTTCATATAAAATGCAGTGAAATAACATTTTCATGCCACTGCAAATATCCTTTAGATCAAACTACTAAATGCTATAGACTAATTCTATCCTAACTTTATTTTATTTTTTTAAAGTGCCTTATTCCAAAAGATGGTCAATGAAATCGAAGGAACGTGTCAAATATAACAAATATTATTGAAGTAATAATTAAAACATGAACAAAATCCCACAAAATGAACGCACTTTTATAACCATTCCAAATTGTTTTAATAGGTTGGTATTCACGTTTCTACCATCATCTGATGCTCATCTGTGCAGAGATATGCAATTTCCTAAGTGTCATCTGTGGCTGTTACACGTGCTGTCAGCAGAGATCCTATTTTGTTATCTTCCATTAAACAAAGTCCAAAAAACCACTCAGTAAACTTAGTTTTTATTTTAAAAAGTTACCTAAGAGCAATGCTCCTAGCACGTCACAACTACTTTGGTTACCATATAGAAGTTATTATAAAAGCAGAAGACAAGATTGGCCCTTACACATACTCCATCCTAACTGCTATTAGAGCACTGGATTATTAAAGGCCCTTCAGCCGAGCAGAATGCTACCCTCCCATGGGGGCCATTTGCTTTCTGCACAGGCTTCGACAATGTCTAATGCAAGTGCTGGCTCTCGTATGAAAATAAAAACACAATCGCTAGCACACTGTTTGGTAGTGGTTTCTTCAATAATAAATCTTCCATTAATAATGGACTGGTCCCATTTGTACAGATGTGCTCACAAGTCCTTTTTCCACTATGGCAATTCCTGATTAGCACCACTTAAAAAAATTCACATCCTCTAATTTTCAAAAAATTCTATTCTGGCACCTGTTTAGACGACACAGGCTTCACACAAGAGGCTCTCTGAGGAAAAACAATCAAGAATTAAAATGGAATGAACCTTCCCAGTCACTTCCTCCCACCCTCCAACTGAGGGATTAATTGATAGGAAGCTGCCATAAAGACAAGTCATTTAGATTTCTGAAGCCAATCTTTCGTAAACCGGTCTTCATTTCAAACAGCCCTTTGAGAGTTAACTTTCCTTCACTATTATGGTTTGGTCTTAACTCATTAAAATACATTATCACATTTGCAACTTTTTACTTATTTTCTTTTACTGTATATATACATTAATAACTATGGTTAGGCAAGAGTTTTACCACTGTTTCCATTAAGTTCAATAGAAATATATGTAATGTTTTAAAACATCCCATAGTTACTGTTTTCCACCATTAAAGAGTAAGATAGGTGCATTAAAAATGTTTCTAAATACATGTGTCGCCTGAAATTCCCTCCTAGAAAAACAAATTACAAAGTTTGATGTGTTTTAGTGAAGTTAAACACTAAGATTCTACCAATAGTTATGTCTTCTTTCCATCTACTGTACACAGAAAAGTGATTTTAATACCTGTTAATTTAATTAAAAATAAACTTTAGATAATATGTAAATAACACAGTGAATTGATCCTATATATATTTGACTTTAAAATACATCAAAATATAAATGACATTATAAAAAATAAGTATTGCATCTAGGAACTGAATACTTTGATATTTACTACATTATTCTAGGTATTTCCTTTGTATTTCAAAAGAAATAAAATGCTGAAAATAAAAACAAGAAGATTATAGTTGAAGAGGATTATTAATGTCTGAGCATAAAAAATATTTTTTAAATTTGAAAGCTGAGATATATTATGGATTCTTTTGTTTCTGTATAATTTATATTCCCTTTTTCATTTATTTATTTTTTATTTTATTGTCTTTTTTTCCATCACCACTGATCCCCCCATACCCTATTCCACTCCCGCCAACTCCCTCCCCCTGCAATCACCACACTCTAACACAGAGGGTTCTTCAGTTACATTTGACAGTTAATATAATTGTTAATGGTATGTTTTTAGGTAGACTTCCTAAAAAATCAAACTATTACTTATAGTGCTATTGGAATGTAACAAAATTTAGTTATTAATATTTTTCTTCTACACTCTCCTGTTAGTTTCCAAATATAATTTAGCATCTAACTTTTATTTACTTTATTAATATGGAGCGAGGTAAATGACTTTTCATGGAAAGCCTGTGTTGTTCTCGACTGCTCAACATTTCTAAATTATAAGGGATTGCTAAGAGTAAAAATGATTGAAAAAAAAGGCACCGGTGGTGACTTGAGTTCTATTTCACTAGCAAGCAGATTACAGAAACAATTGACACTGAAATGCATCATTAAAATAAAAACAACTGATGTGATTTATGGAGCTGCTGCTGTGCCAGACACTCTAACTACTTTTATAGTATCTCGTTTAATCATCCTAACAATAGAAGGTAAGTATTATTAACCCTGTTGACAAATAAGAAAATAGAGGCTCAGAGAGGTTAAATAACTGGCTCAGTATCACAGAGCAAAAACTGACAGAGCTCTGCATTGAAATCCGTCTTTCAAACCCAAAGCCCACACTCAATCTCATAATTACTTTGCCTCCATCATTACTTTGAACACCATTCAAACAACATTACATATACTACTTCTACAGTTAGGGAATTATCTGAAGTAGGCATTTTAATTTAAAATACCAAAAGATACACTGACTCAAACAGAGTTCTTCTGGTAAGGAATAAACAAGCAGCAGATCCTGAGGTCCAAGCTATAGCACCAACAAAATGTTTTATGCAACTATCCCTTCAAGATACTATTTCTTTCAAACTACTTCATTCTGATAAAGAAGGGTATCTAGCTAAAACGTTAAGTCACACAGGGTTAAATAGTCCTCCCAAGCTGGTGCAAGAACTACAGAGGAGCTACCTTAGAGAACTGGTCCTTATTCTAAGAACAAACCGGGGTAAATCATCTGGGCCCAATTCATCAAACGGAATGCAAGGGATTGGGAGAAAAGGAAAAGTGCACGTGTTAATCCCAAAATGGGTCCGATTATTAGCCTAAAGTGTTTTCTGTTTAGTTTTATTTGTTATACAGAGTAACATTATGAAGTGTGAACAAAAACCAGTTTGGTAGGAAATAGTAAAGTGAACTTGAAAACTTCTGCCTCAAGCAGACAGGGTTTAAATGTCTAACACTAAACATACATGCTCAGAAATGACAATAAGAAAGCAGAACATATGTGAGTAAGATGCTCCCCTGATCAAGTGAAGGGGACTATATGCAAAACAAATTTCAACTTCAGTTTTGCTTTTCTAACTAGTAACCTCTGTTAGTCAGTATTTTGTAAATTCGGATGTATAAAATGCTGGAAAATGTTATAGTAGCAACAAATTATTGCAAATTCAAAAAGGTTACTAGAAAAAGAGAATGCAGTGTGTGAACATTGCAAATAAAATATTAAACCCAGGTCTCCCTTATTTTTTCTGCACCTTTTAAATTCTAAGCCTTAGAGTTTTGTTTTGTTTTTTTTTTTTTTTGAAACACTATAGTGAAGGCTTAGGAAAAGTTAATTCAATAGAGCAAAGGTAAAGGTATCTTACATTTGGCCAATGTGTATCCTTAACCCAACCAAACAGTTCTACCTAAATGTCAAAATTGGGCCTGGCTGCTGTGGCTCAGTGGACTGAGAGCAGACTGCAAACCAAAGGGTCACCAATTCCATTCCCAGTCAGGGCGCATGCCTGGGTTTTGGGCCAGGTCTTCAGTTAGCGGGTGTGTGTGAGGCAACCACACATTGGTGCTTCTTTCCCCTTCTTTCTCCCTCCCCTCCCTTTCTCTAAAAATAAATAAAATCTTTAATAAAAAAATAACATCACCCTTAAAAAAATAAATATCAAAATTGGGTCATGCCATGGAGGAGAAATAGTATCTTCATTATTGTTTAGAAACACATCAATCAAAGACTATTTACAGCAGTCAACAGTGTTTTTTTCTGATCACTGACAGATCCAACAGAGCATGTCAATAGCTTGATGGTTTTCCTTGACATCTTATAATCGAAAATGGGCTCCTTTTTTGAATCATTGTTTAAGAGAATAAGTTTTGTGTAAACCATGTCACTTCCCCAAGTTTGGTAACATGAAAATACATTCTCAGTTTATTTCACATATATTTTGTAAGTTGGAGTGCTAAATTAGAGTGAAATGAAACCATGCAAGAAATAACACAAGACTTGGATTTCATATACGATAGCAATTGGCAAAAATAAAGAAGCATGTAAAATATCTTTCCTTGATAACTGAATATATTACATAAATAAACAGACATTTAAAATGCAATTTAGGTGTCATATTTTACGGTCATCAATGATGTCAGATTAAAACAGGTATTATGCAGTCAATGCACAGGTCTGAAGTACTTAAAAAAGCTCAATATGTTAAATGCAGTATATCTCTAGAGAAATTAGGTATTGACTGCATGCCTCAGTGAGTAGAAAAATCTACAAAAATCCATACCACACATTGATCCAAATATTGCTTTTTTAACATTGCTAAGAATGTAACAAATTTTAAAATAGTATATTTGACACAGATATAATTCTCTTTAATTATTAGGCAACAAGCCCCAAATATGTCAATGTTTATACATGTTAGCTTTTATGAAGAATAAAACATTAATAAGAGATAAGCCCAACATACATTACCCTAATTTTACACTAAATGAAGAACTTCAGCCACAGAGAAAATACCTTTGGGTCATACAAGAAAATTAAGTTTTAAATAGTAACTGCCATCTTTAGAAAAAACACACAGATATGTATGTGCATGGCAGCTCCAGAGATATTTATCCATTCATCTGTCAATCTGGCCATTCATCTCTGTGTATCTCTTTGGTTTGTAGTAATACAAATAACCCTGCTTTTACATAAAGTTGAACTAGAAAATGCTTAGGTGAAACTGCTGATTGGCACCTTATACAAGCTGAAGGTTCGTGAATAACCACGACAGAAAGCGCAGAGACCAGACAGTCTGATCAGGGTAACAGTCTCCGTTAAACGGCAAATTCGTGAACGGGTTTCACACTCAGCCTGACCACTTCCCTGGGCCTGACGGGACACACACACCCCTGACACACACCAACGGCCTCGACAACCTGGGGTCCACTTCCGAGTGATAACTTGTTTTGTTCTTTATGTTTCCTTTTGCATTATCTTTCTGAGTATTTTTTTGCTCTCTGAGTTGGACTGGTATAGAAAAGATTTTTCTACGATTAAACTACACAGTGACTGGACTGAAAGTAAACACATAAATATTTATAAATCTGACTTTCTGCATTAACCTACAGGATTTGTGGCCCTGCTTATTCTGGTTCCTAGATATGGCTACATAATTATTTCATTTCTAATAAAAGTCTAAAGTGGAATTTTTAATTTGGAAAATTAAATGCAAAACATTAGGAATGAGTTCAAACATCTGAGGATATACAACCCTTTACTTTTCATACCAGACTAAAACTGCATATTAAAACTTGAGCATATATATATGTATATATATACATACACACACACATATATACACACACATACACACACACACTTGTTAGACAGTCTCCGTTTAGGGTAACAGTTCAACAATCATTAACAAGAACAAATGTCTAACTGCCTTTTAGTGAGAATGTGGTTCTTTCAAAGCTGTTTAAAATCATTTGTATGGTTTAGCATGTTTGAAAATACTTTTATAAACAAAGTTTAAAAAATATAATTTTGAAAGCCAAAGTTTTTCAATAATCACCCTTTTTTTACTAGCATAACATTAGAATTGACTTTTTGTCTTGCTGACGGAGCAACTAAGAAAGTACAGTTGCCTTGGCCATATACATGCAGCTATGTGTGTGTGTGTGCACGTATTTGTGTATCTACATATAGATACAGATATGCCTATACGTTTCGTACACATTCTATTTTAAATGCATTAAAGAAATCTTGATAGGAATCCTATGCAACCTACAAAAATGAGGATTTACTCCAGCATGTAACTTTACAACAAATAGCAAAAATTTGTAAGACAGGCTCTTCCCTGAATAGTCCTCCCAGGATGCAATATCTTCCTCCCATCATTTTCAGTTCAATATTCTCCCCCGAAGACGTAGCATGGTGAAATCTATACTACTCATTACATGTGTTATTATTTAGGCGGGAAACAACTTAAATGGACTACAGGATAAAAATTTGTTCAAATCTTTTATGAAGAGAGCACAATGAACACTGCCCTAAACTATGGAATAACTGAAGAGGACTTTCAGAATTACCACAGTTCAATCACTGACCAGACCAATATGTAATAACTCTTCTTCCCATTCAACAGTCACACTGGTTTCTTAGCTGTTTTAGGAGTCAAAACCAGAGTGTATCAGGATTAGACCTACTAGCTGAAATGAGTGGCCCAACTGTAAGTTAACATAACTGGACATATGCTTAAGAATCTATAATTTCCAGTTATACCACTAGCAAAAAAGTATTCCCAGCTTTCTGAAAATTCTTTATACTAATAAATCTGGCAGAAGTGAAGAACAAACTTCACTGACAGTAAAAGAACTTTAAATTGAACAAGAACCCAGTCAGTATCAATGAGCATTTGCTTCCTACATTTCTAATTTAAGCCATGTCCTGTTTATATCTTTAAATGCTCATTGATTCATTACCAATGTACATGGTGAAAAAACACACTCTTAATCTGAGTGATCATTACTTTTCTAACTTTTCTAACCAAACTATCCTTGCAAAGTAATATAGCCATCTCTTTTACTCTAATCCCAAGTACAAAAGCTGATTTCCATTTCAGAAGATCTAGCCCACGATTCTCCCTGGAGGGAAGAAAGCACACAACTGACACAGCGGCACTTGCCTCACCTTTTTCACTGGCCTCCCTGCGGCCAGGGTGGGTTTTAATTGCTCTGGGAAATCATCGAGACCCTCTACATTACATGGCCAACGGTCCTTTTAATAGGAAAAGCAATAATATCACCGTTGTTTGCACCAAGTAAAACTCGTTAGACAGTCTCCGTTTAGGGTAACAGTTCAACAATCATTAACAAGAACAAATGTCTAACTGCCTTTTAGTGAGAATGTGGTTCTTTCAAAGCTGCTTAAAACCATTTGTATGGTTTAGCATATTTGAAAATACTTTTATAAACAAAGTTTAAAAAATATAATTTTGAAAGCCAAAGTTTTTCAATAATCACCCTTTTTTTACTAGCATAACATTAGAATTGACTTTTTGTCTTGCTGACGGAGCAACTAAGAAAGTACAGTTGCATTGACCATATTGATTGAGAACAAAGCAACCATCACTGGGACTCCGTACCATATATTTTCAATATTGACCTCCCACTTCCTTTTCCATGGCTTTCTGGGTCGGCTATTGGATTTGGACTGCAGTGTAATAAACAGCTAAGGTTTAATTAATGGTAAATGAATACAAGACATAGGTTATGACTTTAACTAATTAGGGAATTGTTGAATTAAGTCTGCCTTGGAATGCAAGGCAGTACAATCAATATCCAATAAAAGGACTATGTATGTAATTTACCTGCAAATGTGTTTCCAATACCATCAAAGTGAGTTTAAATAAGTAAGATATATGAAAAGAGACTAGGAGAGATTTCTACAAGTTAACACTTTATAGTTTCAGAAAAGATATTCTTGGTGTTGAGAGGTGGCATCTCCCAAACCCCTGATAAGGGACAAGGAAAACCAGGAGCACCTCTTCACGTGCGCACCTTTGCCAAACCTGCGATATTCACTACAGCAGAAAAATCCAGTTGCGGACCTCCAAGCGGAACCTACACAGACTAGTAATCTCCTGCCCAAAATGAGCATCAAGCTCTGCTTTCTTGACACCCTTTTTGCTTTTCTTCACTTGCCACAGTCTGTACCTCCTCCACGTTAACACAAATTTCACTGGCATACAGGAATTCACTCCTTTGGATAAAAAATCTCACCAGTGCTCTCACTTATCACAGGGACTGTGCAAAGGTCATTTCATGGAGTCCTACTACTCTTTTAACTATTCTTGTGAAATAAAAATAAGAAAAAGAAAAGAGAAACTTACCCACTCCCTTGTGGGCGTCCAAGCTAGTAAACTCCATCGTCCCATTATGGCCTTTCTTAGGGTTTTCCTGATACTGTTTGTGGTTCCCATTGGGACAGTATCTGTAGGCAAGTCCATAATCTGCAAGATAAACCTGGAAGACATGAGCAGACAAATGAATAATGCTTTTGTCCTCTGAAAATATAGCCTTTATAATTAAGTCTTAAGAAACTGTTAGGTTAAGAGCAGCCCTAGATCTTCATTTTATTAAACCAATTGGTGCCTTATGATAAAATACATACACTTGGGGGCCGCAGCAACTAACTTCCCAACCTGAAGCCTGACTTCATGACAGGCATATTGTGTTTCTGAGTTGACTCAGATGTTCAGTCTTTTTATTTGCCTCCCAAGTTCCCTTCCCTCCAAGTGGGTATCTGGACATCTATCTATAAACCACAGGTCTTTTTATCTGTATTCATACAGCCTATGAGGCTCAGCCTTTTCTTGTAACACCCCCTCCCAGTAACATAGCATTGTTTCAAGCACAGAGGGGGAGATGAGAGCAAACAATGGGAAAATATAACCCGAAAGTTCCAGGAGCCCCCATTAACAGGAAGTATAAAACTAGTGAAGAGACTGTAAGAGGTAATGACTCTTTAAAAAAACACGAGCAGGTTGTCTGCATTTAAGAATGGAACACCAGTGCAGTACTTAGGCCTCTCAGACCAGTCCACACCGTCACTGTTATCTTTGTGAGTCAGTGAGAATTGCAAGCAGGGTTTCCAAACAGAATATAAACTGTTAAAAGTCAGAAGGCCTCTCTGATTTCTTTGGAGAAGGCGGAGGGAGAAGCAGTGGCACAGAGAGAGCATACGCTGAGCAGGGGGAGCTGCTCTGCCTAGATACTTACTCTGACGTGCAGTCGAAGTACAGTAGTTCCCAATTATATGCTACCATGCTCCCTCCCAAATGAAAGCAGTTTCAACTTTTAAAATGTGTTGTTTCATACATATTTCTTTAAAATTTAGGGATTGAGACATTTCATGATGTAGCTACAAAACAACATAGTAGTATTGAAAGACAACTTGCATTTTAAAATATCTATTAAAAGAAAATTTAGTATTTAAATGTTAGTTTAAGTTTTGGGTTTTAGGAAAGCCTAAGTGGGAGGTGTTTTGAACTTCAAAATATAAACAGCACAGCGTTTTCTTCATTTGCTGCAGAACACAGCTTGCTAGCGTGTCTGCAAACACAGCGTAGCAGCTCTGCCTCTCCTGTCCACAGGTGCTGCTTCTCAGCACAGTCTCACCAGTGACGGATCCCTGCGCCCTACGTCAGTCGACCTCAGGACCAGAAGCGTAACTGGTCACTTGTTTTCACTACTTATAATGCATTTTTATCTTTATCTATTGCAAGAACTAAATTGATAGATTTAACTTTACAAAGTAGATCCCAGAAATGTACATATGGGTAATTTAGCAAACAGAAACATATAGTAAATACACTAAAGAAGGAAGGAAGGAAGAAGGAAGAAAAAAAACTATCAGGAAGCTTTCCATGTAGTCATTAGCCAGAAACGTAAGACTGAAACTTCATGGGGTACCTAGTACACCGCAGAGCATGCCAAGACCTTTACATTCATTAACCCACGCCATCCTCACAGGAATCCTGCACGCAGGTACCATCATCTCCAGTTCACTCATGCAAACTGAAGCTTAGTGGGATTATGTGACTTGCGTAGTAAAATGGAGCCAGAGTCTGACTCCAGAATTTTCACTCTCAATCACAGTCAAGGGGATATTGCACTGCACAAGTTAAAAAAGACAAGGGAGTTGAAAGACAAAGACCTTCAAGACAAGGAATGTTGTCTTGAAGAAAGTATTCAAGATCAGCACACCAGGGGAGAGAGATTAAATTCTACACTGAAACAAAGGTGGGAAAGCTTTTCAGCGCTGGGGGTGAGCTAGTCAAATGGACTGCAGGACATTCGGGGAGACTGGGCAATGTGGCCCAGTCATCAATGTTTGCTAATTGGTGCTTCCCCTCCTCCTTCAGAGACTGAAGGGATAGGACCACCATGTTTCTTAAAGACTACATTTTAAAGGAGTGACTCCCAGGTCCTTAAGGTCCTTGAGAAAGGACTTTTCTTTGTTGGGAGGTTTTTATTACTGGTTAAATCTCCTTCCTAGTGATTGTTCAGATTTTTTATTTCTTCATGATTCAATCGTGGTAAGTTGTATGTTTCTAGGAACTGATCTAGTTCTTCTAGGTTATCTAATTTGTTGGTATGTAATTGTTCATAGTAGTGTCTTATGATTCTTAGTTCTGTGTTATTAGTTGTTACGTTGTTATCTCTTCTCTCATTCCTAATTTCATTTATTTGGGTCTTCTTTTTCTAAACTTTTTTTTTAGGTTAAAGAATATTTTTTATTGATATTCAACTACAGTTGTCCCCATTTTATCCCCACCATTTTCCCCGCCCCACCCACCCTCACCTCCCACACTCAATCCTACCCCCTCGTTGTCCATGGGTCATTTATATATGTTCCTTGACGACCCTTCCCCTTCTTTCCCATTATGCACTTTCCCTGTCCCCTCTGGTTACTGTCAGTTTGCTCTTTATTACCATTTTGCTCATCTGTTTGTTTTGTTAATTAGGTTTCACTTATAGGTGAGATCATATGGTATTTGTTTTTCACTACCTGGCTTATTTCACTTAGCATAATGCTCTCCAGTTCCATCCATGTTGTTGTAAAGGTAGAAGTTCCTTCTTTATCTCTGCTGCATAGTATTCCATTGTGTAAATGTACCATAGTTTTTTGATCCACTCATTTACTGATGGGCACTTAGGCTGCTTCCAGCACTTGGCTATTATAAATTGCACTGCTACGGACATTGGGGTACACTGGTTCTTTTGGACTGGTGTATCAGTATTCTTAAGGAATAATCCCAGCAGTGGAATTGCTGGGTCAAAAGGCAGATGCTCCAATCAAAAGACTGAATAGCTGGTAGCTGAATAGATAAGAAAACATGACCCATACATACGCTGCCTACAAGGTACCCATCTCAGAACAAAAGACCTACACAGACTGAAAGTGAGGGGTTGTAAAAAAAATATTCCATGCAAACTGACAGGAAAAAAAAAGCTGGGGTAGCAATACTCATATCACACAAAATAGACTTCAAAACAAGGGCCATAAAAAGAGACCCAGAAGGACATTTCATAATACTCAAGGGAAGAATCCACCAAGAAGACATAAACATTATAAACATATAGGCAACCAAAATAGAAGCATCCAAATATATAAGGAAAATCTTGGAGGACTTCAAGAAAGACATAGACAGCAACAAACTTATACTGGGGAATTTAACACTTCACTGTCAAAAATGGATAGATCTTCCAAACAAAATATCAACAAGGATACTGTGGCATTGAACAACACCCTAGATCAAAAGGACTTAATGGATATATATAGAACCTTTCATCCCAAAGAAGCAGAATACGCATTCTTTTCAAATGCACATGGAATATTTTCAAAGATAGACCACACGATAGGACACAGAACAAGACTCAACAAATTCAAGAAAACTGAAATCATATCAAGCATTTTCTCAGACCACAAGGGCTTTAAACTAGAAACCAACTTCAAGGAAAAAACTCAAAAACACTTAAATTCATGAAGAATGAATAGCATGCTATTAAACAATGAATGGGTTAATAATGAGATCAAGGAAGAAATCAAAAAGTTCCTTGAAACAAATGAAAATGAACACACAACTGTCCAAAACCTATGGGACACAGCCAAGGCAGTCCTGAGAAGGAAGTTCATAGTGATGATACAGGCCTTCCTAAAAAAGACAAACATTTCAAATAAACAACCTAACCCTACATCTACAAGAAATGGAGGAACAACAATAAACAAAGCCCAGAGCAAGTTGAAGGAAGGAAATAATAAAGATCAGAGCAGAATTAAATGACACAGAGACTAAAAGAATAATTCAAAGGATCAACAAATCCAGGATCAGGTTCTTTGAAAGGATAAACAAAACCAACAAGCCTTTAACCAGACTCATCAAGAAAAAAAAAGAGAGAACCCAAATTAATAAAATCAGAAATGAAAGAGGAGAGATTACAACTGATACCACAGAAATACAAAGGACTGTTAGAAATTACTATGAACAAATATATGGCAAGAAATTTGAAAACCTAGGTGAAATGGACAAATTTCTAGAAAAATATAATCTTCCAAAACTGAATCAAGAAGAAACAGAAAGTCTGAACAGACTGATAACAGCTGACGAAATTGAAGCAGTAATCAAAAAATTCCCACCACACAAAAGCCCTGGACCGGAAGGTTTCAAGAGAATTTTACAAATTATTTAAGGAAGAACTAACCCCTATCCTTCTCAGACTATTCCAAAAAATCCAAGAAGAGGGAAGATTCCCACACTCTTTTTATGAGGCCAGCATCATCCTAATCCCAAAACCAGATAAAGACACAAGAAAGAAAACTATAGGCCAATATCGCTGATGAACATAGACACTAAAATCATCAACATATTATTGGCAAATGTCATCCAGCAGTACATTAAAACTTTTATTGTATTTTTTCCATTACCATTTAGTCCCCTTATACCCCTTCACCCCCCACCCCCAAATCACCACACTGTTGTCCTTGTCCCTGAGTCCTTTTTCCTTTTTGCTCAATCCCTCCACTCCCTAACTTCCCCCAACCCTTAGGTGTTAGCCTGCTCTCTATCTATGAGTCTATCTCTATTTTCTTGTTAGTTTAGTTTGCTCATTAGACTCCACATATGAGTGAAATCATATGGTATTTGTATTTCTCTGGTTGGCTTATTTCACTTAGCACAATGTTCTCCAGGTCCATCCACACTGTTGCAAAGGGTAATATTTTCTTCTTTTTTATGGTCAAGTAGTATTCCATTGTGTAAATGACCCATAGTTGCTTTTATCCACTCATCTACAGATGAACACTTGGGCTGCTTCCATATCTTGGCGATTGTAAATAACTCTACAAGGAACATAGGGGTGCTTATGTTCTTTTGAATTAGTGTTTTGGTTTTCTTTGGATATATTGCCAGAAGTGTGATCGCTGGGTCAAAAGGCAAATACATTTTTGACTTTTTGAGATATCTCCATACTACTTTCCATAGTGGCTGCACCAGTCTGCATTCCCACCAAGAGTGCAAAAGGGTTCCCCTTTCTCAACATCCTCACCGGCACTTGCTTTCTGATTATGTGATGATAACCATTTTGACAAGTGTGAGATGACAGCACATTGTGGTTTTAACATGCATTTCTCTGACGATGAGTGACACTGAGCATTTCTGGATATATCTATTGACCATCTGTATGTCCTCCTTGGAGAAGTGCCTATTCAGTTCCTTTCCCCATTTTTTAATTGGATTGTATTTTTTTGGTATTGAGTTTTGTAAGTTCTTTATAAATTTGGGATATTAACCATTTATCAGATGTATTGGCAAATGTTCTCCCATTCTGTGGGTTGGCCTTTTATTTTGTTGGTGTTTTCCTTTGCTGTACAGAAATGTTTTAATTTGATGTAACTACAGGTTTGTCTATTTTGTCTGTTTACCAAAAAAAAAAAAAAAGCTCTCAGTTGAATTGATCTTTTCTATTATCTTTTTAGTCTCTATTTCATTTGTTTTCACTCTGAAATTTATTATTTCCTGCCTTTTACTAATTTTATGCTTAGTTTGTCCTTCTTTTCCTATGTTCTTTATGTGTAAAGTTGGGTTGTTTTATTTTGGATCTTTTTTTTTCTTAATGTAGGTGTTTATTGCTATAAACTTCCCTCTTAGAACTACCTTTGCTGCATCCCATAAATTTTAGAATGTTGTTCCTCTATTTCCATTTGTGTGAAGGTATTTTTTTATTTCCCTTTTGATTTCTTCTTTGACCTACTGGTTGCTCAGGAGCATGTTGTTTAATCTCCACATATCTGTGAATATTACAGTTTTCCTCTTGTAATTGATGTCAAGTGTCATACCATTGTGGTTAGAAAAGATGTTTGGTATTATTTCAATCCTCTTAAATTGATTAAGTCTTGTTCTGTGGCCTAACATAATCTATGCTAAAGGTTGTTCCATGTGCACTTGAGAAGAATGTGTATTCCTTTGTTGTTGGATGGAATATACTGTTTGTGTATCAAATCCATCTCCTTTAACATTATAGTTTAAGTCCAATGTTTCCCCATTGATTTTCCGTCTGGATAATCTCTCCATTGTTGAAAGTGGGATGTTGAAGCCCCTGACAATTATCGTATTCCTGTCTATTTTTCCCTCAGGCCTGTTAACATACGCTTCACACGTTAGGTGCTCCGACACTGGGTGCATGATTGGTAGTCTCCATAGAGTCGTGGGTAGAAGTCAAATGATCATAGAATGCTATTGCACAAAATAGTAAAACAATTCTCTCTACCTCACTATGTAAACCTTTTTTTTCCTGAGTTTGGATTTTTAGCTACTATTATATCCTATGATTCAAAATATTTACATTGTTACAGAATCAGTGAGAATTAAATTCTCTAAAATTCTCATAAAAGTTTTACTATCAGAATCTATTAATATTTTAAAATTTTAGATTGTGAGGCACTAATAAAGAAATTTAGGAGTGACTGCATTTGGTAGGTAGAGATTTGATGTAAGAGGTAGTAAAGCCAGTAATTTGTACAAAGTAATAAATGTTGACAAATTATTTTACCTCAAATTAGGTCAAGGTGAGAGTTTCTACTAAGATAATAAAAATGTACAGTTTAAAATTGTGTTAGAACAATTCAAAATAAGATATAAAAGGCCAAGAAATGTCAAACAAGATCAAGAAGGAAGGAAAGGAAGTAACATTTGTTGAGGTTCTAATTATGTGATAATCACTGAGCAAAATATCATTCAAAAATTATTTCATTAAATCCAATTAATCACTCAGCAAGGTAGCATTTGTCCCATCCTAGATATGAGGAAGCTGAGCAGCCCAGTAAGCACCTAAGTTCTGTGCCTAAGTCACAGAACTAGTAAAGAATAGAAGCAGGATTCAAATCCATGCCAATGTGACTTCAAAGTCCATTTTTTAATACAATATGCAATTTGGGATTCTGCCCATTTATGAAAATTTGTTGAAGTAAAATATAAGTAAGCAGAACTAAATCCTCAGTAGGGTTCAGAGTCCAGGTCCCGTATTTGTATGCCCTTGAGCTATGAATAAGTTTTACATTTTTAGGATTGTAAAAAAGAAAAAGAATATGCAACAGAGTCCCAAATGTGGCCCACAAAGCCTGTAGAAGCCTAAAATATTTATTATCTGGCTCTTTATAGAAAAAATGTGCCCACCTCTAATGTAAAGAAAAGCCTGGTTTCAGTTAACGTTTTTTTACATTATACCTTTTTTTCTGTGAAATCAAAAATTACAACTAGGTAGAATTTTTTACTTTGAGTATAAAAATATATATTACTTTAAGTATAAATATATATATATGTGTGTGTATATATATACATATATAAAGTATCCCTAGTTTTAGAAGCTTATAGTAGGAAACTCAAGATCACCAGAGGACCATTATTTGTATTATAATAAGACTAGACATAGTAAATTTAAAATCCAGCCCCCTGATGCATTTTAAATTATTTTATTTTTTATGCTACTTTTCTGAATTTAGTAACCATTTCCTTTCTCTCTTGCCCACTTCCCTTTCCACAGAACTTTCTATTACACGGCACTGCCTCTCACATTTCTACATGGTACTCATGTTTTCTCACCTTTCCTAGATATGCTTTATACTTTTTCTAACTTTGTGAGGGAGGCAGGGATGCTGCGTGTCATTATCCACATATGACAGGTGAAAAATAGTGTGACATACTCAAACAATGCAAGTCACCCAACACTCACCAAGTGCACTTCTACAAAGGATTTTGTTTTATTGAACTTCTTAGCGTCCCCCCCAAAACACCTAATCTGAGCCAAAGCTTTCATGAACTTTGGATTTTAATACCTTATTCCTGAAGGCAGTGTGGCAGCCGCTGAGCTGTAGCCCAATCCAGAAAGACTGGCCTTTCACGTGCCCTCAGCTGAAAACCGATCACCGGGAAGCACCAGAGCACGTGAGTCAAGGCCACACTCCCCCCGGCGGCTCTTGGCAAACTGGGATCACAGTGGGGATACTGTGTGGCCAATTCTACCCAATCAGAGACTTTTCCTGGGCATTCTTTGTTCTGCTGCTCCCTAAAGGGTTAGCTGAGCCTTTGTCAGAGCTTCATTGGATCATAGTCTGAGCTCTCCCTGCTCAATCCTTCTTGTCCCCTTTCCATTCACAGATGTCACATCAACATCCCACTTTGCAAGGATTCCTCGTCCAATGCTGCTGCTTCTCCTTTTATCCCTCATAGGTAACATACTTCCTTCTCCCAATAAAGCCCTTGCATCCCTAATTCTGTCTCAGCATCTGCTTCTCTGAGAACTGGATTTGACACAGATGGTCTGTAAATGATAGCCTTAATTAAAAGCTCTAAACAAATGAAGATGAAAACAAAGTTGCCTTTGATGACCATGAAAAATACAACTTTCCTATACTAAACAAGCCTGTCTCAGAAATCAACATCCTATTTTACCTAGCTACATTTTCATCCATGTATGCCACATCCTCGAGTTCCGTACTTAGTTAAACCTCGACTTCCCATCTGCTTTGCTTCCTAATGCGCATAGGTTCCTACACTGCTTCATTTTTCCAAAGGGGTGTGTGAAGCTAACAATGAAGAACACCTGTGATAACTCTTCTTTGCAGTGAACTGCACGGGAAGGGCCTTTGCCTTCAACTTGGCACCCCAAGTGCTCTTCTCTACTGCCTGCCCTACATCCTGTATTCACAATTCGCACTTCTCAGATTCACCGCCTACACCTGAGTCCTATTCTAGCATGTGGATCCCTTTCACCACAGGGCAACTTACTGGGTGATCTTGTGTGTCAACGTGGATTTACTATCTTAAAATGCACGGTTACATGTATGTTACCACCATTCAGCCCAGACAAAACAACGCACCTTTTAAAACTTGCCAGCTTACTTTGCAAACATGATGTTTATTAGAAAAAGCATGAAGATATATTTTTCAAAGATACAGTTTGACCTTATCTTTTAGTGAGCTGTAAGAAGTCCGCAGTTGCTGGTTAGTGACAGATGATGCATCGTGTGCTTATGCTTAAAAAATCTGCCTTGTAATAATTGGGGTTTTTTTCATCCCAGATCTCGTAACTACTTACACTTCAAATATGGAATTTTATTCTTTTTCTTTATATTTACTATTCATCGAGAGAGAGACTTAAAGACACACCCATGGGGTTATAGGAAGAAGTGGCAGAGAAGCTATGTCTTTATCATTATCTCTTCATGCCATCTACTGCTCCACCAGGCCCAAGCCTATGACTCCCTTAAAATCAAGCATCATAACAAAATACTTAGGTATATTTAGCAGTATTCAAAATGACATTATCACTTTGACCTCATGACCTGCTTTTTTATTCTAACCTGGTTCTTTTAGCAACATACGAAGACCTATTTGATCAACTAGGCCTGTGACTTAATATGCTTAATATGCTTTCCAGACTTTTGGGGGAAATTCTCTCAAAAGTTCAAGGCTAGGGATTGCTTCTTTACAAAAATGCCCTCACCTACAAAATAAAATCTTTCCAATTATAGTCTATTGCCAATTTGTCCCTTTGACACAAGTTCTCAAGGATTATACAAAAGAACCTGTAATACCCTCTCTTTGTAAGTAATTTCCAAGGTGATATCAAAGCACATAACTTGTGTCTGTCCTTTAACAAAATAAATAGGCAATGGAAGAGCATAATCTGAATTGCATCCGATTTATGATCTTCCTCTGTCTAAACCAAATCTCAACAAACTTAAACCAAATTTCAGCATGTCAGAAGCATTCTCAGAGGTTGATATATCTGTAAACAGCAGATACAAAATGTTAGCTGATAGAATTTGACTGTCATTGCTATAAATAAAAAGGTTCACCACGTACAAATTTTGTCTACATAAAACACAGCTATCCAATATTCAAAACAGCCTCCCTGTTCTACATTAACTATAATTCTATTGTTCTCAAAGACAGTGTCTGAGGTGGCCAGCAAAAAGGCCATTCTTACCTGCATGGCCCCAAGGGCGTTCTGCAGTTTTTTAACCCATCTGACTTACACAACTCAATGCGCTGATTCAGAATGCAGAAGTGCCATTTTCCCATACTAACTGGTAAAAGCAAAAAAAACCCCCTATACATAGACTTTTGTGAATCAGATGCTCAAATATTTTGGTCCTAACAGCTCTCTGCTCATGCATGCATCTGGCCTTCAGAAACAGAAATCATATGATCACTGGGAGTCAGCAGGAACTCAGTAAACTCGTATTGATTATTGAGAGTCGAATACTAAGTTTTCAACAGCACTAACTCTCCTGGGAACTACGTTCTCGGGGATAGGTGATTTGTTAAATGCATTCCTAAAACATAAAATCTTTTTCCCTTATATAAAAAACAGACCCTGAATGTTCTGTTCCCTAAAACTTGAAGGATGTCTATGATTAAACTGTACACTTGGAAAAATTATAATCATTAAATCCAATTCAATTCCATTTTCTTAACATCTAACCAGAACATCATGTCTTTGTTTTTCATAAACCTAAATAATTCTTGGGAAGCAAAATAAAAATTCTATTGTCATAAGCATAGCAATAATATGAAATCCTTTTTATCTCTAACTTATTGACTGTTTACTATGTGCTTGATACCAGTTTAAGAACTTCATGTTTAAATCATCTGATCCTTAAAATCTCTCTCTGAAGGAGGTACTGTTACCTGTACCATCCTTATCTTTACATTTGGAAATGGGAGAACAGAGAGGTACAATGGCTAAGAATGCAGGGCTGACAAGAGGTGGAGCCAGAACTCAAAGCCGGGGAGTCTGATTCCAGAACTTCTAGACTTCACTATTCTACACTGAATCCCCCAAGATGACTGAAAGTTATGCAAATAGTTGCCATCTTCTACGAAACCTTTTACCTAGGATTGCGAGAAGGCAAACGCCTCTCTTTTTATATCTTCTTTCATATCCTGAACAAGAACACTGAGCTCTAGAATAAACAAGTAGACTACTACGAAGCAAAGATCCCCCACACATATTTAAGAGCTGACTGTTTGGAGATCCCATGTGCAAGAGCAAATCATGTTAAAAACACTAATTGATGTGGCCCTGCCTGGAGTGGGCCTGGGGAAAATAAAAGAGGATAATTCTCTCTGCCCTCTATTCTTACTTTCCGCTTTCTTTTTCTTTCCCTACCCTGGTGCCCAAAATTCACACTTAGCCAAAAAAAAACCCCACTAGTATTCATGCTAAGGTGTTGGCAACTTACATGCAGCAGAATACTACCATGAAATTTTTATTAGCATTATTTGGAATATGTTATTATCTCAACCTCCAAGCAAAGGTTCATGTCTAAGACCCTCTATCAGTTTTGCGAAGTGCTGTAACAAGGTCCCACGAGCTGGATGACTTAAACAATAGAGACTTATTGTCTCCCAGTTCTGGAGGCTGGCAGTCTGAAATCAAGGGGTTGGTGGGGTTGGTCCCTTCTGGTGGCTGTGAGGGATAATCTGTCCCATGCCCTTCTCCTAAGCTTTTGGTAGTCTCAGTGTTCCTTGGCTTGTAATCTGTCCCATGCCCTTCTCCTAAGCTTCTGGTAGTCTCAGTGTTCCTCGGCTTAGTGTTCATTCTCCCTGCCTCTTTACATTGTCTTTCCTCTCCACATGTCGCCCCTTTTATAAGAAAAACAGTCATATTGGATCAGGGCTTTATCTGACCACCTCATCTTAACTCAAAAAGATGCAATTTTCATGTAAGTTTAAATTCACAGATACTGGAGGTTGGAACTTCAGTATCTCTTGAGGGGACGTAATCCAACCAATAGCAGTCTCCATCCCAACAGAGCTCTATCTATAAGAAAACACTCATAATTTTACACTAAGTAGTAAAGATCTCTTGACACAGTAGATAGATTTTTCCCAATAGGAATTTAATAAATGTACAAATGGCTTATTTGATGGATTTGGCTATACCATGTCCAGCTCTATTTGGTTGGCTTTACCTGTTACTCCTGAACATTGCTTAATCAATTCATTTATGCATGAACCTATTCAATTACTCATTGTTCACTCATCGCTTATTTATTGACTGCTTATTATATGCCATGTTCTGTGCTAGCTGCTGGATGCACATCAGTGAATCAACTACAGTCCCTGTTTTCCTATTTACAAGCCTAGAAACTTGCTCTCTTGATTGACAACTAACTGAAAAAAATCATGCTACCTGGTTCTGAACCAACAGTTTCCTAAGTCAGATTTGCAGTAACAACTGATTCTATCTAGGAAGTCAGCAGCTATGAAAGCTAAGAGGGGCAAAGAGATCACATGATACAGGCCAGTCAATTACAGAAAGGGAAGTTGTGGCAAGGAAGTCTACTGCAATATATAATTTGTTTTAATAAAGGAAAAGAGGCATTAAGTACAATCAGAAAAAAAATTGTATTTCCATTTTCTCATGAATTTCAGGGTAAAGAACAAAGTGGAAGAAATAAAACTGTATTTGATAATAAGGAATGATGTTAATTTTGTTAAGTGTGTTAATGGCATTTTTATAATATGGTGAATTGTTCTTGTCCTTTGGAAATGCATACATAATTACTTAGAAGCAAAATGTCATGATATCTATAATCTATTTTAAGATCTTTCAGCCAAAAACATAGATAAAACAAGTTTTTAAAATCTTAACTGTTAAGTCAAAATGATGGGTACATGGAATCCCCTATAACTAAGAATGTTTAAAACTTTTCAAAACAAAAGGTTAAAAATCTGTGTCTTCCTGAGGCTAAATTGTATATTTAACAGATTCCCAGTTATCTTACAGTACCAGCAAATAAGCTTCACAAAATATTACTTTCAAATATGGAGACCATAGCTTCTAAATTATAATTCTTAGGCTGTTTTCTTCAATATTTTCTACTCATCACCATCCTCCAATAAGACTCTGGTAGTCCACATTCAGATAACTGTCATTTGCACGGCATTAAGAATTTTTTAAATATGGATCTAGCCTGATCTAAAATCAGGCATCTTAATATAGACATTAAGAATAAATTCTGATAATAGAAACACTATTAAGTATCAGATAACAGAATTAAAAATGGTAGTATTAACACATTGTTGAATATTTGATGGAAATAAAATTTGCGGCTGACTTTACTTTCATTTGACAAATCACACTGAAAGAATCCCAAAATAGTAAGTTGGCAGAGCTGGTACATGAATACCAGATACATACAAGCTATTAAATTTCAAAAACGACAAACTCATATGACAAACAACTACATTGAGACAAAAAATCCAATATAAGTATACATTTTAAAATAATATTAAACTCATAAAATTTTAAGGTTCAATTAACTAAATTCTTAGGAACAAATTTCAAAGTCTCTTGACTGAAAACATACAGCAGATCCTCCCTGGGAAGAACCAAAATAACACGCATGCTATAACTGACTGCAAACACGACCATGTGATTTAATCTGGAGTATAACCCTATTCACACAGGATCAACATATTTTAAAGTAGCCGTACCAGCTGTGCCATCCAGTAATATCATGGTGTCATCAAACTAAGACACCCAACAGTACTCTGGAGACAGTGAAATACAGACACATGTTGCCGGGACTAAATTTTATGTGTGTTCAACAAAGGAAACGCTATCTCTAAATGGTAACCGTATTATGTACATGTATCATGCAAAATTCTCACAAACATTCACACTCCATCTTACAAGTAACGGTGATTGATAAATGGATTGCATTAGAATTCCCTCTAGCAACTAGTGAACAAGCAACGTTAATGAGGCTTACGACCTTCCCCTATGGATATCCTGGGGAATCTGAGCGAATATTTGCTACCAGATACAGGTCAGTTGCTACAATTCCTGCTCCAAGATCTCCCAGAAGTGACAAATTTTGCATAAATTTAAACTTTTTAACTTCTTTAGCTATGCAACAATAGGCAAGGCACCTTAGAAACATTACCTTTTTTGTAATGAGCTTGAAAAATTTGTTTTCAGAGAATCACAGAATTTTAGCTAGAAGGAACTTTTGAGATCACCTTGTCAAAGTCCCATTTTATGCACTGGAAAGTCAGAGTCCACACAGGTTAAATCATTTGCTGGAGGCTGTAATTCTGCTCAGTGTCAGACTGGGGACTAGAACCAGTCTCCTGACCTTCAGTTCAGCACAAGTCCCAGGAACCAAACACGTGTTTTTAAAAAAATCAAAGGTTTCCTAAGTCACATTTATCACTCCAGACACTGACATGAAAAACTGTCCTTCTCTACCTGAGAGGGACCCTCTTCCACTGAGCAGGCAGTTTGGGGCAGGAACACATGGGTCATGGTAGAGTCAAGGCACTGAATGAGCAGGGCACTGAGTGAGACGACAGCTATTGCTGCATCAAGACTGGCCTCACGTCTGAGAAGTCAGTAAAGTGGTTCTTGAAGGGTTACTCCCTAGGAACACTAACCTAGGTGTTCTAAGGAATACAAAAGCAGGAAGAGAAGTATACATGCCTAGAAGCCTCAAGGAGTTCATTCTAGTTCAGGTTGTAAGACAACACAAGACAAGTGAGACTTGAGTGCTCGTGTGTTTAAAATACACATGATAAGCTAACAGAAATCATGAATGGAGATCAGTATAGACCAGAATCATCCAGAAAGGCTTCATGCAAGAACAGGAATATAAGTTGGTGCAAAAAAGGGGAGGCCTCCCCTATGTGAGACAGCATCTGCACCACTGAATAAAAAAAATGTGTACAAACCTTGATTTTACTTTAAATGGTTCAGCTCTCTGCACTTGTGGCACTAGGAGACACGGCTAAATGGGTGGTACTCAATGGCAACACCACCGGTCAGTATCATTTCTGGTAATGCCATTATAAGCCACGAAATCAAATAGGCACATTTGTTTTCCAAATACAATATGCACCAGCTCCCAGAAGCCTAACTGTCAAATACTCAACTGTGCCACACCATCTAACATCCCCAGGTCAGTGAGGGGAGAAAGAGAAGTTAATTCAGACAGCCCAAGAGGATGATGTCTACTTATCTATCAGGAAAGCATAAACTGGGAATTTTTAAAAGAATGTAACATAACACCTAGTACACAGTAAATGTTGAAAACTTTAGAAGAAATTTAAGCAAAAAGGAGAAATAACATGCAATGGTAAGAGAAACTGGCAGAAGGCTTTTTAAAAGCAACATGCAAAACATGGCAGCAATAGATCACCATTTCCAAGAAATTCAATGAAAGAGTATGAACTCCGTGTTTTAAATCCACCTAAGCTCACCCTCGAGCATCCACACTACTGAAACTGTTTATGTGTGCAAGGGAATACTGTCGAGAGCTACTTGAACAATCTCCCAGAAGATTAGTTTATCCAATTAAAAGATGAATGGGTAGCTTTGACAAAAGAACAAGAAAGATGAGTCTTTAATATATTCATATCTAAGACTCAAACAAGGCTAAAGACAAATGAAAACACACAAATGATACACATCCTGATGAAGTTAACCAGAGACATTGAGGGGGGGAACTGTCTAGCAGTGGCCAGGGGGGAGTGAGGTGGGGACAGTGGGAAGAGGGGATTGCAGGAACTATTATAAAGGACACATGGACAAAATCGCGGGGGATGGTGGGGGTAGGGAGGGAGGTGGGTTCAGCCGGGGTGGGGGGAGGGAAGGGGAGAAAAGGCATACAACTGTAATTGAATAACAATAAAAAACAAATTAAAAAAAAAACAAACAATGAGACAACAGCATTAAGGGGAAGAGGAAAGTGAACTAAGCTCACTGGTAATGATTAAGTAATTGGTGAAAATCAAAAAATACCACAGAAGACTATCATAGTAGTAGTAGAAGGTTAAATATGAAAAAGTGTGGACTAAAAGTATTTTTAAAAGATAAATACCAAAACATAAATACTACAAAAATATAAACTTTCATAAACTGTTCCCCCTCAAAAAACCTTAAAGAATAGAAGATCAAAGGAAACACGGAGCATAAGAAACACATCAAATGGAAGTAATGAGTATTTACCAAACAGCAGAGCAATGACCTTTGTAAAACAAAACTGCATAACAATCAAGGAAACAGACAGAAACACAAATAATAGAAAACTTTTAAATACCATGCCCGGTACGAAACAGATCAAGTGAACAAAACCTAACTAACGATACAGATGACACAAATAATACAGTCAATAAGGTGGATCTTTGGACAGATATTAAACTTTACACTATTAAAATAGAAACTGCCTTTTTCTCAAGAAAATATGGAAAACTAACAAAAATTAATCTTCTTTAAGTCATAGTACAAGCTTCAGTGCATTTCAAACAGTAAAATGATTCCAAGCAATAATACCCTGACCATCTTATCACAAATCTAGACTTTAATTACATTTTTAAAGGTTACTTCTATATGAAAATTTGAAAACCTATCACACCACATTTTGGTGAAGGAGAAAAAAAATCTTCTAAAAAATAAAGATAATAAAATACAACATATCAAAATCCATGAAGTACAATAAAAGCAGTTACCAGAAAAAGAAAAATCATGGCCTTGATCTATAGGGAACCGTTGCACGGGTGGGAAATGTAGCCCAGCTCCCAGTTGGAAAAGCCAGTGGGTGCGAGGTTCGGCAGGCAGGACCCACACCCACGGTCAGGTTCTCCCATGGGGAATCAGGCCTGCATTGTACCTCGGCTGCTATGAGACTTGCTTTTGCTAAAACTCCCTCACCCTGGATTGAGGCAGCAAATGTTTACTGAGTATCTTTAACTTCCTAAAGTCTGTGCTAAACCACCCAAGCATGGAGTGTGAGCAGTTCGACCACTTGCCCCCTTGAGCTGTAACATCCTTCTCTTTGAAGTAATTAGCAGCATTCTGTCCTTTGTTTCTGTAAAAGGTAATCACCTACAGTGAACCTGTGCATGGTAAATGAGGACCATCCTCCATGTAATGTGCCCAGAAAAGCAATAAAAGCCTGTCCAGGCAGGGGTCGGCTCTCTCCTGGGCTCTCTCTAGCCCTCTTGCCCTCTCTCACTTAGAGAGTGGCCATGCCATCCCTTTTTCTCCACAGGATTTCTCTAGTCCATGTGTATTTGTCTGTTGCTGCCACAACACAGGATCCTGCTGGCAAGGATCTGCATCATTGATCATCAATGGAAGTAAAGAAATTTAAAGTGGAAAAAAAAAATAGATTCTAAATTGAAGACCAAGGAAAAGAACAAATGGGTAAAATTAAAGGAGCACAAGAAATTATATAACAAAGGCAAAATCAAAAATTAATGAGAAAAAAGAGAAAATATATCTCATATTAAATCAAAATCCAAGTTTGTGAAAAATTTACAAACATGTAACAACTACTTACTAGCCATCTTCTTCAAGACATAAAAAAGGAAAGAACAAATGAAGTAAAATATAAATAGAAGGAAACAAATGAATTAGAAGAAAAAGTTGTAAGACATTACAATGCAGACCACCATACAAATAAATGTGAAAAACTAGACAAAATGAGTATGACCCAATTGGACAAAAAGAGTTTAAACAGCCAATAGCCATAAGAGAAAATAGAAGGTTGAAATGAACTACCTCACAGAAAAGCAGCATAACCAGATGGTTTCACATTCAAAAACCAAATAGTCCTAATGTAATAAAAATAGTTTTGGAACATAGAAAATGAGGTAAACCTCCAAATTCTTTTCATGAAGGAAATAAAATGTTGAGTCCTAAATCTGATAAAACTAAGTACAAAAAAATAGAAAATTATAAACCAGTCATCCCTAAAAAATACCAATATGAAAATATTAGATAAAATATCAGTAAGCACATATCATCACCATATTAAGTAAATTATATACTGTAGCAAAGTGGATTTATTCCTGGAAAGTAAAGTTGGTCAATATTAGAATTACAACAATACCTTACACTATATTAATAGATCTGAGAAAAACATGATTATTTCCATATACGCTAAGCAAACCTTTAATAAAATTCAATATCCATTCCATAAAAACAAAAAGATCGATTCAAAAACATACAGGGTCCAGCATAAATAATGCCCCTTTTTATTACAGAATCTTTTGCTACAAAATCATAAGCATGTGATTCTGTAACCTAACAGTATCACACTGAAGCATACCATATGACATTTTAGGTGAAATGTCCAAATTAAAACTATAAATTATTATATGCATATTATTACCCTACCAACCACACTCAAGCACACGTTACTTCTGCCAGACTCTGTATGAATTGATGGTTATTTCCTTAAGATATCTATAAAGGCAAAATACACACACACACACACACATATGTAGACAACATCTTGGTACTAAAGCCAACATTACATTAATGGAGCAATACTTCAGGCATTTTCACTAAAATTAGAAAGAGGCGAGGGTTTACCATGTGCTGGATTATTAGACAATGCAATTCAATTAGACAACTCAAATCAGAAATGTAAGAACCGGAAAAGAAAGAAAACCATATCTATTTGGATATTATATGACAGTTTCCTCAGAAAACCCTAGAGAATTCTTACTAAAACTACTTCAAAAATTCAGTGAAGTAATAGCATATAAAATGAATGCATAGAAATCAATAGCTTTCAGATACACAAATAATCATGTAGAAGATAAAATGGTAGAGTAAAAAACTGCATTGACAATACCAACAAAAATGATTTAATACTTAGGAGTAACAAAAAAATGTGCAAAACTAATGTGAGAAAAGCTTTAAAATACCCCAGAAGATACCAATGTAACAATGATGAAATACAGAAACATTCCTTGTGGATGAATAGATATTCTATACATCATAAAGATTATAGGTCTTCCCCAAATCAATTCATAAATTTAACAAAATTCCAATGAAAATGCCAACAAGCATTTTTATAAGTGAAGGTAGAGAAAAGAAAATACAAAGTGTGAGTAGCTAGAGTAATACTAAAATAGAAAAGCTACAAGGCACCACCATCCCTTCTGGCTAACAAAATGCATTAGAAGCATCAGAAATGAATTCAATGAAGTAAATAGACCAGCAGTATCTGACAAAACTAGACATAAACTCAAGTACATATGAAAATTCAGTGTATGACAAAGGTGGCATCTCGTATCACTGAAGCAAAGAATTTTTTTTTTTACTAAAGAGTGTTAAAAAACAGAAAATTCATTTAGAAAAAGATAAAATTAGTTCCATACCTCCTGCCATATAAAAAAAAAAAAAAAACTCTAAAAAATAAGAAATGTAGATGTTAAAAATTAAACCATACAGTAAAAATCATATAAAAGCTGTCTACAGACTAAGGTTGCTAACCATGACTCAATATCCATAGAAAATAAAAACTGATAAATTTGACCACATTAATAAATATTTAAAAATTCACCTTCTGTATGGCAATAAAACACCACATGTATAATCAAAGGACAAAAGGCAAGTGGGAGAAAATACTTGTAAAATAAGTACTAGATAAAAGGGTAATTCATATCTAAATTGCTCTTCAAAATCAAGGGAAACCAAAAAATGACAAAAATGAGCAAAAGATATGAGAAGACAATTCACACATCCACACACAAAAATTTTAAATGGGCCCTGTTTGTTCTTATCAATGAAGAAACACAATGGTGAATATACATTCCCGCTGTATATAGGGAACTGGATAAAATAAACGCTACGAATGTTTTGGATATTAAGTAGGCAGAACAAGACTTGAAATACTTGAAAAAATGGAAAAAGATGAGGTGAGCCCCACAGATGCCCCAGCTTGCTGCTTGGTGACAACTCCAACTCGAACACAGGAATGAAAATAATGACTGCAGTCCAGTATCAAACTGAGGAGCCAGTGACTGAGTCAGAGAGGCTCCCAAAGAACCTGAGATTGCAGAGTTCAGGAGAGGAGGGAGTTACATAGAAAGAAAGGGAAAAAAAACAGCTCCGGAAAAATCTGCATAGGGATCTCCTTGATTCCTATCTGGAGGGTGAAATGTGGACCAAAAGAGAAAGGGGACTAAAGAGAAGACAAATTCCCAGGGTTCACACAGAGCTGGGAGATATTTGAGTTCTGACCGCCCCCAGGTAAGTCCTCACAGGGATTCAGAAGAAATCGCAGAACTTCACATTGTGGAAGCAGGAAAAAACTATCCAGAGTATACTAGGCTACTACAGACCTGTCTTAACAAAGCTTAAAAACACATTTCCAAATGGAAATACTGTCTCCAAGAAATTTAACTTAAATGTACAGATGACGATAGATTCAAGGTGAATGAAAAAGATATTTAATATAAACACTAATCAAAAAGAAAAAAGATGGTGTGGCTATATTAATATCAGACAAGTAGATTTCCAAACAAGATACATTACCAGAGATTAAAAACTCACATTTTATGATAATAAAAAAATTCATAAAGAAAACATAAAACTACTAAACATACCAGTAATAGAATGTCAATATACATGAAACAAAATCTGATAGGAAAAAATGATTACATAATTATAATTGAGGTTTCCACACTATTCTCAGCAGAGACATAGAAAATTTCAAGAACTCAATCAATAGGACCTAATATATATTTATTAAACACTGTACCCCAAGCAGACAGCAAAATACATATTCTTTTCAAACATTCATGAAATATTCAGCCATTAGCCAATATATCCAGGCATTAAATAATTCTCAGTAAACTTAAAAGTACTGAAACCATATGGAGTTCTCTGACCACAACAGAATTAAATAGGAATCATAACAGAAATTTGAAAACCTCCAAATATTTGGAAATTAGGCAATATTTTGAAGTTAATAAAAATAAAAACAGCAGAAATAAAAATAATCATTCTTTTCCCAGTGAATTACCTTGGTGTCTAACCAGAAGACTCAATATTGTTAAGATATCAATTTCCTCAAATTAATCTATAGTTCAACACAATCTCAATCAAAATTCTGCATGTTTTTGGTAGAAACTGATGAACTGATTCTAAAATACATACGGAATTACAAAGCACCCAGAATAGTCAAAGTAATTTTGAAAAAAAAAAAAAGAACAAAGCTGAAAGATTCACATTACCTTATTTCAAAACTATGATGCTACAATAATCAAGAAAGTGTGGTATTGACTGTATGTATGATTTTGGAACAAAGTAATCCAGAAATAGACTCATTCATAGGTGGTCAATTCATTTTGACAGAGGTTCCAGGCAATTAATTTACTGGGGGAAAGGTATTCACTTCAACATACAGTATTGGAACAACTACACATATGTAAAAATAAATAAATAAATAAATAAAACAAGAAAACTTGACCCTTACTTTGCACCAAATACAAATATTAACTTGAAATAAATCAGGAATCTAAATGCAAATTCTACAGTACTTTTTGAAGAAAATATATGAAAAAACATTTTGTGTTTCTGGCTTAGGAGAGAAGCAGTACAAATCATAAAGAAAAAAATCATAAACTGTAACTCGTCATAATTAAAAATGTCTGCTTTTTGAAAGACAGGTAAGAGAAGGAAAAGATAAGCTACATATGCAGAGAATACCCACAAAGCAGTATCTGACAAAGGGCTCCTATCCTCAAAACACAAAGTTCTGCCTTACTATGAGAGAACCCAAATTAAAAATGGGCACATTTAATTCACTAAAGATACACGAATGCCAAATCAACACATGAAAGATCCTCAGGGTCATTAGTCATTAGAGATGACTGAGACAAATTAAAACTCAGTATGACCATACATTTACTATGACAGCTAAATTTTAAAACCTAATGAACCCAAGTGGTGGCAAGATGTGGAGCAACTGGAATTGTCACGCATTGCTTGTGGGAGGGTGGAATGGTACAATCACTCTGGAAAACGGTTTGGCAGCTCCTTTTAAAGCTAAGTACACACTTCCATATGACCCAGAAATTCCACTCCTGGTTCTTTACCCAGAAGTTAAAACATATGAGGGGGGACTCAAAAAAACCAGAATTTATTTATTAAAAATTGTATATTTATTCTTACATGTTTAGACTTCAGTCACCTTCAAAGTACTCCTTCATCTGATGCAGTACATCTATGGATCCATTTTCCCACTGCTCAGAACAGTTTTTGAACTCGTCAATATTGATGCCTTTTTTTACTGCTCCTGCCATTTTTTGTTTCACCTCTTCCACGTCAGCAAAACGTTTCCCTTTGAGAACTTTTTCATCCAGGGAAATAAAAAAAAGTTGCTCGGGGAAAGATTGGATGACTAGGGAGGGTGGTGGATGGGGGTCATGCTGTTTTTGGTCAAAAACTGCTGAACACTCAGCATGGTGTGGGCAGATTCGCTCGTAAATCACCCGTCATGAAATGGGCAAACACGTTGAGAGTCTTAAAAAATTCACGGAGAACAATAAAATTTAATTAATAAATAAAAAATAAATAAATAACAATTAAGAAAATTAATAAAATATATTAAGAGCTCTTAATAAAGAAAAAAATCACTGAGGCCAAATGCAGTCTCTCACAACAATCCCGGCTGGTACACTGATACAGATGGGAAGCCTGTACTCATGCAGCAAGGGAAGCCTGTACTACAAGGGACCTGCCCTCCAGAAGATAATTCTGGTTTTGGGGGGGTTTTAGCTCGTGTACTTATACAAAACCTGTATGTAAATGCTAATGGCAACCTGATTCATAACTGTCAGAAACTGGAAACAGCACAAATATCCATCAACAGGGAAACCGATGAAGCAAGAGTAGTGATTTTCAATAGAATGCTACCTATCGTTAAAGTGGAATGAAGTATTAATGAACAATAGCAAGGATAAATCTCAAAAACATTATGCTAAGTGAAGGAAGCCAGACCAAAAGAGTACATCTCCTATAATTCAATTCATATGACATCCCTAAAACTGTAAAAAGTACAGGGGCAGAAATCATCGTTCAGGGGCTGTGAGAAAAGGGGACGGACTGCGCAAGGAAACAAGAGAACTCGTGAGGATGACAGAAATGCTCTATATCTTGATTATAATGGTGATTACAAGATATACATGTATCAAAACACATCAAACTGTATATCCAAAAGGGTGAATTTTACTGTCTGTAAATTATATATTAATATACCTATCCTGAAAAAAGTATAAAGAATGTAAAGGCTTTTAATATGTTGCTAAATTGCCCTTCCATTCACTAAATCTACTCCCACTGAATTTACATTCCCACTGGTATTCTACATCTCATCAGGCTCAAAATAATCAGATTATTATTTTAGACTTTTTCCAAGTGATAAGTTATTTTAAAATGTTGCCTCACTGTTTTGATTTATATATCTCTTAGTTTTAATGACAGTGAACTTTTTCTCATTTATTTTCTCGGACAGTGATATTTCTTCTCTGTTATGTTACTCATTCCTTTTAATCATTGTTTTAAGAAAGTATTTGGTGTTTTTATTAATTTTTTTTAGATTTTGCTATGTATCTTCAATATTTCAGTTTCTCATTTGCCTTCCATTATTTCAATTATTTAAAGATATTGACAGCTTAAAACTTGAACTTTCTCAATATTTTCTAAGATTTTTTCTTTCACACATTTTAGAAATTTCTTTCCTTATTTCAACTTCAGTTAAATATTCAACCATATTTTTTGTAATTTTTTATGGACTCAATATTTTTAACTTTTAAAATCTCTCCTGTCTACTATAGTGGCTACTAGCCACAAGTGATTATTAAAATTTAAATTAATTAAAATTAAGCTTTTCCCCTATGTTTTCTATTAGTTTTATTATTTCGTGTCTTACATTTAAATCTTGAATCCACTTTGGGTTAATTGCTGTGTACAGTGTAAGAGAAGAGCCCAATTTCGTTCTTTTGCATGTGGATATCCAGCTTTCTCACCATCATTTATTGAAGAGACTTTTGGCACCCTGGGCAAAGATTACCTGATCATATATCCCTGGCTTTATTTCTGAGCTCTCTATTCCATTCCATGGGTCTGTATCTGTTTTTTATGGCAATAGCAAACTGTTTTAATTACTCTAGCATTGTAATACAGTTTGAAATCAGAAACTGTGATGGCCCAGCTTTGTTCTTTCTCAAGACTGCTTCGACTAGCCAGGGTCTTTTGTGGTTCCATACCAATTTCAGGATTGTTTATTTCTCTGAAAAATGACATTGAAATTTTGATAGGGATTGCATTAAATCTGTAGATTGATTTGGGTAGTATGGGTATTTTAACCCATAAAATACCTTTCCATAAACACAGATCTTAGCAATGATTTTTTACAATTTATACCAAAAGTACAAGCAACAAAACCAAACAAGTCTTTATCAAACTAAAAAGATTCTACTCTACACCGCAAAGAAAACCAACAAAAAAATGAAAAGGCAACCTATGGAATGGGAGAAAATATTTGCAAACCATACATCTGATAAAGGGCTAATATCCAAAATATATAAGAATACATGCAACTCATTAACAACAACAGAAGCCCAAATAACCCAATTAAAAATGGGCAAAAGACCTGAATGGCATTTCCCGAAGACGACATGCAAATGGTCAACAGGAATATGAAAACGTGCTCAACATTATTAATCATCAGGGAAGTAAGAATCAAAACCACAATGAGACATCACCTCACATCTGTTAGGTGGCTATTATCAAAAAGACAAGAAAGAGATAAATGTTGGTGAGGGTGTTGAGAATAGGGAGCCCTGTACACTGTTGGGGGGAATGTAAATTGATACAGTTATTATAGAAAACAATGTGGAAGTTCCTCAAAAAATTAAAAAATAGAAACCCCACTTCTGAGTATAATTCGAAGCAAAAGAAATCATTATCTCAAAGAGACACCTGCACTCCCACGTTACAGCCTCATGATTCGCAATGGCCAATATGCAAAAACAGACAGCGCTGGCTGGGATAAATGGGTTAAAAATGTGACATACATATGTATATATGCACATACATATTGTACTGGAATGTTATCCAGCCATTAAAAGGAGTAAGTCATTTGCAACAACATGAAAAAACTCGGAGGACATTATACTAAGTGAAATAAGCCAGACACAGAAAGACAAATACTGTACAATCTTGTTTATATGAGGCGTGTGAAAAAATGGACCTTACAGAACCAGAAGATAGCGGTTGTCAGGGGCAGGGTGGGTGGAGGCAATGGGAGGTGTTGGCCTCGTGGTACAAACTTTCAGGTAAAAGATGAGTAAGTGCTGGGGAGCTCTGGGGACAGTTGTTAATATGCTGCACATCTGCTGAAAGAGTGCCTCCTACGTGTTCTTACCACAAAACCAACCAGATAAAAGGTTTACTATGTGGTCCGGTGAATGTGTTAACTTGATTACGGTAATCACTTTTTTTAGGTTTTTAGAGCAGTTTTTAGATTCGATTTTGGTAAATTTAGGTAAAAGTGAGTAGGAAGTACAGGGAGTTCTCTTGCACCCACTGCCCACCCCCCCCATACATCCTCCCCTACTAAGAGCATCCCGCACCACAGTAAAACATCTGCTACAATGGATCACTCAACATCAATACTAAAATCCCACAAGTCTATAGTTTACGTCAGAGTTCACTCTTGTGGTGTACATTCCACAGGTTTGGACAAATGTATAATGACATGTATATACACAACATTGTAGTATCATACAGAACAATCTTATTTCCCTAAAAATCCTCTACGCTCTATCTATTCATCCCTCCCTCCCCTCTAACCGTTAGCAATCACTGATCTTTTTAATATCCCCATAGTTTTGTCTTTTTTTAAATGTTACGTAATTGGAATTACACAAATTTTCATTTAGTAATACGCATTACTTAAGATTCCTACATGTTTTTTCTTGTCTTGCTCATTTCTTTTTAACACTGACTAATATTGCCCTATCTGGATATGCCACAGACTATTTACCCATCACCTATTAAAGGACATCTTGGCTGCTTCAACTTTTGGCAATTACAAAGAAAGCTGCAATAAAGATCTGTAAGTTTCGTGTTTTAAGTTTTCAGCTCCTTTGGGTAAATACTAAGGAGTATAACCGCTAAATCATATATAAAGAAAATATTCAGTTTTGTAATAAATTGCCAAACTGTCTTCCACAGTGGTCAGACCATTTTGCATTCCCACCAGCAAGGAATGAGAGTTCCTGTTGCTCCACATTCTCACCAACGCGTGGTGATGCCTGGTGTGCGACCCACATCTCATAGGCCTAAGGGCCACACGTGGCCAACGGCGACTGTACGGGACAGTAATATATGGAACACTCCCATCATCACAGAACGTTCCACTGGAAATGGTGCTCTACTTAAAGCTTATTTACACAATAGAAAAAGAGCTAATATGACAGCGTTTTATTTTCTTCTCTGCATAAAATCCGCCTCTTCTCCTACTGGATTTTGACAGGTCTTTGTATTTGCTCAGAAAGTGTAATTCCTCTTCAGCCACTTCTTAACTACATAACCGTTAACAAATCATTTAACCCCTCTGAGTCCCAATTTCCTCACCCTAATTACTTATTAGTTTAGTAATTTACTTATTAGGGCACTAAATTCGATAAGCAAGGTAAGACACATCATGACGTGCACCATGGTTAAGTCCTCATTTGTCACCTGGTCCGGTTAGGAGTTGGTTTTTTGAATGTCTCAGTAGGGTATTTTGAGAACCCTTTGTAAAAAGCAAAGCTTAATATTTCATTTACCTGATCTGGATTTCTGTAGCCCAAAAGTAGATTTGCTGCTTTTATATCACCATGAACATATTCATTTTCATGTATATATTCCAGTACATCCAGCTGTGACAAGAAATACATAAAGTTATACTGATGTCCATTTAGAACTCATGATCAACCTGGACATTTTGAATATAGAAGTACATGTATTTTTTCACATTAACAATTACAAGGTGGCATGTTTCACATTTATTTATCTATTCTAAGACATCACTTGTATGGGTTGCTCATCCTGGGAAAAGCTGAATAAAATGACCCTCAAATATCAAGTGCTTTCATTGAACCTCTGATGAAAGGAAACCAAGATCCAACAATGTGTATGTCCGTGCTCGTGACAGCCTGATGGCCAAACCACACTGTGCAAAGCAAAAAACATGATAAAATCAGAGATCTAAAGTGAAACCATCATGAAGCCCACTCAGCAAATCCTTACCCAAGGAATAATTACAAACTACGCTTTAGGGACCCCAGAAAAGAACAGCATGTCCATGAGCAGAGAGGCACTCTCCCTCTGCACAGTAACAGAGTGAACCTCAGCTTCACCTCTGGAGCAGTTACCTACACCCAGTGTTCAATACACACTGGATTCTGGCTAACTGGATGAATGGACAAGTGGGAAAAGCAATGAGTTCTGTGTGTCACATCCCAACTTGGCATGAGCAGTTTCATTCCACTTAAACTGGAAAAAAATAAAAAAATAAAATGGAGCTTAGGCAAACCAAACACAAACAAGATAAGACAAATATGTGGTATAAACCAAATGTGTGCATGGGTGCTATTAAGATTTCATTGCTTCTTATTTGGCAAAGTATGTATTATTCATTGCCACACTAATTACTGCCACCGTCCCAAACTTGTAATAAAAACTTTATAGCACCCCGATACCATCATGTGTTTAGTATGGAAAATAATATAATCTGCATAGTTTGCATTGTTAAAAATGTAATTGACAAAAGAGAAGTTATTCTTACAGCAGCATAAGCTTGTTCTGACATGTAAAACAAAGCTGTAAGGAAAAAAAATCATCTGACTGGAGAACCAGTGCCTCATTGGGTTTGTAGTGCCAAACACAGCCCATTCTATCACTAAGGGAGCCCGCCGTCCCCGATTTCACCAAAATAACCCGACTCTCAACACCTGACATTTCTAGGGCAATAATCCTTCACTCTCTAATAATTCCACAGAGGGCAACAATTTGTATATTATATCAAGTAAATAATCTGAAAATGGAGCATGTGAAATAAGTCATTCCATCTTACCATTCGAATACCTAGCTGCAGAACAGTTGACTTCTTAAAGGTACCATTCTGGTCAGAGATCTTCTGTAAATCTGTTCCTAGTCTTTCCATTACCATGAATCTGTAACTACAGGAAGATGATGTCACAAAGAGACCTTAAGGTAGCAATGCTTGAAACCTTCTGTGTATGACTTGAAACAAGAAAAGGGTCCCCAATCTAACAATAAAGAATGATGCAGTATGAACCATTACAGAAAAATGTACGTTAATAATGCTGTCCTTTTGCAGGAGAATATTACTTAGTATCTTACGTTGCCCTTAGTTTTCTAGAAGAGAGTGCTATGTTGAACTACTCACACTGCCTTAGATCATGAAAAAAAAACTATTTTCTAAATTAAACAGTTTAAATTTAGTTCATTTTGATTCTATGACCTTCTAGCCATAGAGCCTTGAACAAATTATTTGTCCATACAGAAAATTTTATTTATATTTGGTTTTGACCTTATAAAACCAAATTTACTATCTTTTTACATTTATAAGCATGGCTTTTTCAAAAAGGGACTTTTTCTTGTTCTTTTCTGTTTGGTACCTCTACCCCTTCTTTTCTTCCCTTCCTTTACCCACATAGGACCCTATTCTGTATCTACCTATTATGTATACCAACATGAATAGAAATATAAAAACTTTTGTCGTTGTTTTACAAAAATGTGACCTTATTTTATGCACTTTCCTGAATCATACTTTTTTCAATTGTATCTCATTGAAATCTTTCGAAGTCAACTGGTATAGCTTTAACCGATTTATGTAATGGGCTGCATAATACTGCACGATATGAAAGTACCATGCTTAGCCATTCAGTCCCTTACTGGCAAAGCTTTATTTTGTTGCAAGATTATTGTTTGTTCATTTTGTTTTTATTTAAAGCATTTAAAGATCATTTGAGAAAAGTGCTGACCTTTGAGCCTATTTTTCTCACCAAAGGAAAACAAATCACCTATCTTTAAAGCTACTGAAAAGGCAAAACGGGTCCATAACAAATGACAGTATTCTTTTTCTTTTTAAAAATCATGATTAGTGAATTATTTATATGTAATGATGAGCTATATTTGGTGGTTGTAAAAATATTTCTATTTCTAAATTTTTTTTTTTTTTTTGCCTCTCTTCAAGAGGTAAAGCTTAATTAATTCTCCTCTCTTGAGTACAGGGTACATTTAATGACTTGTTTCTAGCAAAGGGAGAGTACAGTAGAAATGATAGGATATCACTTCTCAGATTAGATTATAAAAGGACTGTGACTCTCTTCTTGGATGCATGACCGTGTGTGCGCACGCGCTTTCCTCCTCCCTCGGTTACTTGCTCTAGGGGAAGCCAGCTCCCATGTCTTTATACACTTGGGCAGCCTATGAAGAGATATGGTGAGGATGTGAGGCCTGCCAACAATCACATGAGTGAATTTAGAAGCAGATCTTCTTAGGCTTGCCAATGACCATATAAGTGACCTTTGAAGCAGAACCTTCCTCCATGTAACCGTGAGATGACTGCATCCCAAAAGACGGCTGAATACATCCTCGTAAGAAGTCCTAAGCTATAACCACCCAGGTAAGCCAGTTATGGACAACTGACCCACAGAAATTAAAGTAGTATCGGTTGGTTGTTATAAGCCACTCCATTTTGGGTAACTTGTTATATAGTAACAGATATTAAAAGACCACACAGGAAACAGGTATTGGACAATATTTGAATATAATAATTCTATTTTTACCTTTTACCCTTGAATTCAGTAAGACCAGATCCATAGAACACAGGAATTCCTAAATAATCAAGTTGTTTTAGTTGTATCCATTTTTTGACTGCAAAGACAAATTTAATAGAAAAAAGGATAAATGTTTTTATAAAGATATTTCTTACTTTTGCATTGATGCTAAAACATACTTAACTAACCTCAATAGAAATTAAACCTTCCTAAAATTTTTTTTAGAAATCAAAAGTATCTATCAAATGGCTTTAAATTCTACTTATCACTATAATTAACACAAAAACATAAAAAGGAATTTCAGATTAAATAAATTATAAGCAACTCTATTAATAAAATGTTTTAATGCCATTAAAATAATAAATAACAAAAGTAGCAATAGTTTAAAATGCATTATCATATAGACAAATGTTATTATTCATGAAAAAATTCATTCCTTTATATGCTAGTTAAATTTTAAAAAACATTTTAACCACCAAAGAATCAGTAGAGAGATGGCTTTTTCTTCCTTATTACTTAAAAATCTAAAGCCATGGTAGTCAAATAACAGAAACTAGGCAGAAAAATGATCTTACTTTGAAATTATGTTATACAGAAAGTTTTGATTAAATTTAGTTTTTTAAAAATTGGATCTACTTAAAACAATCAGATAGTTTAATTTTTCACTTTTCTACTATGTAGAAAATTAATGTTTAAGAGAGCTCTACTGATAAACAATCAAGTTTAATGGATTTTATTTGTCACCCTGAAATACTTTAAGCAATCAGTAAAAACTACAGTCTTAATGTTTAGAAGGTTTTATTAAGGGGAAAAAAAGTTAATTATTGAGGCTAAACTCATCATCCTTTTTCCTAAACATAATGTAAAGAACCTTTGACTACAAAGTCATTACTCAAATCAACTTCTTTAAAGCTTCACTTAGTCCATATATAACTTACAGTGTTTAGAAAATGCCTTTATTCTTCTTCAGCTCTGCTCATATTTATTTCACATTCAAATCCTCTAACTGGTAGTTTTTACATCTGATCCTCAGCTCCAACTAATTTCTCAAGATTCATATGTCTAGCATTTTTAACTTATTTTCTAAATCATCATAATGTTTAATAGTCGTATCTATACATCTCACCCTAACCCATTCTAAGATCATTCCTTTTGTTTTGTATCTACTGCCCGTGCCCATTTTAATTATCTTTCCTCACATCCTTCCTATCCAAATGGTTTTTTAAAAGATTTTTAAGTTTACTTTTAGAGAGAGGGGAAGAGAAGGATAAAGAGAGGAAAAGAAACATCAATGTGAGAGAGAAACATCAATCAGTTGCCTCCCGTATGGGCCCTGGGCTGATGAACCCGCAACCCAGGCAGGGGCCCTGACTGGGAACTGAACAAGTGACCTTTCGCTTTCTGGGACAAGGCCCAACCAACTAAGCCACACAGGTCAGGGCCAATTTTTAAAAAATTAATTTCATTCTACTATCTTTCACATTTACAGAGCTCTTTCTTGGTAGCTTGGATCAATAACACATTTTATGTAAAGTAGTAGAAACAATTCTGAAATATATAACTCATTATATAATATCAAAATTTGTAAACCACCTGTCTTTGTTATATGTTGTAACAGATAACTGTATCATTTTACAATAACATTTCTAATTGGAAAGAATTTTCCAGAAGGCGAGAAAAAGATAAAAATATTTACACTCACTTTAGCAAGCACATATATGGAAGTAGCTTGCTTTGCTAATTTTACTTACTACATTCTTTTTTTGCAGCTCTTTGGTAAAATTTAAGTTCTGAAAATAATGGGCCGTTTTCTTGATACTCCTATAAAAGAAAAGAACAATTAATTTTACTTTAAAAATCTTGGAGATAAAATTGGTATTGCAACTGTAAAAATATGGATATACATATGTAATATACAATAGTACTTGAATCATTATTATAAAACACAGGCACCAGATTTCCACTGAAACTCTCTACAGAAAGCACTAAATAAACTTAAAGAATCTCATTTTTAAATTTAACATATTGTAATGCTATCTCTATGCAGCTTTACACATGAAAGGAGTCTTGTACTGGAAAGCACTTAGCAGAAAGCACTGAGGACTGAATGCACACACAGACACTTGGTGGGCACCCACGTGCCCGTCAGGAGATACACTGCAGACTACCTGGTGGCTCATGCTACACGACACCTTCACTGAGTGCCTACTGCATTTCATTCATTGTACGGGGCACAGTGGACACAGACGAAAACAGAACCTCACCCCTGCCAGTAAGGACCACACCATCTAAAGCAGAGAGGAAAGAAGAGGGGTAATGGGGGAGGGAGAAGGAGAACATAGATAGCTAGGTAAGATAAAAGGGTTATAGATGCTAACACAGAAGAACAAAGTTCTCCAGTCTTTACATTTTAACAGTGTGAAAATATAACATAACATTAGGTTTAATGATGAGTAAAATTATGAAAACTATGATGAGAAACATTTTTACAAAAATAAAATGAATAAAGCAGAAAAAAGTCAAATATATGCAAAATACAAACTTAAGAGCAATACTTACCACTTTTATTACATGTCTTGCATCTTCATCTGGTTTATTTGTGGGGAAAGCTGCAGAACAAAACACAACGGGGAAGAAATAGTTGTTCCAAATTATTGAATGCCTGCTATATTCCAGATACCATGCTAAGTATGTCACATATATCACTTTATTGTACCCACCAAAGACCTATTACAGTAGGTATCATCTCCATTTTACACGAGATCCAACTAGGGTTTGACAAGCTGAGTAATTTGCTAAGAAGTATCTGTTGGGGGGTTGAAACTCAAATCTGTCTGACACCATAGCCCACACTCTTCACCACAAACCATATTAAATATTCAAACAAGTAAAACCAATAGATGATATTAATCACATAGATCTAAATGTGGGGAAAAATATTTTCCAGATATATGGCATCAAACCCAATAAATGATATATAGTAAAATCTATTGATTCATTTTTACTAAATTAAAATCTATGATAATGAGAGGTGAAAATTGATTCATTTTAAGTAGAAAGTTATAAACAATTTCTACTTGGTAACATTCTAAAATAAGTCAAGTTAGAAAAAGAACAAAGTCTTTCACAGACTCAGCAGTTCGACAGCTCAGGGGCAGGTAGCGGGGTGAGGGACTGAGCAAAAAAGAAAAAGATCTCCTGGACACGGACAATAGTGTGGTGAGTAAGGGTGGGGGGGTGGTAGATGGAGGCAGAAGAGGGTACAAGGGTGATAAATGGTAATGGAAAAATTTCAATAAAAGTAAACTATTAAAAATAAATAAATAATTTTTTAAAAGTCTTTTAAAAATTACCTTCTGAACTAGCAATCTACACTTCCAACATTAAAGAATACATCTCATAATATGTACTCATTTCAAGCTATCTCACTCCATTTTATTATTTACCATTTTTATTTTAGATGTAGTAATACAACTTCTGAAAACCCTATTGTTAAATTGTTAAGATGAAGTCAACACTCTCCTCTAAATTATTAAGATTCCTCTGTTTTCAAATCTTGAACAAATCTTGAAGGTGACATGTATATTTATTTGCACTGTGAAGTCTAGAATTTTGTCATTCGTCTATTCTCTCTCCATCCATTTATTCCTTCATTCATTCCACTAGCCAATATTTATTTATCAAGGGGCTCGAATACGCAGGGCACCATGTTAAGCACTAGGATGATGTTTACAGGGAAGGGAAAAGGTGAAATTGTTATTGAATACGACTGAAAATCAGCACTTAGACTGGAACAAGATCAAATTCTTCAGGTATATTTTCTGTATGTTTATCAAAATGCTATGTCCTCTTATTACTACTCCCAACATTTTTCCTTTTATTCCTCCTAACTCTATCAACTGTTCTATTAATTCACAAGGTAGGTGTAAAAAGTACATCACAACTTTACTAAAGTATATAAATTGTACTTTAAAGTTGTACACATGCACAATTTTCTTACCCATTCTTCAAAATTTTGATGTTAGCAATGCTATTAGTCAAAGAAATTATTACTTCAATTTTAGTGGATATTACATATAAATTGTGAACCTAGACGTCTTTAGAGTAACAAAGAAACTAAACCTATTCATATCAACTGAATTTCTCTTTTCATCTTTATTCATATAAAGTGGCTTTGTTTTCCCTCATACAGTAGTCCCAGGGGAAGTGCACGCAGGAGGAGTGAATTATCCATGTCTACGGAGGAAAAAGCAAGTACACACAGAAGAAGGGCTGCAGTTCTGCGAGAGAAGGAGAGAAGCCCTTCCTCCCAACCAATGGCACATTATTCTTTTCTAGTACGACGCCCAGGGCTGAGGAGAAATAGTCCTGCCCTAACCCTAGTCCACCGGTCTTTGCCTTCTGGGTTATCCGCTGGTAAGAGGAAAAAAAAACAAAAGCAAAAACCTTTCTGCTTCTTGGCTAAAAGCAAGTGACCACAGCAGCAAATAAATCTTTAAGCCGAACAGAATGTAAGAAGCAGAAAAGCACAAAAGGAAAATGGGGATTTCAATCAGGGCTGTCCAACCTTTGGGTGTCTCTGGGCCATATGGGAAGAAGAGTTGTCTTAGAGCACACATTGAATACACAAACACTGACGAAAAACTGAGGAGCAAAAAAAAGGTTTTAAGTAAATTTACGACTTTGTGTTGGGCCCCGTTCATAGCCATCCTGGGCAGCAAGCAGCCCGCAGGTAGCAGGTTGGACACAAGCAACATTACGCATTGCCATTGGGGAAAACCGATATCCAGCCAGTCCAAAACCCCACTCCTTGCTGATTTCAATCAGTACATCCCGACCACAGCATAATCTGAATCTTCCCCTCATATTATTTCACATGAATACAATCACGTGTTGACATGTACTTGAAACATCCCCATCCTCGTCATTTGATAGCTACATGATGTTCTCTACAACTCCCAAGTCAGAGTATATTGGAGAGCCCAAATACTAAATCAATCGACTAGAAAGCTTTGGAAGATGGATGTTAAACAAATAAATTGCCTTAGTTACCACGGAGTTCCCTTTACAGTAATCAATCAGTTAATTAATGAAACAAATATTTATTTACCACTGTAAGCCCAGCCACATTCTAGCTAATAAAATTAAATGATTGCGGAAAACAGACATGGTATCTGCTTTTACAAATCAGACATTCATCAAATACTCAGACACAGTGTAAAACTGTAATTATAATGAATGTTAAAGGAAGAGGTAGATGGTAGTATGAGAATGTATAATTTAATCTATGTAAAAGAAAATGCTTGAGCAAAACTAGTTGAAGAGACGATGAAGGACTAAATGAAAATCTAGCTAATAACTTCTAATGAAAGGTTTTTAAAAGCTTGAGATACATGTGGAAGATAGGAAACACTGTGGAGAACAGACTGAAGGGGAACCGCAAAAGATACTGACGTGTTGGTAAGGATTTAACTGTGGTAGAAAGGACTATAGCTTGGACTAGGACATCAATGTTAGAAAAGGAAGTCCTTTATAATCTGTCATAAAGAAAGCCAACAGATTCCATAGATTTCAGAGGCCGACAGAACCTAGTAATGGAGGAAAAGGGGTCTAGTGTGGTAAGCCACAGTTCCATTATCTACTGGGGGATGAGAAGAAGGATCGACCATCAACAGTGGTAGCGTTGACAGTATGTAGCCTCATACCTTCATCTACATTGTGACGAGAGGTCCGATGACCTGGTAAGGAATGTGTTGTACACATATGTGGTATCTCCTTCCTAGCATTTCTTTTCTATGCGTTGGGAACCTCATCTGGTTTTCCTTTGAGAAACCAAACCTCCCACTTTCCATGTGCACTTACCCTCTTAGATCCCAGAGTTGGGCTCATGACTGAGCCTGGCTAATGGCAACATACAAGCCCACTGGCCACAGCAAACAGTTCGGAAATGGCAAAGTGCCCCAGCTAGGTGAAAAAAGTCCTCCCCTAGGATCTGATGTTAAAATGCTAAGTAAGACAAGATAGACCATAAGCTATCAGGATGCCAAAACCTTAGAAATAGTAGTGATCATTTCCCTTTGCTAAATGGGAAATAAAGTCTGAAAACCAAATCCAACCTTGAGGAAAGTAGGGTTAAGGCAGAGAGAGAGCCCTAGTCTACCCATGTCCACAGCCATGAAAGCCCTGCATGTGCCACTTACAACAATTAAAATTGCCCATTTGTGTTTCTAACACTGGCAACCAAAGACTACACAGAAAGCAACTAGACAAATTAAAATATAATACTAGTACACTAGGTAAACCAAAAACTTTCTTCTATAAAAATAAACAGGGTGCTGAATAAAATAAATCAAACATTCTTATAAATGGAGAGGTAGTCTGCCAAAAAAAAAAAAAAAAAAAAAAGTAAGGAAGCCAAAGGCAAAGGGAAATCTAAAAGCCAGTGGGAGGTGTGCAGAGCACTGGTGTCCAGGCCACGCTGCACCCCTGCAGGAGGCTGCCCAGGCAGGGTGACCAAGAACCGAGTGTGAAAAGCTGTCCTGGGAAAAGAGCAAGTCCTTGGCCCTGCAAGGTAAAGACGTTTAAAGTTGAGATGGCCACATAAAGTCAGAATTTTCAAAGTGCTGCATCTTTATGAGTGTGGGGCATTAAAAAGATAAGGAGATAGGGAAGAGGGATAAAGGGGAGGGAGAGAGGAAAGAGAATGAATGAGAGAGAGAAAATATAAATAAATGAATGAATCCGCTACCAGAAAACACAGAAAGAAACAAAAAAAAACCTTGTCTTGCCTAGACCCTGAGTATTAGGAAAAGCAAAGTATCTCCTGATAATTATTCCAAAAGTTCCAATCAGGAATTCAGGCGAAAAATTACACCACAGTGTGGTACAAAAACTCAAAACCAATGATGAGCACCTGGCAGAAGGAGAAAAGAGATCTCCTGCAAGGGACACTTGGGACACACAAGATTACCAGAGCTAAAGCAGGGCTAAAGATAAGTCAGTGCGCCATAATCACAACGCGGAAGAAAAGACAAACAAAAGGTATACGACCTCAGGAATCTTAAGACTTCCCATGGAGATCTATGGATTGAATACCTGCTAAAATGATAGCAGACCACAAACAAAGGTATCAAATAAGAAACAAAGCAAATGCTATACAAACCCGAGTGAACAAATTGATTGTGATCAGAAAAGCATCGGAGATCTAAGAAAGAGTGGCCACGAACAGGAAATACATTACAACTCCAAGAGAAAACCTGGGGGTAGGTCTGAATTTGCAATAGCAAATACTGGAAGCTACCCAAATAACTATCTTCAGTAGAATGTTTAACAAATTGCATTAAAGTCACAGTATTGAATACATTGCAGCAAAGCAAATAAATGAAAAGCAGATACTGTAGCAACAGAGATATATTAAAGACATACTGTAGAGCAAAAGAAACTGTATAAAACAGAACAAATACTTGTGATTCGATTTATATAAATCTTAAAACCCACAAACTTAAATTATGTTTGGTTTGGGATGCATATATACATATAACTATAATAAAACCCAGCAAAATAAGAAGTGTTGTTAGCACAACAAGGGGGGGAAGAGGTGTTAGAGCTTCTGGATTGCTGCATAGTTTACAATCTATTATTCGCTTGAGTTGAATGGAATTGAGTGTTTTGAGTTACACTTTTTTGATAAACTATATGTTTATGTCATATGGACTTTTCTATATATTAATATAGGTAATAGATATATAGCATTACTACACGAAACCTAATAAACAGACAAAATGATAGACTAGATTGAGCTAAAAAGAACTAGTGAACCAGATCAGATCTGAGGAAATAATACAGAATTCAGCAAACATAGATCAAGAGACATAAAATATGAAGAAGAGATTATGAAACACCAGGGAACATGTGACAGAAAAACAATTTTCTAACAAAAATTCCACACCTAGAAAACAGAGAGAATGGAGGCTAGCCACTGTTGACTGAATGTCTGATAACTTTCTAATACTTTTTAAATCACGAATCCTCATATTTAAGAGTCACAAGTCCCTGGCAAGATAAATAATAAATCTGTACTTCAGCCTACCATATTCAAACTGTAGAAAATTAAAGACGAAGTTCTAAAAAACAACTTGACAGAGAAGAGTGTATTATATACAGAAGTAGATGAAGGGACAACAGACCTCTGGATAGCAACAAGAGAGTAAGTAAACAATTCAGTAACGTCATCTTAATATGCTGAGAGAAAATAATCACACACACCAGGATAAGGGGCACTGAAAACGGCAACAGAAATCATGCACCAGAGAGGACACGGTGACTGAAGTGTTGCAATGCCCATGTACTTGTCCAAGAGAAAAAGAGAGACACTCTTAACTTCATAATCTGCTAAATCAAGAAGATACATTAAAAAAGTTTACAGATATCCCCTAAAATAATAGAAAAAATTCACTAACCTTAAAATCACTTCAGAAAAAAAAGAATAAAGAAAAACTAAAAAAAAATCTAATAGGAAAAGAACAGTTTTAAAAAAGATATAGAAGGCAGATTAAAATAGAAAATACAAAAATGGAAATAAATTAAGATGCCTGAGTACATCTGTTTTTAGCCACACATTTTTCACATTTTAATATCTCTGAAATTCGAATGCATCTTATAACTACAGGTATCTCACAGCTGCAGTGGGCCACGCAGCAGTTCCATGACAGTTGTCACCGCCTATGCGGGTACAAACTCAGTCCCAGGTGTCTGTCTGTTTTCACCTTAACTGAGTCACATACTTTGGTAGTATTACCTGGTAAGTTTAACTGTCATTTACAATGATTTGTGTAAGTTCAAAATTAATTAATTAGCCAGCCCAAACACAGGCGTGGTGCATAAATTCTACATTAGTGGAAAAATATTTGTTAAGATACGACGGCAACAACTGCGTATTCTGTGAGTTCCACTTGTAAGACTATCTTTAGGTACCACATCATCGTCTGATGGGCAATATTGGGTATTACACATAAAATAGTTCTTACATGACCACAAAAGAAATGATTCAAGAGAAAGGTAACTATGGACTTTTAAGCATCTCATGGAGACTCAACATACATATATAGAATAATGATGTATCTTATAATTAATGACTTCTTAGATTTGACAAAATATGACAGAAATCACAACAAATTTGAGTAGATTAAGTTCACCAGCTAAAGCAAGAAATGGCAACATTGTTAAAAACAAATGCATACTAGTTATGAGACATAACTAAGCCCGGTGGTGACAGAGAAATAAAATAAAAAGATAAAAATAAAATAATAAGCCAAAACTAGCCATAAAAAAGGCTGGAATATATATTTTCAAAATTACATAAACCACAGGAAATAAGAATTATTAAAATTAGTCCAACCTAATCATAAAAAGTGATTCAAAAGAAAGATAAAAATTATGAACTTGAAAACATCTGATAATGTACCTTCAAAATATATACATCAAAAACCAGCAGAATTACAAGGAAAAAAGTGACAAAAATTGTGGAACATTTTAATGCAATTTTATAATATATAGACAAGCAGACAAGAAAATAAATTAAAACCAAATTAACAGTTTTTAACCAGAAGTCACATAAAACAAAATACCAGAACAATTAAAGAACACACATTCTTTTCTAACTAAGGTAAAACTTTGTTTGAAACTGCCCGTATCTGTACCCACAGCAGGTTTCATCAAATACCAGAAAGTCAGGATTTTTAAAGCCACATTCTGTGAACCTAGTGCCTGGTCCCTAGAGAGAAGAAATCACAATGGAAATTAGAAAGTACATAGGACTAAATAACACTGAAAATACCATACTGAAACTAGGATGCAGTTAAAAAGTTCGTATTTATTACTTGTTTCTCTGACAGAACATAAGCTTCACAAAGATAAAAATGTTTTGTTTTATTTAGATGTGTCCCAAAACCTAGAATAGAGCCTAGCAGGCATTCATTGTATATCTGATGAATAACTTAATGAATAAAAGCAGTACAGAGAGTAAGTTTATAGAATTAAAATTTTTATTTTTAACAAGACTGAGGAGCAGCCAAGATGCTGACCTAGGGGACTCCTGAGCTCCCCTCCACCCAAGGATGCACTGAACGTACAACCACAAGAAGCAATTCCCTCTGAAAGAGATGCATAAACACGCTGATCACCTCCCTACACATCAGGTGAATGAAAAAATACACATATAATGAGAGATACTGACTGTGATCCTCACCTAAGCAATACTGACGGGTCTGGGCACAGCCTCAACTACTGGCTCCACTGAAAATAAAAAAGGCACCTCGAATAATCACAGAGGTTTGACAGACAACGAGGAGATTGGGCTGGGCTAGCTGATGGGGTTCATTCACTACGTGAGACCTCTGTCAGGACTGGGGGCGGTGGCTATTTTATCTAATGTGCAGTAACCAACAAAGAGAGTCAGGGAAAAATGAAGAAATAATAAAATACATTCCAAACAAAAGAAGAAGATAAATCTCTAGAAATAGATCTTTATGAAAAAGTGATAAGTCACTTACCTGATAGTTCCAAATAATGGTCATAAAGAAAATCAGTGAAGTCAGCAGAGCAATGCATAAACAAAGTGAGATTTCAACAAAGACATAAAAAGTAACACAAATTACCAAGTAGAAATTAGAAAGCAAAGAATACAATACCTGCACTACAAACTTTAATACAGGGTTCCAACAGCAGCCTGACTCAGTGGAAAACAGGATGCATGAACTGAAAGACACGGCAGTGAAATCCACACAATCAGAGGAACAAAATGAAAAGAATAAAGAAGAGCAAATGCAGCTTAAGGGGTTTATGAGACACCATCAAGCAGACTGATATCCATATTTTAAAGGTCCCAGAAGGAGAAAAGTGAGAGAAAAGGACAGTTTATTCAAAGAAGTAAGGTCTAAAGTCTTCCTTACTTGGAGAAAGAAATAAACTTCCAGATCCAGGAAGCCTAGTACCAAATAAGATTAATCCAAAGAGATGCACACTAACACATTATCCTTAAATAGTCAAACATTATAGACAAGGACACTCTTAAAAGCAGCAAGAGAAAATAAGCAAGAAAGAAACTTGTTATGTACAAGAGAACCCCCGTAAGTCTAACAGTAGATTTTTCAGAAGCAACCTGGCAGAACAGAAAAGAGTGAAATGGAAAAAGAAATTGCCAACCAAAAATACCCTACTGACAAGGTTCTTGAGTTAACAGTGAGAAAGAGTTTCCCAGCCAAACAAAAGCTAAAGGAATCATAACCACTAGACTGGCCTTATAAGAAATGTTAAAAAAGTTCTAAGCTGATATGAAAGGATGAGAATTATTAAAAAAAACACATGAAAGTATGAAACTACTAAAGGTAAATATATGGTTAAATTCAAACTATATTAATATAAACAGTGGGTAAATCTCTTATAACTCTAGTATAGAGGTTAAAAGACAAAAGTATTTTTAAAACCATAATAATTTTTAATAAATATATAAGACAAAAACATGTAAATCCTGAATATATAAAATGTAAGGAGAGAGAGTGTAAAGATGTAGAACTTTTGTATGTGTTCAAAGCTAAATTGTTATCAACTTAAAATAGATTGTTATACGATGTTTTTTGTGAATGATAACTATACAACAAAAACTTACAGTAGACATACAAAAGATAAAGGAGTCAAAGCTTACCATGAAAAAAATTATGAAGTCACAAATGAGGAGAGCAAAAGAAGAAAAGAACAAAGGTACTATAAAACACCCAAAAATCAATTATAAAAATGACAATAGTAAGTCCATACCTAAAATAATTAAGTTTAAATGTGAATATACTAAATTTCCAAATAGACATAGAAAGGTTGAACAGAGGAGAAAAAAACAAGACCCAACTATGTGATGCCTACATGAGATTCACTTCAGCTTTAAAGACAGAGATTAAAAGTGAAAGAATGAAAAAGATGTTCTCTGTAAATGGAAACCAAAGGAAAGCAGAAAACCTATGCTTATCTCAGAGAAAATAGACTTTAAAACAAAAACTGTAAGGAGACAATGAACAGAGACAGTGTATCATTTATATAGCAATAAAGGGATCAGTTCATCAAGGGATAAAATTGTAGATATTTATGCACTCAACATGGGTGTACCTAAATATATAAAGCCCATACTAACAGATCTAAAAGTGGAAAAAAGACAGTAATGCAAAAATAGTAGGGGACTTTGATACCCTGCTTTCAATGATGGATGGATCAGACAGAAAACCAATGAGAAAAAACTGGATTTAAACTAATAAAAGTGTCTCCCTTAAGGAATGCCTGCTTTCACTACTCTCATTCAACATAGTACTGGAAGTCCTAGCCACAGAAATCAGACAAGAAAAAAAAATAAAAGGCATCTGAATTGGAAAGGAAGAAGTAAAATTGTCATTGTTTGCAGATGACATATACTATATACAGAAAACCCTACAGATTCCACCAAAAAAATACTAGAGCCAATACATGAATTCAGCAAAGTAGCAGGCTACAAAATTAATATTCAGAAATCAGTGGCATGTTTATATGTCAATAATGAACCTTGAGAAAGCTCAGCAATCTTAAGAAAGAAGAACAAAGTTGGAGAAGTTGGAGGTATCACAAAGTTGGAGGTATCACGATACCTGATATCAAACTATACTACAAGTCCACTGTAATAAAGACAGCATGGTACTGGCATAAGAACAGGAAAATAGATCAAGGAACAGAATGGAGAGCCCAGAAATAAATCCACACCTTTATGGTCAATTAATGTTTGACAAAGGGGGCAAGAGCATACAATGGAGTAAAGACAGTCTCTTCAATAGTGGTGCTGGGGAATTGGACAGGTACACACACAAAAAATGAAACTAGACCACCAACTTATACCATACATAAGAATAAACTCAAAATGAACAAAAGACTTAAATGCAAGTCTAACAACCATAACAATCATGGAAGAAAACATCATCTCAGATGTTTATCATAGCAATTTTTTGCTGATATATGTATCCCCTTGGGCAAGGGGAACAAAAGAAAAAAAATCAACAAATAGGACTACAGCAAACTAAAAAGCTTCTGCACAGCAAAAGAAACCATCAACAAAATGAAAAGGGAACCCACTTCATGGAAGAATACAGTCACCAATGAAACATCTAGTAAGGGGTTAATTTACAAAATATATAAAGAACATATACAACTCAACACCAGAAAGACAAACAATCCAATCAATAAATAGGCAAAGGACCTTAATTGACACTTCTCCAAAGAGGACATACAAATGGCCAATAGACACATGAAAAAATGCTCAACATCACAAATCAACAGAGAGATGAAAATTAAAACCACAATGAGATATTATCTCACACCTGTCAGAATGGCCATCATCAATAAAACAACAAACAACAAGGCTGGCAAGGATGTGGAGAAAACAGAACCCTTGTGCCCTATTTCTGGGAATGCTGGCTGGTGCAGACACTGTGGAAACAATATGGAAATACCTCAAAAAATTAAAAATGGAACTGTCTTCTGACCTGGCGATCCCACTTCTGGGAATACAGACTAAGAAACCTGACACACTAATTTGAAAGAATATATGCACCCCTTTGTTCATTGCAGCTTTATTTACAATAGTCAAGATCTGGAAACAGCCCAAGTGCCTATCAGTAGATGAGAGGATAAAAGAGCTGTAAAAAAAAAAAAAAAGGAAATCTAACATTTTGTGACAGCATGGCTGGACCTGGAGAGCATTATGCTAAGTGAAATAAGCCAGTCAGAGAAAGACAAATACCATATGACCTCACTTATGTGTGGAATCTAATGAACAACAACAACAACAAAAAAACTGATGAACAAAATAAAAAGGAAGGCATGGACACACAAAACAAAGTGATAGCTATCAGAGGGCAGGGGTTTGAGGGACTGAATGGAAAAAGGTGAAGGGATTAAGCAAAAATAAAACATTTTTATGTGTGTGGGTGTGTATATATATATGGTTTTTGTAGTTATGCCTTTTCTTTACACAAAGATATAGACAAAGAGCAGTGATAGCCAGAGGAAAGGGGTGGGAAGAGGTGGAGATGGGCAAAGGTGAGGGCAACCAGGATGGAAAGAGACTTGGCTTGATGTGATGGGTACACGATGCAGTGTGCAGATGATGTTTTACTGAGTTGTAAACTTGAAACCTGTATGGTTTTGCACACCAATATCACCCGATATATTCAATTAAAAAAGAAAGAAAGAAAAAGCATTTGACAAGATTCAATATCCATTCTTGATAAAGATTCTGGGTATACTAGGGGAAAGCTTCCTTTACTTGACAATGAACGTCTATCAAAAATCTATAGTTAACATCACACTAAATAATGAGGGATTGAATGCTTTCTCCCTAAAACTGGGAACAAGTCAAGGATATGCACTCTCACCATTCCTATTCAATAAGTACTGGAAGTCCCAGCCACTGCAGTGAGTCAAAAAAATAAATAAAAGACATACAGATTAAAAGGAAGAAATATAATGATCCCTATTTGCAGATGACATTACTGTCAGTATGTTAAGAAAATTCCAAATAGCCTGGTATCCCCCCCCAAATCCTAGAATAATTAAGTTTACCAAGATCATGGGACATAAGGTCAACATGCAAAAACAATTATATTTCTATATAGTAACAATGTACAGTTAGAAGCCAAAATTACAAAAGCAATAACATTTTCAAGACCACCAAAAATTTAAAAAGAAATTTTACATATATAGCTAACAGTGCACATACAGAGCCAATACACTAAAAACTACAAAATACTAAAGAAAAAAAAAGACCTAAAGAAATGGAGAGACATACTGCATTCTTGGATTAGAAAACTCAACATAGTAAAAATGTTACATCTCTCCAAATTTACCTATAGATTTAACTCAATACCAATCAAAACCTCAGCAAGCCTTTTTCTGTAAATATAAATTGATTATAAAATACATACAGAAAGGCAGGGATTTAAAAAGAGCTAATATAATTGTTAGAAAGAGCAAAGTAGGAGAAATCACACTACCCAAATGCCCTTTAATGGCAATAAAAAGAAATGAACTACTGATATGCACAACAACTTGGATGAATCTCAAAGGCATTAAGCTAATTTAAAAAACCCAATCTCAAACCATGACACACTACACACTTCCACTTACAGGAATTCTGCACATTCTTAAAACTACAGAACTGCAGAGATGGAGAACAACAGATCACAGCTGCCAGTGGTTAGGGGCAGAGAAAAAGTACACTACAAAGACATGGTATGAAGGTTTTAGGGGTGATGAATTTGTTTTGTGTCCTCATTGTTGTTGTGTGTTCAAATTCATAGAAATGTACACACAAAGTCAATTTTTCTCTATATTAACTTTTAAAAATATTAACAAAAAAGATACAACCAATACATAATCATAATACAAAGTAGATTATGCTTAGTGATGGAGAGAGGCAAAAATATTGTTGAAAAATACATCACATAAAACTTTGGCAGAAAATGCAAAAAGGAAAACAGTAGGCTTCAAGGGGAAGGCGAACTTCAACACAATTTGGCTATGTAGAAACTGGAGATGGAATACAGGTGATAAAGAGAAAAACAGAACAGGCAAGATGATCTTGTTACTTATTTCCAGCAAAGGATTCCAAAACTAAGACATCTAAAAATTCTTGGTTTTTACATTTACTAAATCACCACACATCTGATTTTTAAAGTGAGTTCTTGTGTAGTTGGTGCAGTGGAGGGGGGAGGGGAACATACTCACTATAATGCTATAAAAGCCCTCCAAATATAAGTTATTTCTTCTTAAATATTCAACTATGTACTTCACTGATTTTTATAGCACAATCAGTTACCCTCTACCGATGTCGGCAATGGAATGTTTCCTGGAACGGACCAAAGAAGAAAATGCTCAGGTGGAACGTGGGTGGAAGGGCCAGAGCCCCGCCCCTATATGCCTGGGTTCCACTGAGGGCAGTGTGAACGAAGGCTGCTGGTAACTGAGTCGTCATTTTCTGAGTATATATTATCTCCAGTTACCATATATTTGTAATATTTCTTATTGAATGCTGTATTTTCTTTCCTCTCCTCTTTTTAAGCACAAAAATAAACAACAGCAATCCAGCCACATTAAATTCTATCATTATATTCTTACTTGGCTTTATTAAACTTTTGCCATTACATCCTTGCTTATAGAACAATTTTTAAAAACTGCTTATTTTACTCTTACATGTGCATGAATAATCTTGAGCATTTATTGTCTTTATTGTTTTAAGTATATCTTTTTTGGTAACTAATTCTGGGATTTCTGCCAATACTATTCTTTAACAGAAGATTCTAGACTGTTTTTATGTAACGTAGTAACAGGCAATTGTATTGTAAACCAATGTTCTACAAATTTATGTTATCACTATCCTTCTTTGCTCTCTCCATCAATTACATACTGTGGTACATGTCACATATTTTATTTCATTTTATAATAGACTATCTTTCAATCTATCTATTTCTCAGGTATTCTTACCAGTGATATACTGTAATTCAGAAGTTTTCATTATTAGTATTATTAGCTAAATACATTTTGAACTTGACTAAAGGATTGATGTGGAACTTAAACTTTTTTGTTTAACTTTTATCCCTATAATTACTAAACACAGTTCATTAATACACTTAAGAAATATGAATTGCATCATAAAATCTTATGTTCAAAACTGTAATTTTTACTAACCTGTTTTTACTTTGTATCATCACATCTTTTCCTAACAATTTAATTCACCATCTCTTTTAAGTCTCCTTCAATTATATACTTCCAAATTTACTTTGTCTTTGTGGTAATCTTTTATAAAATCATTTCAGATTTCCTAAGACCTCAAGTGTTCCCTTCTATCTCTTAAGAAATATTCAATCCGGATAGATAGTGTAGTGGAAGAACAGCCATATTTCTCTTAGTTACCATGAACTTTTCCTATTTTCAGTCTATGAGTTAAACGCTGAAGTAGTGCTTAACTGCCCTTTCTGAAATAACATAATTAAATTCTGTATTTTAAGTTTAAAAGCCCACTACATAAGAACTTTGGCCCCACCTCCACTTTTTGGAAACACTTTCTAATAATATTCATGCTGAAGTTAGGTTTCAAATATGATAAATCTTTCTTACATCTCTCATTATGGTCTCTATTTTGCAGGTCTTTACCTTTTCATGTGATATTCTTATTATCCAAAGATACATAAACGGATAATAGAGCATTATCTTTTCTTCTCGATGACCTCTTTATGTCATTTTTCTGTGACATTTTGCTTTCATTAAGAGTACAGCTAACTCTTTGCTCAGGTGAGTCAACTGTTTCCTTAACCCCTGTTTCCATGCTTCTGTATCCCTCACTGTCTTTCAGGATCTCACAGGTTTTTAGGGTCAGAGGAACTTAAAAGTTCTTCCCCTAATAAAAACTTATTTCTATAGAGATGCCGTAATGCATTCTATTTACATTAAACTAGTTAATTTCAGAACATACATATCCGTTCTCCAGTTGCTGGAATAGAAATTCTGAAATCACAGAAGTCTATACAATTTTTGGCTTCCCCTGGTATCACACAGCAAGCAACATTTGCCCATTAGATACACAATTCTGATTTCTTCTCACTTTTCTTGAAATGTACTGTGAGAATGTTTTAGCAATTTTTACTACTTTTCCTTCTACCATCCTAACAATTTGTAAAAGAAGGTTTACATTAAGTAATAGTCTATCTCAATTGTAATACTCATATTTGACCCTGGAGATCTACATTAGACTTATAACACACAGTCTTAATCGAAAAAAAAGATCAAGTATCAATATAATAAGTTTTCTTCATGTTCTCCAGAAATTGAAATTGTAACCCCATATCAATGTAAGTGTTCAAAAACACGTTCTAATATAATATGATAGTTGTCATTCTTTTCCTTGCTGTGTATACATGCCAAAAAATATTCTAGCATAATAATTACCATTGCAATAGCTAATAAATATCTCTTTTCCATTAAAAACACTTAAGCCTGCACTGGTGTGGTTCAGTTGGTTGGAGCGTCATCCTGTGGACTGGAAGATCCCAGGTTTGATTCCCAGTCGGGGCACATGCCTAGGTTGCAGGTTCGGTCCCCCTGTTGGGGCACATGCAAGAGGCAGTCTATGGATGTTTCTCTCACATCAATGTTTCTCTCCCCCTCTCTCTCCCTCCATCCCCCTCTCTCTATAACCAATGAGCCTGTCCTTGGGTGAGGATAAAAAAAAAAAAAAAACCTAAAAATTTGCCTCTGCATGAAATGTTATGTTTTTCATAAAATCACATATAGGTATGTAATAGATCATTACCATGGTATATCTTGAAAGAACTGAGTAATTTTCGAAAACTATACTTCTACTATAAATAAAATATTTTGGTATCTGAACAAATTCTGTAAGAAAATGTTTTGTTTTTCAAGATTCCACTTATTTAAATATTTTTGTTTGTTTTACTTTGTGAAAAACCTAAAATTCTAAAGAGTGTATCTTTCAATTATTATCCAATAAAAGACACGATCAAGAATAATTCAATATTTGTAAAAATATATATTTTTACATGATGCATATGAAAATTGTAGCAGAGATTTAAAGAGGCATCTTTTGTTCTCCCTCTTGATTAGATTCAAAACAAATACACAAAATCCATATAAAATAGACACATTCATCCATTTTCAAAAAACCAGGACAATCCACCAAATTTTTCCCATCAATTTGTATGTATTATCAGTTGCCTATTCTCACTTTTCATAAAAATATTATTTTATCTAGGTATCCTACATTTTTAATACATTTTTCCCAGTTCTTAATATTAGATTTACTATAAATATCAGATGTTCTTTCACAGATTTTTATGAACATAATAAAATTAAAAATATATCACTGATGCTCTACACCTCAAGTTGTCAATCTGAATGAAAAAGACACCATTAGCATCATCACTAACAGATTTCTTAAATCAGTTGCCAATACTATCAATTAGATACTTCACTGTTATTTTAGAAATGAGCATGTCATAAGCATGTCATTTGTCACTATTTTCTCTAGCCATGATTAATTCCAAGTGTTCTTCACAAAGGACACCAATCAGCAGAGCAAAGTTCAAACACAGATGAAGACAATTAATGAAACTGTGGCACGGAGGCAACTTATTTCACCTCCCGAGGCCTCAGTGCCTTCCATGGTAAGATGTTGGGAGGATTAAATGAAATAATGCACGTAAAGCATTTAACACAGAGCTTGGCACACACTAGTAAAAGATTTTAGCAGCAGATGATGAGATTTCCTGGAAAAAAAAAAAAAAAGACAAGAACTGTGCCTCATAGGTATCAAACACCACAGGAACATAGGACCCTTCGGCTGCTCTCCACCAGAGACTCCCTCTCTCTTCTTTTTCCCTTTTCTGTGCTCTGTGTTCACAGCCCCCTCGGTGAAGCTTCGGTACCATTACCTACGAGAATTTCATGAGCTGGCACTCAGAACACCTCCAATGGAGGCTAGGCTCTCCATGAGCCCCTTTCACACATGTTGTAGCTTCTGATTACTCTTGCTCGAAACAAATTTGCGGAAGCTGCCTTTACTCCACACTAAGCATGGGAGAGAAAAGAAAAATGGCAGTGTCTCTGGGGAATAATTAACAAAAGACAGTTTGTTTCATCTTCATGATAAAATATAGCATCCCTATTAAAAGGCAAATTCATCATTCCCAAATGTTAAATAGAATGACACTTTAAAAGTAATTCCAGCTGATTAAATTTAGGGTTCTGGAAAAAAATTTTAATTCATGAATATACTTTGAATCTTTCATTTGATTTTAAAATGTATAAATGTTCATTTAACTTTGAGCCCTCGCCTCTCAGTGTTCTATTCTAAGCTAGTCAAACAAGTGGTAGCAGGCATGCTGGGCTCAATAATACTGCCTCTCATATTTAAATACTCTTTTTCACTTGGATTGCAAATTAAAGGCAGTCTCCTGAACACTGACACATTTTCAATGATTGATTTTGCAAAATGTGTTGATTTTTTTCTACACTGTTTTGCCTCTGTGTGTGTCAACTTTGGCCTTCTTTTCTTGCTCCTTTGCAGCACTGCTGTCTCTTTGAAGCAATTGTCTGCCTGATATGAAAAATGTACATTAAACCTCATGACTAATTACACGGATAAAAAAAATTCCTGATCTCCACCATAAAATACTTATGCCCAGCAACCATAACAAAAGCTCCTGACTATGTACAAAGCTCTTAATCAAACCTGTCATTCACTTAAAAGAAATTCCAATAATTTATTTTCCATTAAAGTTGTGTTTACATTCTGTGAAAAGTGGATTTCTTATGCATGTTACATGCCTACAAGTCAATTCATTCAACAACAAACACCATCCCTTTCCCCCCGCACAAGTTCATACTTGCTATCAGGTCTATTTCAAGTAAGTGCTACTCAGCGGAACTGTTTTAATCCAGACGCAAAACTGTTTAGTCTTAATACAATATCCATTTCTTTAACTCTCCCTACACTACGCCAGAGCAGCATAGGCTTCTCCCAGGAAATCCTATAATCTATGGCATAAGTACATGGTTTCTTGTATCCTAAAAATATGCTAGGAAAGAGAATAAACATATATGTCTCTCTCCCCCTGAAAGTCCCCCCAATTCTTTAAATAATGTCTATAAATCTGAAAGTACAGTGTCTTATCCCCAAAACACATGTTACAGCACAAAATTTTATCTCAGATAGTTGTTGGGAAAGTTATTTTTCCATAACAAACTCATTCTAAAGTTAATTTAACCAATTGTTTTTAGAAAACTATGATATGAAAAGCCTTGTTTAAGCACCCTGAGAATGCCTACCAGGAGTTTATAATCTAATGTTGGCGGGGGAGGGTGGGTGTTGAATAAGACAGTATACAAGTAATAATCACATGAAACAGCTAGATGAGCACTGTGAGAGAGCACACTATGGGAACAAAGAGAAGAAAAGTTGTGGCTACTCCCCTGCTTGCCTCTTTGGCATGTGAGAATTTTCCTAAAGCCCACCAGCCATTCCTTTGCAGTACGGATCCCAGCCGCAGACGCCCCTCACTCCCAGTGCCTACCGCACCTAGGCACTCTTCTCTGTCGGACTGCCGCTTGCCTTTCTGTACGACCAACTCTCCTCTGCCTCTGACTGCTCCTCTCATGCAGTTACCAAGCGCAGTCTAAGTGCACCACATGCCATCACACCACCATTCTGGGAAACCCCACAATGACTACCAGTGCACCAACTGGCTAGTCCAACCCTGGCTATGAAATTTCAGTTGCTTGAAAATGATGTTTCAGCACAGAAAGACAAGGAGGGGGGTGGAAGTAGCCACACGACTCTCCAGAAATGGCCACGATACCTAAGCAGAGCAAGTTGGATTAAGGTCTGCACATGAGCCAAAGCTTTGAATTTCATTGCCTTTGTTGGCTCATGTCACTTCTTTAATTAATGTCACTTTCTCCGGTTTAATATCAGAGCAAGTGACAAGAGTGCTTCTGGATGAATTGTGCTTTCTGAGGCCTGTATGGCACACTCTCCCGCAGTCTGACAGAGGGATGTGCCAGTTTTCCTTGGCAGTTGCAATGCACCAGCTTTAGTTTTAGTAGTTTAATTTGTGGCAGTTGTATGTTTTGAATACGTTGAAGTATTCACAACGGTCTCATGGAATCTGTTCCATAGATAAAGTTTACACAGTGGAAAAGAAAAAGCAATGGCTATAAGGCGATTAGGAAAAGCCTCTCTTAGCCACAGCTGGTCTTACAGGCATTCCTGTAAATTTAAGAGCATTTAGGGGATATAAGTGAAGTGATCACAAGGAATGATGACCCCCCCTTTTTTTTTTTTGCCTAGTTCTGTAGTTGGTGTGAGACGATCATAAGGAATATGGTATTTAGAACTCAATTTTATGCAAAATCCATTATTCAAGAAGTGAAGTTTATATACATGATAGACATGCAATGAAATAAATGTTAGAATAGGAAGCTTTGTTACTTATGCATTAAGTTGGTTCTAACATTTTGGTAAACTAAGTTTTTATTGATATAAAATTCAGCAGAATTTCTGCATTGGGGAGAAAGGACTAAACTATTCCTTTGGTTTGTTGAAGATCTTTCTGTTTCAGGCTAAAGTATCCTGAAGGGTTTTTATTTGGAGTTTTTCCTTCATCTCCTTTACAGACTTTTGTGAAGCCTCATCAGTTAGTTCATGGTGAAAGCTGCCACCAAGGAGTTCTTCCAAACTTTGCCTGCCCTTTCTAAATTTAGGGTTCTTTACTGCAGCAGGTTGAAGATCTGGCTTTGATTGCACCTGGCTCTGCTGGAGATCAGAAATATTCATCTCCACTGAATGCATGCTGCTTAAGTGCTGGAGGCACTTGCAGGAGAGTAACTCTCATCGGAAACTTCATTACAATACTTTCTCTTCCCTACATGAAGTAGTAATTCTCATTCACCACAGATAGAATTTTGCCTGACACAGCCACAGGAGCTCCTGTTTGACTTTCAAAATTAATCAACCTCTAAGCTAGAGTAGAAATGGCATGTCCTTTAACCTTAAGCACAAAAAGCTCTCAACAGACTGCAGTTTTTATATCCCTGGATGGAAGTTTGGGCCCCTGATACTTAAACTTGATGCACATACTGGGTTTCTGGCAGGCTTTTGCCCATACCCATCTGCTAGCCTGGCTCTGTGCCCATTCAGAAGGTGTGATGCCAGTTTCAATAGGGCATAGGTGCCAATCAAAGATGGGTTTGGAGGGGCAGCATGCAGAACGCAGCAAAAGTCAGCTCTTCTGCCAGAAGACCCTCCTGTTATCATATAATGCCAATGAAGGGCCACATGCTTCATTGCTTGGGATCACATTGCATCTGTAGATGTTTCTGGCCTTCAGTGGATGTCTTTCTACGGAATCTTTTTCCTTAAGTATTACTTGGTTGGAGATGCTCGAAAAGAAAAGTCTACCTGACTAATTGAAGGCCATCTTTTTAAAAGAAACAATGGAAATCTTCAACAACTGTCTTGGAATAATTGCTGTTTTCTGCCTTTTCTCCTAAAATACTCTTACACTTAGACTACTGTAAAGTGCACTCAGTCCACGTAATGGAGTTATAAGGAACAAACATTCTGAAGAAGCATGAATTACAAAACCAAGTACCTAAGCAATAGAAAATCCATAAACACTTTTGTATCATTGTTAACTGTAAGTGGTGGACAAACTGTCATCATCCAAACAGCTAATTTCTAGTGAATTCTCCCATTCAGAGCTTTGGAATTTCACTTCTCATTTATTTTATAAACACAGATATTCCTATCTTAAAGAAGGATTATACCTCCTTCAATTTACTCCTCTTCTTCTGTATCTAAAGAAAACACCCTAAAACATTTCAGAAGCAAAAGTCTATCCATATTTCATAAGGAAGCCAGAAGCTCTCAAAAGCTGAGAACTCTTTTATCGCGTGGCAATAGAGGCGAGTTCATTTCATGAGGAAGACATTTCCCTATAGCAATAGGTTTCAAATTTTAAAACCCTGACCACTGTAAACAGTTAAAAAAGAGTAACAGGTGCAGTGGAAGACACATCTATAATAATGAAGAGCAGGCGAGTTTGTAAATCTTCCCTGAGGCAAAAGAGTTTTAACAGCAAAAATGCTGAAAATGAAAACCATAATATAAATGTTGAAAAGGTTGGACATTTAAAAAATGAAAATGACAAGTAAAGGCTACACCCTAGAAAAACTCTCCCTTTTTTTATAGAAAGAAGCCAAACTTTTGTAAATACTTAGATTCCTTAGGTGATAGGTAAATGAACAGTGCTCTCTCTTTAAAAGCTCAAACTTAACAGCCCATGACCAGCACATACAAAATTAAAACACAACTTCTAGAAGCTTTTATTTCTTGTCTATCGGCCCAATAAGCACATAAAATTCACAAATCCAAGTGATCCCTTCCTTTTTTGAGTTTGTATCACCTGTTACCTCCCTACACCTTCATCTGTAAACTAATTTATCATATGCTTTCTAGTACAAGTTATCCTAATTTCATATTTATTTCTTCTTTTCACCCCCACAGTATCATTAGCAAAATGTCCTAGCAACAGTTGAAGTGGCACCATACTACTGCACTGTGTTAGATAACACGAGCTGCTTATCTCAAAGCCTCCCCTGTAGAACATGCCAAAACACTTCAGACAGCAACGCATAATAAAGAAACACAGGTTCCAGTAACTACACCTTGCTGACAGTTTAGCATTAGGTTCTTGTGAACATTATTCTGCCTACTGTAAAAATCAACCCACTACGGCTGACTAAAAATTAAAATAAGTAAAAAAAATACACTGGTATAAATAATCTTCTCTATTTCTTCATAAGTAGAAGGCAATCAAATAAGTGAGTTAAATTTTGATAATTTCTAAAAATCCTAGGTTTCCTGTCCACTTTCCTCCCCCTCAAGAAAGATTTCTTCTATGTTTCTAAAGATCAAAAGTACCCTAATAGGGGAGCATGACCAAAACAATGTAATGACAGTCACTTACATGAGGTCTAAACATTTATCTATACACAAATGACTCAGTCTTGAGGCCTCACCACAGATAATATTAGTTGCAGTAATGTATTCTTCTTCATAAAAGATGCTATTGATTTACTATCAATAAAGCATCCATAAGTTCTGTGAGATGACATCATGATTTTAACTTGTCCCAGCTTTTCTTGTGACTCTGAGGCTCCAGGGCAGAATTAAGGGTGGCATCCACATTATGGACGCGAATAAAGCAAACTGACCTGTATGGGTTAAATACCCCAACCTCAGTCTCAGCATCTCAGGCAAATAACTCTTGAACATCTACTTGGTGCTTGACATTCTGAAGCTGCTGAATAGTCATCACTATAAGCAACTCTGAAAAACTAGAACTTCCACAGATAAAGCATTTCGATTTTCATTCATATAAGTCTTCAAAGGAATTTAGCTGAAGTTTATTGCCTATAATTGTTTTTCCGGATTTTTGACTAACTTCGGAAACCCATTAACTTTCACACCTAGAGCAGATGAGACGGTTTAAATGAGAACCTTCCACTGTGCCGTATGGCCACCACTGTAAACGGTAAGAGGGAAAAAGACAGTGGTTGGTGAGTAAAATGCCACAGTCTCCCACTGATGCTCTCTATGTTCCTAGTTATGCCACACTAGTAGCCAAATCTATCGCGATTCTTGGAGGGATGCGTGGAAAATCCCTCCCACAGATGCTCTGATACCGTCCTAATTACCTGTGGCACCAGACACTGAATCTAGAGTTCAATTACCACTGAGGATGGGAAATTCTAAATAAATAAATAAGTTACATTTAAGGCTTTAACAAATTCTGAATTCTTCAAAAACATTATCTCGATCTTCACAATTATTATTATCCCAATTACACAAAATCGAAACAAAGACTTGTGACTAGGTCAAAGTCACACAGTTTTTAAGTGGCTTAGTAAGGTCAGAATTTAACCCAGATTTGCCACACACCGAAACCCACGCCCTTATTTATGCAATTCTATGAAAGAAGAATTCAATCTCAGTTCTCTCTCCTTCCCTGGAGTTTTAGAAACTTTCCCACTTATTTTATACTAAAATGACAGCGATTTCTCCCATCCCCTAAACCAGTTTCCTTTCTTCTTTTTTCTTCCCCTCTCTTTTCATATACAAAAAAAGAACCTTGACTTTCTGTTCTTGTATTCAAACTTTTCTTTTCCTTCTTATAACCATTACTGTTAATGCTACAGGCACATTATCTGTTCAAGTCAAGAGTAAATAAACTTCTCTGCCCTTGCTGATCACTGAAAGATCTTAGCTATTGATCTAAAAGCTAGAGGAGAGCTGTACATGTACAATGAGTCAGACACAGAGGCTCACTTCTCCTCGGCCTTAGGCAGCAGTGTCTGCCAAAACACTGCATCTGGAAAGAACACCACCAGAAATGAATGCAGCTGGACACAAGGTATTATGGAAAACCTGGATTTACCTGCTTCTTCATTTATATACAGAAGTGACGAGAACCATGGTAAAATGCAAAAGCATGACATAATTTCCTATGGATCTGCTTATTATATAGCTTTGAAAATAATCAATACAAACCCATTTAACGAAGTTATTGCTGATGGCATCTCACTAAAAAGAGGATACTATGATTTATGAGAGCCACTTATGCCATCATTTGGAACAACGACAACATTTGGAACACACAGCTTTAATCTTCAAATAACTAAACTTTTCTTGATGGTCTTTCCCCCATGGTGTTCACTTGCTAATATTCCCAGGATCCAGGTTCTAAAATTCAGACAGTAGAAGGAACTGCACACATATAGAACCTTGAAAATTGTTGTACAACTAATATTGTTTGGTAATGAGAAAAAATAGTAAGAAATATGTGGCATGTGCTTAGACTGAAAGAAGCAAAGATTTTTCTGTATTTGAAAAGAGACAAATCATGTCCCTGAGCAAATAAATTCCTTTTTCACCACATACGTACTGAGTATATATATGTATACATGTACAAATATAGTTATGTATATGTGTATAGTCATATCAATTTCAAACATGCACTTAAATTTAAACACATATCCTCACATATATTTCCATTTAAAAAGGAAATAATATCATTACAATCAATAATTTTCTGTAGTTTTTGAAATTACTCAAATAATTCAAACAGAAAACTAAAAGTATGTCTGATAAGGTGTGAGGTCCAAGAAAAATGTCAAGAAAATCCTAAAGAAGAGAATATACAATTACAATATTTATTGGAAAAAATTCCCCATATCAGTGGACCCACGCAATTCATGCCAATGTTGTCCACAGTTTAATTGTATTTGTAAGCTAAAAGGACTTGAAAAATAGCAACTGCAGAGAGAGGCTTCCTCTGAACCCCCATTCATTGCCTACACACAGATCTTCGCAATAAAACCTCAACTTGTTTTAAATCCCCTCCAGGGGATCTTTAGCAGGTAGGTGAGACTGACTCTTACCACTGGAGAACAGAAGTTGACACCACTCCCTAACTTTGTCACAAAAGCCATATCCCCCATCTATTCTCCTAAGGGCCCATTCATCTTTCCTAATAATTATTTACTCTCCCTTAAGTGGCCTACATCCCTTCTCTTGTTCCCCTACTAAGATAGTTTGTATGTTCTCAAATCTCACCACTTTGGGGGATATTTTTTTTATAATATCCCCATTCACGTAACATTACAAATTAATAACTTTGGCCCTGACTGGTGTGGCTTAGTGGGTTGTGTGTCATCCTGCAAGCCGAAAAGGCACCAGTTCGATTCCTGGTCAGGTCCCAACCCTGGGCTGCGGGCCAGGTACCTGATTGGGGGCACGCAAGAAGCAACCGATCCCTATTTCAGCTCTTTGGGTTGTTCTATATCCTGTCCCTTCCCCACCCACACTCAAGTGAAAAGTGCCTTGCCTGAGAGATAAATGTGGTACCCCCCAAAACAGAAGGATAGACTCCACAGTACAGCCACACAACTTTAACCAATTAGTTATAATTGTGCACAGGTAAGTATACACTCAAATCTTTTTTAAAAATTAATACATTTGTATACCTTTTCTCCTGTTAATCTACCTATTGTCAGTTCACTTCATAAACCCAGCTACAGAACCTAGGAGGGTAGAGGGAAAGTCCTTCCTACCCTGATATTTGAAATGTTTAATGAGGAGCCCCAGATGTCTGCAATGGAGGTCCTTTACCAGCTTTTTAAAACTCCTACAGGAACAGATGTAATGAGTCAACACATTTAGAATTTATCCTTGAGGGTGATTTTTTAATCACTACTGTTTATCTTATTTTTAAATCCAGTCTTATAATGGATATCCTCTGATCATTAAACTGCATGTTTTAAGGTAGCCCTAAATGACCCTTCTAAATTTAGTGTAATTTAAAAATTTTTAAATGTAGTGTACAGGTACACTCAACTAAGGCTCCATATAGTAAAGAACACAGAAAATAATACTGAGCATCTATTCTCTCAATTCTCCCGAAGATGGCACATAACGAGTACCCCTCTAATACACAGGAGAAGTTAATTCATTCCATGCTAGATGCCTTGAGTTATCACGGCTCCATTCTCTAGTGCAGGGGTCCCCAACCTCCCATGAGGAACTGGATCACACAGCAGGAGGTGAGTTTGAACCTAACGCACTTGAGTCACCCAAAACCATCCTCCCACCCTGGTCCGTGGAAAAACTGTCTGCCATAAAACCGGTCCCTGGTGTCAAAAAGGTTGGGGCCACTGCTCTAGTGGAGCCTAATTAAGAAATGACCAGAACCTTACATCACTTAAATATTAATGATTAAGAGTCACAAATAGGAAGTGTTTGGATTTATGCAGGTGTGGTTTCAGGGTTGTAAAAAAGCAATGTTTCCAGGAAAACACACTCCCCAAAAAGAACATTAACATTTTGTCTGGCAGCCTGTGTAGTTATGTTCTTCTAAGAGTCACTCAGAAAAAAATGGACAAGGAGTGGGGCCAGTCATGTCTTGAAACTAGAAATTCTACTAAACATTACCATCTTCATATTACTTAATAAAGCACATTTATTCTATTTCAAAGCTGTAATTTCAAAATATTAGTCACCTATATAAGAATATATGGTAATTTATAATTGTACTTTACCTAAATATATCAATCCAAATCCTCCAGAACCAATCATCTTGCCTAGCACCCATTTATTTCCTTCCACATCATCTAGAACCTTGCCTTCTGGAAGTGGAACAGGAAGTTTGTATTTCTCGTTTCTTCTTGGTGGCATTACTTCTGCTGGCAAAAGGGGTGAGGTCAGTGATTAAAAATAAAAACAGCAGTAATAAAAAAAATGCAGTTAAAATACATTTCTCGAAATGTCTTCTATGGGGAACTTTCCCAGGTTTCTAGAAATTAGGATTCTGGAGCCAACTGGGTTTGGGAAAGTCCTCATATATTCAAATTGAAGACTCACATACATTACAATTGTGAAATCTAAGAGGTATTGGTATTCTACAAACAAGCCTGTTGAACTTAACTCAACATTTCCAAAATTCATTTGAGAGTCTATAATACCTAGTAATAACTTAAAAACGGAGTTAATAATTTCCAATGACAGAAATAAATTTTACACGCTCCTTTCACTGAGAATGCAGTGTCAGAGATGAGGTCTCGGGTCACTAGGAAAGAATACAGCTTTGGACCAAAAAAATACAAATGACAACAATGTACATCATCACCAAAGAGCAAATGACACAGAGTCAGCTTGTTAAAGAAGCCTGAGATTTTCATGGATTTATAATTTAGCAGCACACTAGGGCACTGGGCAGCTTCAGGCTGACACACTCCTCTTTCAGCTTCTTTCGATTTTTCTATACCCTGTCCCTTTGCCACCCTCACCAAGGTGGAAGCTGCTCTGCCTGCAAGGTTAACGTGGCACAGCCAACAACAAAAGCACAGACCCCACAGTACAGTCACATGACTTTAATCAATTCATTATAACTGTGCACAGGTCAGTGAATTTCACAACGAGAGATTTTTACACTAGAAGTGCAAATTTCTTAGGGGCAGGGGATGGCATATATGTCTGAAACTAACTTGAAAGTGAAGGCAACTGCAATCCTGTATTTCCGAAGAATTGCTGTAGTGTTGAGTGCTTTTGAATGAAAGTTAGTGTAAAGTTTTCATTGTACAATATCCCCATCTTCAGAATGAGAAAGTTTCTGTACTTTTTAACAGGTTTTCGCTCCTTCACTTACTTTCATCCAATGCCTTGCTATCATTTATCTAGCAGCAAGGCCCCAGGTGGAGCAAAGGAGCCCGGCTGAAATCTTTAAGGATATCCACCTGCCCTTCTCCCAGCGAAACACTAGGGAGGCCGGGAAGTTAGATGGTGAACTAAGCCTGAAGTAGGAAAAAGTTTTGGGGTGGTGCCTTTTGACCAGTACTTTACATATACTTGTGTCCAGTACGCATTTGCTGGTTTAAAACCTAAAGTCTCTAAAGAACAACTTTATGAGGAGTAAAAATTTGGGGCATCAGAACTTGAGACCTGAAATGAGACTGACTGTACAATGCACATCCTGGGCGTGGATCCCGAGTTCACCTTCCCAGAGAGAAGAGGCATCCTCCTCTCCTGGTCGGTCCCCGGGTTTCCCTGCTGCTTCTGGATTTCTTCCTGGGACTGTGATGAAAAGCGTTCGACACGAGCTTCCGGGGGAAAAACCGACACCCAGAGCCTGAATACCGGCCAGAACTGGGCCGGCAGATCAGCTCAGAGCGGCCCAGCACCCGCGTTGCCCCCCAGTCCGCAGCCCCGGGACCCCGGGACCCCGGGGTGGGGCAGGCCGGCCGACGCAACCGCGAAGCCCGCCCGCGTCTGGAGACTTACTTCCCGGCTCAAGCTCTTGGCGGACCGGAGAAACGGAACCGTACCCGCTTCCCCGCCAGCACTCTGGACAAACGCGAGTTGAAGGGGGTGCCAGGTCCTCACTTTGAGTTTTGAAAAAGCAAGGACCCAACCGCGGAACCCGGCCTGCACCTCGCTCCGACGGCTGCTCCTCGAGACTCTGGGACGCAGCTCGGGCGGCGCCGGCAGAGAGACGGGACTCCCGCGCAGGCTTCCCGCCGGCCTCTGGGTGCCCAGGCGGGGCCGCGGGCCTCCAATCCCGCGGGGAGGCGGGCCCTGCTCCGGGCCGGCCCGCGGAAGGGGCCAGACTAACTTCCCCGCACCCCGGCCCGCTGCGCTGGGCCCGCAGGCGCCACCTCGCTCGGGACAGGTGGGCCCGGGCTCGCGGAGTCCGGGTGAGGCCGGTGCCTTCCTTCCAGCGGCGCGTCCACCCTGGGGGGCCGCCGAGGGGAAGAGGGAGCGGCGGTTCTAAATCGAGAATGAGAGCTATTTTGTCGTCATCCACCTCGTCCGCCAGAGTCTCAAGATCAGCCATCAGATCAGTTCAGTGTGAATCAACCAGGGCAAACATTTGTGTTGGTGTAATTTTAGGTCGCGTGTGCCACGATCTAAGTGTCGAGAGCTTCTAACTGAATCGCCAGGCCCTTACTGGCACTTCCCAGAAAACTAACATACTGGCCAGGCGCTCCTGAGCGAGCAGGCTGCTGTGAGTAGGAGTGCCTATAGCACAGCGGTTAAGTTCTAAGAGGCATATTGGCTCAAGACCAATCACTTACTAGTTGAATAATCTGTGTTTACTTCAATTTTTTAATTCAGTTTACATTTGGTATTATTTTGTATTAGTTTCAGGTGTGCAGAATAGTGGTTAGACAGTCATATACCTTACAAAGTGTTCCGCCAGAGGTTTCTAGTACCCACCTGACCCTATAGTTAATTACAATATTGGCTACATTCCCTATGCTGTGCTTTACGTCTTTCTGACTGTTCTGTAACTACCAATTTGTACTTCCTAATCCCCTCACCTGTTTTCACCCAGCCACAAACACCCTACCCTCTGGCAACCATCAGTCTGTTGGCTGTACCTATGAGTCTGTTTCTATTTTGTTTGTTCATTTGTTCTTTAGATTCCACATATAATTGAAATCATATGGCATTTGCCTTTATCTGTCTGACTTAGTTCACTTAGCCTAATACTCTCTGGGTCCATCCATACTGTCAAAAATTGGTAAGCTTTCATTTTTTTTATTGCCGAGTAATATTTCATTGTATACGTGTACCACCCCTTTTTTTAATCTGCTTCTCTATTGATAGGCACTTGGGTTGCTTCTATATTTTGGCTACTGTAAATAATGCTCAATTTACAAGTTGGATACTCTTTATTAAATGTAATTACTTTGCAAAACTGCAATTTTATTGTCTGCAAAATGGAAATAACTCTAGTTATTTAGGTTTTAAGGTTAACAAAAAAAAATTCTGACACTTGTTAAAATGGTAAGGAAGGCTTTGTTCAAAATTACTGAAATAGGAGAAAGAGCTATGCTCAATTCCAAATACAACCACAGAAAGTGGGAATTTACAGCCCAGGAGCAGGGTGGGAGTCAGTGGACGGAAGGAGCTGGAATAAAGGGAGGATTCTGGCTAAACTGAGCTCACAGGATTTCATGGCAAGCCAGGGTGATCAGACTTCACTAGGGGGATTGTGGAGGATGGGGACCTCCATTAGAATTGATCAGTTATGGAAGATGAGACATTCTGGCCAAACTGACTTAGCAGGATGCTTATTAAAATTGGACAAGTATAGAAAGAACATGAAAGTCCAAAAGTCAAGGCCTAGTTGAAAAAAAGAGTTCATGGAAGCCTGATTAGAGTTTGGTCAAGGAGAGGATCTTCATCAAGTTACAGTTATAAAGATGATTATGATAATTTAAGGAGTTTCTAACGCATAGTAAGGACTCAGTGAGCTTATAATATTTTATGGTAGACAAAACAAATGCTCAGAAAGCAATTATTAAGCAATACATCAATTTCCTATGTAGGAAGTCACTAAGTGCTTGGGATGCAAATACTGAAAGGAAAATCCAAGTCCTTTCATGACTGATGGAACAGGTTTCAGCACTACCTACATCCCTCAGATTGTCACCAAATGAATGATTGTATAAGGAGACATTTTTTAAAAAGTATTTGGTGCTGTGGCTATAAAAACGTTTTTTTAAAGAAATGCAATAGTCTATATGTACAATAATCGTGCCCTTTGAGGTAATCATTCACAAATCCAACAATGTCCATTCTTATTTCTGTAAGATATATGTATAACAAATACTATTGATAGCCTGTCCACACATCCGTATGGGGATTCTTTCTCCCATCCCCATTTCGTTTAGGTTTCTGTCCATTTCTCCTTCCCAAAGGTTACTTTCTTTGGGAAGATGCAGCTCTAGCACCAGGCACAACAGATTACTCTTGAGGAGCCACACATGGCTCCTCCCTTTCACCTATATACCCAGTATTTCAGTGCCATAGTCCTTTCAGGTTGCCATAACACAGTACCATAGACTAGGTGGTTTATAAAAAAAATTATTTCTCACATTTCTGTAAGCTCGGAAGTTCACTTCCCAAGGGCACCATCTCCAAATGCCATCCCACTGGGGATTGGGTTTCAACATAAAATTTTAGGACACAGACATTCAGTTAGTAAGTCCTGTTAGGTTAACATTAAAAATATACTTAGAATCCCTCACTTCTCACTAACCCTACTGCTATTATTCTGGTCCAAACCATCATTTCTTTCCTGGATAATTGCAGTACCTTCCTAAATGCTATCCTATTTCCTACCCATCTATCCCTTTAGTTTTTTTTCACAATCAACAGCCACATGATATTTTTAAAAGCTTAATTTATCATTTCTCAAGACATTTCAGTGTCATTCCAGTTCACTCAGTATTAGCCAGTCCTTACTATGACCTACAATAGCATTTTTCAACCTTGGTACTGTTGACATTGGGCCAGATAATTCTTTGTTGATAAAGGGAAGATGTTCAAAAGGTAGACTTCCTTGGGTATTGCAGGTTATTTAACAGCACCCAGAGCCTCTCTAGCACCTCCTCCTCCCCTGCAAGTTATGACAACTAAAAAATGTCCTCAGATATTACCAAAAATTGTAAATTTTGCCAAAATTTGTACTGGTTGAGAATGACGTGCCTACAATGATCTACATGTTCTGCACCTTCACCCTCCCCCCAGCCACATCCTATTACCCTCTCCAGCCATGTGTTCTTCTTGATCTTCTTGGGACCTTTACAATTTCCCTTCTGTCTGAATCATCCTTCAACCTGGGGACTGTATGGCCTGCTCTATTACTTTCTTCAGATCTTTTTTCAAAAGTCAACTCAGTGAGACCTTCCTAAACATGTTAGGTGTCCCCCCAGGGAGGTGTATTTTCCCTGGATTTGATTTGACTCAGGGTTAAGTGGCCTCCTATAACAGAACATTCAACAAATGAGGTCCGAACACACACAGACACTCACATATAGATTTATAGATATTCAGCCTTTAACTAATAACCCTCATAATAATTATCTTGAAGTTGATATAGAAGTAAATCTAAATATAAGGGCTAAATTTTTTTAGTTTTTGGAAGAAAACCTACGGCAAAGTCCTTATGATCTTGGACTTGGCAAACCTTTCTGATCTTTGAGTTTGTGTAATTAGAATGTACCAAAAAATGGCTGAAAGTCTAAAAGAAGAAATTGATAAATTAACTTCATCAAATTTAAAAAGGTATTGTTCTTCAAAAAACACTGTTAAGATACCAAGTTTTGGTAAGTGTGTGGAGTAACTGGAACTCTCTTACATTGTTGGTGGAGATCCAAAATGGTACAGACACTTTGGAAAACAGTTTGTCAGTTTCATATAATGTCAATCATATAAATAACATACGACCCAGCAATCATGTTCCTAAATATTTACCCAAGAGAAATGTAGAATTATGTATACATGAAGACTTGTTGGAGGAGTAGGTAAACATGCTGTTCCTCCTCGCACAACCAAAAGAAGGACAACAACAAATTTAAAAACAAAAGACAACCAGAACTGACAAAAAAATCTAACTGTATGGAAGTCCGACAACCAAGGAGTTAAAGAAGATATATTCATCCAGACCAGGAGAAGGGGTAGAGATAGGCAGCCTGGCAGAGAGGACTCATGGCAAGGAAGAGACTGGTAGACCAGCCAAGGCAGCAACTGGTGGAGCAGGTGTCCCACATTTGCATGTGGACAAACCAGGAGGAACAACTGGGGAGCGAGACAGACCACACAACCCAGGTTCCAGGGAGGGATAATAAAGCCTCAAAACCTCTGACTGAAAAAACCTGTGGGGGTTGTGGTGGCAGGAGAAACTCCCAGCTACACGGGAGAGTCCATTGGAGAGACCCAGAGGGTCCTAGAATGTACACAACCCACCCACCTGGGAGTCAGCACCAGAAGGGCCTAATTTGCTTGTAGGTAGAAGGCAAAGTGACTGAAAGCTGGCAGAGAGCTGAATAAGTGGCATTGTTCCCTCTTGGACCTGGGTTGCCCCGCCCTGGTGAACACCTCAGGTGCTGCCCTTTCCTACGTAACAGCCGAGGCAAAAAAAAAAAAAAAATGGCCCAAATGAAAGAACAGATCAAAGGTCCAGAAAAAATACAACTAAGTGACAAGGAGATAGTCAACCTATCAGATGCACAGTTGAAAACACTGATAGCAGGATGCTCACAGAATTGGTTGAGTATGGTTGTAAAATGGAGGAAAAAATGAAGGCTATGAAAAATGAAATAAAGGAAAATGTACAGGGAACCGACAGTGAGGGAAGGAAACCAGGACTCAAATCAACAGTTTGGAGCAGAAGGGAGAAATAAACATTCAGCCAGAACAGAATGAAGAAACAAGAATTCAAAAAAATGAGGAGAGGCTCAGGAACCTCCAGGACATCTTTAAACATTCCAACATCTGAATCATAGGTGTGCCAGAAGGAGAAGAGGTAGAGCAACAAACTGAAAACTTATCTGAAAACATAATGAAGGAGAACTTCCCCAATCTGACAAAGGAAATAGACTTCTAGGAAGTCCAGGAAGCCCAGAGAGTCCCAAAGAAATTGGACCCAAGGAGGAACATACCAAGGCACATCGTAATTACATTAGCCAAGATTAAAGATGAAGAGAGAATCTTAAAAGCAGCAAGAGGAAAGGAGACAGTTACCTACAAAGGAGTGCCCATAAGGCTATCAGCTGATTTCTCAAAAGAAACCTTGCAACCCAGAAGGGGCTGGAAAGAAGTATTTAAAGTCATGAAAGGCAAGGACCTACATCCAAGATTATTCTACCCAGCAAAACTATCATTTAGAATGGGAGGGCAGATAAAGTGCTTCCCAGGTAACATAAAGTTAATGGAGTTCATCATCACCAAGCCCTTATTATATGAAATGTTAAAGGGACTTATCTAAGAAAAAGAAGATCAAAATTATGAACATTAAAATGACAAACTCATAACTATAAACAACTGAACCTAAAAAACAGAAAGAGACTAAGCAAGCAACTAGAAATGGAGATCACATGGAGGGTCATCAGTGAGGTGGGGAGGGGGAATAAGGGGGAAAGGTACAGGGAATAAGAAGCATAATTGGTAGGTATAAAATAGACAGGGGGAGGTTAGGAATAGTATGGAGAAGCCAAAGAACTTATATGTAGAACTCATGGACATGAACTAAGTGGGGTGGGGGCCGGGAATGTTGGTGAGAGGGGGTTGCAGGATGGAGGTGGATAAAGGGGAGAAAAAATGCTACAACTGTAGTAGCATAATTAATAAAATATACTTAAAAAATACAGAAACAAAAAAGAAAGAGACTTGTATGTGAATGTTTACAGCAGCTTTGTATGTAATAGCCAAAAACTGGAAATACCTAGAGTTCCCATCAACTAGTGAGTGGGTAAACAAGTTGTGATACCCATCATATCTCCTATACAACGGAATATCACTCAGCAATAAAAAGAAACAAACTACTGATACAGGCAAAACCTTGAATAGATATCAAAAGCATGATGCAATGTGAAGGAAAAAAAGACACAAAGAGTGCAAACTAAATAATGCCATTGAAATTGCCAGGGACCAGGTTGGGGGGCTGGGACTGACTGCAAAAGGGCTAAGGGGACTTTTTGGAAGGATGGAGATGTTTAATTTCTTGATTGTGATAGTGATTACATGATTATACATGTGTCAAAACTCATTTACTTGTACACTTAAATTTTATGAATTTTATTATATGTAAATTATACCTCCATTAAACTGACTTAAAACAATGGCTAAAGAGAAAGATGGGAAAAGAACCTGAGTCCTTGGGACCATTATTGAGCTATTCATTCGATTAACCTTGAAGCCGCGATACTTGTCATACTCATCAGTGAGGTGGTGTGTCCTATTGTTTAAACCACTTAGCATTGATTTTTATGTTTCTTGCAGCCAAAATGTTCCTAACAGATGACATCATAAAAGTTCAAGTGCCAATGAATTTAAAATGTTAATAAATTTTTACTGAATAAAAATGGGAACAGAAGTGCAGGTAAACCTATACTGAGAATATGTGGGTTTTTAAGTGTTGGGATTTAATGCAGAATTTTGTGATTCAGAGCATATTGCTGTGTGTATGTTTCAAGATGAAAACTGACAGAATATAGAAATACAAATTTTGGAACTAGTGAAAGAATGTCTTCTGAATGAACATGATGAGAAACAAGAAAGAAAAGAGAATCTAGACATAAAAGCACTAAAGTATGAGTCATCAGAAGACAAAAAACATAGGGAAAACAAGGTTTTCAAACAGCGCAATTTTGATAAATCTTACGAACGAACTATGAATGATTCACCACAAACACATACAAAAGGACTTCCTTGGCTGTGTGCCAACGTGTATGTAGGTGAGGCATAGGTTCTGCTTTTCAAAGAGCCAGGTGCTGTAAAATGCTTACACTGGTTCAAAGAAAAAAGAAAACCTAACCATTTAGTGAGCTACTGTACAAAGCCAAGATCATTTTGAATCAATTAAAGTGTTAAAGATGTTGCGTAGACAAAACATCTAGAAAAATCCAATCTTTGTTATTTAATGTGCAAAAGGAGATCACTTCACTGGAAACATTTTGCCTGCCAAAGAAGAGCTAGTTTTTATTTTATAAAAACCAGAAGGCCATTCGCGCTCATAAATGCACAATCCCTGGAGAGCAGTTACTGACATAGAAATTTTGAAGATAAAAAGAATCGCAAACCTATTATATATACACCAAACCAAATATCTATGTCCTTTGCATTCTTTTCATATGAGACCATCGCAAAGCATGAACTTATTTGTCCAAAAGACAAAATTCTTGATTGTCCATATAAATGAAAGACAAGGCTACAAAAAAATTTAAAGTGTCTTTTTTGAATATGTCAACAGGCTCCATAAACTCTCCTCCAGAGATATTAATTAGTTGAGCCCTACTGCCAAATAATTGGAAGTAAGTGTGTATCAAGTTGAATGTGGTGTAACCTAATACTGGCTAGCCAAAAGTGGTGTCAGTCCTCCCATGTCCATTCCCCTAATATAAACACCATAAAGTTTATTAAATCATAAGACTGTATTCACACTCTGTAGTCATTTATTTTCTGCTCCCCACCCCCGCCAACTAACATGCCTGCAGTAATCAAAAATACAAGCTAGAAAAGGAGAAAGGGAAAGTAGTTAAATGATTTTTAGCAGAAGTTGTGCTTTCAATAAAAATAGCATTGATGATGTAATCAAATGAAAAGTAAGACCAGTTGTCTCGTGTGTCATGTAAGCCATGTTTTTAGCTTTCCTTTTATGAGTTTACAGCACCGCTCTCAGTTTTTATTATTAAGCCCTATAGGATGGGAGCTCAGGTTGTCTGAGATAAAATTACGACGGACCTTAAACTCTTGAGAAGCAGGTAGGACTTAGTATTATAGAACTGTGCTGTCCAGTACAGTAGCCACAAACAATTTGTGACCATTTACAATAAAAAATTCAGTACCCCATCCTGGCTGAGTGGCTTAGTTGGCTGAAGTGTCACCCTGTACACCAAAAGGCTGCAGATCGATTCCGAGTGAGGGCACATACCTGGGTTATGGGTTCGATTTCCAGTGGGGATGCGTACGAGAGGCAACTGATCAATATTTCTCACATCAGTGTTTCTATCTCTCTCTCTCTTTTTCTCTCCCTAAAAGCAATGAACATACCCTTGTGTGAGGATTAAAAAATAACTCAGTGACTCTATTTTATGAGCCTTGTTTCAAATGCCCAGCAGCTACATGTAGCTAGTGCTTACCCTGTTGGCCAGCACACACTGAAGGATATTGCCATCATCGTAGAAACGTCTATTGGACAGCACTCCCATAGACAGTGCAGACTCACTGGAAACCCAGGCATGAGGCTAGCACTCAGCGCTGGTGTGTGGTGTGATAGCCGCATGCAATACAGAGTGGTGCATTCGTGAAGGTCTGTTCCTCGGTCAATACCATGCTCTTTTGACTACAGTAATTTTACAATATATTTAGTTCATCTTTTGATACTGCCTGAGGTGGTTTCATGAATTCTCTGTGTGTATATTTATATTAATTTTATTGGTATATGCATAAAATAGGATATGGGAGATAGGTGTCACACTGATAGTGATTATATTGGGTCATCTCAGTGGAATGAGAAAGGTGGGAGTAGATTAATATTTTATTTTAGACCTCTGAAATGTTTTACTAACTTTGACAAAGAAAAATCCATGTGTGTTATCTCTCTAAATGGAAATTAATGATATATCTACCACCTCATCACATTTGGGGGTATTTTTCCTTAAGTTCTAAAGATAATTAGGTACCCAATAGGATGTAGATACTTTATAGTTTAAGGGGATATTTGTTTAAATATAGGGGACTCAGATATTATTATTATATCAAACATACTCCCTTTTCTTGGTAGAAAATGAAGTACAACGTTGCTTATATTCTACATTCTATTTGAGGACTATGCTAAGTGAAAAAAATAATGATATAATTGGACAGCTTCAGGAAATATTTGGATAAAATTAATGACATATGTTAGTCTCAGTTCTTAAAAGATTGTGTTTCACTTACTGTCTCATGCATATAAGAGAAAAATTACTCATATACAAAGATGTTTAAAAGGATATAAACTACTCCTATGAAGTTATTCTAATGGATAATAGCCATAACTAGTTTTGAAAGTTCTTCCTTCCAAGATTATTCTCCGATGATACAGTTCAAAAGAACAACTCTATTTTAAGGATACTCCTTTTTTTTTTCATACAGATTAATCTCATTTTGTATCTGAATATTACCCACATCTTAGTGTTACATATTTTCACACCTATGTGGTTGGGTTTCATCTGATGCCACTTGAATTCACTTCTAAAGTGGAGGAATTTCAGCACTCATTCACACCTCATGGATCATTCTCTTCTCCCTTCTTCCAAGAAATGGAGGAGAAAGCTACAGAAACCCCATTCCCTAGAAGCGAAGCTAGTGATGCTGACTTGACTTTGATAGGGGTGATGAACATTCAAACACCCATATGCGGGAGGGAATGAACCGTGTGAAGTGTTCATGACAGCGCTCCTCCATTTCACAAGGAAGGGAACACAGTCAGCAGAAATGCAAATGTCACCGTGGAAGGTAGTTAGCCAGAGAGGGGCAGAAAAAGAACAATGGGCCAGTACTGAAGGTCACTGGGGCAGAAAGCCACAGGGTAGCCTTTCCACCCCTAGCCTATGACAGGCCACATGGTTTAGACCCCCTGACCTTCAAGATCACTGGTCGTGCAGTTCCGAACCTCCCCTGATCCTTCCTCCCTTAGCACGTCATTAGACCCCCTTTGGAGGAAGAACAAGGAGCCAAATAATGGCTTCATGCAGTTCTCATGGTGGCCCTTGCATGATCACTCCCTTAAGCATTAACCCCTAGGGATAACACCTAGGGCTCAGTTGTGTTTCAGCTCCAGACCCAGGAAAGCAGGAAAACCAGACAAGGTGATGCCTTGGCCGACATCAGGACCAGCATCATTGACTAGTCACTCCCCGTCCTGGCATGATCAATCAGTGGAGGCTGTGACCCTGAAAGGACACACCTGGAAAGCTGATGAATATTCTATTGAGATTCTCCCCTGGGACCTCCCCTAAAATCCCCACCCTTAAAAGCCCTTAGGACAGAAGACCAAAAAAAAAAAAGAGAGATAAATAACATAATCTAAATGATAAACCCAGATAAAAACACTCAATCTGTTACATATGAAAAAGCAAATTTTGTTATATAGAAAGATTTTTAGAATTCAAATGAAATGACAGATAATAAACTTCAAAGATAAGGGAAAATACCCATAAACTATCAGGGCAAAAATCTATTGCCTACAAAATTAGATGGGCCTCAAAAATTCTTCTCTATGACACTAAATGAAAGAAAGGAATCTCAATCACAGAGTTGCATATAAAATAACTGTGACTTAAGAATGCTAAACACAGTTGTTATCCTTATGCATGATGATAAAAATAGAGATATTTTCAAATATGTTAAAGTCGGAAGATAGGCTAAGAAACCTTCCTGAGTAAAGTAACTAAAAACCTGAGGAAAAACATTAAAAATGAGTCAAAAGTAAGAACAGAGATTCCTTTCTTATCTATTCACAACCACACTGTCTTCTATGAAAGGGAATTATATTTGCCAATAACTTGAAGAGAAAATTGCTGTGCAGAGTTGAGAAAAAGTGTGTTCTTGGAGTTTTCCAAAAGCAAGAGAGGGGGAAGCAAACCAGAAAGGGGGGAAGAGACCAATCTGAGAGTTGTTTTGAAGTTGGATGTTGGATCAGGTAAGAGGTCATCACTGTGGAGAGACTGGTTATAGGATGGGCAAAGGACTTCAGGAGTAATAATGTCTACTGTTTTACTCAAAGTTGTTTGGATTGCTACAATTCCAACTCCTCTCTTATCTTTTTTCCATTCTTTTGAGTTTGTAAGAGTGTGTAAATGGAAGCATCCACGTTCCATGTCTGAACAGATGTGACTCAAATCAGAGATGACACGTGAAGAAGCTCAGTTCAGACATAGCCATGAGAACCTAAGTCCATGAAAATCCATACGAATTTTAGGAAGAGGTCTTGAGTTCATTTTACCTAGACCTTGAAGGAGTGGGAAGCACTTGGCTATCATTTGGATTGCATTTGTGAATAAAGGAAATTACAGCTGGAAGATACTGGTGCTAAGCACTAATGATCTAAAGTCTAATTAATTATTTTAATTATCATTCAAAATGTATTTAAAAGTTTTCTTTAATTTAACCTCTCAACTTCAGTGATTTTTTTTTTTCTTCACTCCTACTAAAGCCAGTCACTCTGAGGAAAGGGAGGAGGAAATGGAAATCGTACTCTTGGTCTCGTCACCAAAAAAATGCACCACCTCCAACCTCAGCTCTCTTCCTTGGACTTCCAGGACACCACACACTCCCTGTGCTCCTTCCAGCCCGCTGGCACTTCCTTCTAAATCTTCGCTTAATCCGTCTCTGCTGAGTTTCTACACAGGGTGCAGACACTGACCATCTTTTATTTCATTGAGTCCCAAGGCTTTAAATGAAATGTATGTGTTGTGAGCTCCAAAGTTTACACACCCAGTTGTTTCAGTTACCATTTGGAGTGACACTCCAAACTTGGCATAAAACAACAGCTATGTTATTATGCTCACATATCCTGTGTGTTGGGAGCTTGGAAAGGTCACAGAGAGGATGCTTTCACCCCTGCTGGGATGACTTGTAGGCTGGGGATCACTTGCAGCCTGAGGGCTTGAATCATCTGACAGTTTGATCATTCACGTCTTTGGACTAGAAGACCAAAACCAATCTCTGTGTCTTGACTTCCTCAGGGCATGTCAGCTTCAGGGTACTGGGACTTTTTATGTGGTGGCTCAGGGCATTCAGAGTGGGTACCCTAAGGAACAGGCAGAATTGCATGGCCTTTTCTTACCCAGCCTCAAGAGTCCTGTGCATCACTTTCACCCCATGCTATTGATTGCAAGCCAGTCACAAGCCTCCAATATTTAAGGAGAAGAGACATAGCTACTCTTCTAGATGGAATGTGCTGTCCAGATCATAACAGAGAAGAGCTTGTGGGATGGGAGAGAATGCTGCTGCCATCTTTGAAATGTAGAATCTGCCACACAAGTTTCAATAAATTGCAGTGAATTTCAAGCTTGTACATTTACTTTGCTTCTTGGTATTTCTATAGGGATCTAATAGGCATTTCAAATGTAACCCGATCAAAAAATATATATATATTTATATGATTTTTTTGGTTCATGCCAGATTTGGAGATTATGGCAATTAATTAATTTAAGGTTATTAGCTCTGGGGAAATAAGCAGCGATATGTATGTTCATATTCATTGAATAAAACCTTGATATCTGTATCAAGCTGGTAACAGCTAAAAAAGTCCTCAGACACCCTAAATACAGCCATTGCTTTACAAGAGGAAGAGGTCTTTTAACTAATGCAGGTAAAAAATAAATAAATAAATAACGGACATCATGGCTGAGGCCCACCGGTGAGGTCACCTACTGAAAACCTGGCTCTGGGGCTACACTGGGTTACTCACTTCCATAGGAAGTAAAGTGTTCCTGGTAGAAATAATCTTAATAACTGGCCTCTGAAGATTCTTCCAGTAGACTGACTACACAGGACAGAAATTCAGAATCCAACAAAATATGTAACTCCAAAGGCTCTAGAGCTCAAATAATACTCAAAAGGTCAAACAGCAATGATAAATGGGGTGAGGGATGCCTCAGGATCTCAGAAGGCCTTATTAGGGGCCAGGTATGTGCCTTTTTCATTCAGATACTCAAGGAAAAGTCAGATAACTGTAGAGAACAGTCAACAATCAAAGACAAATGTAGACCAGGAGCCCACCAGAGTCCAGAACCAAAGTGACCATCCTGACACAAAATCAAAAACAGACAAAGAAAAATGCCTAAAGGAACCTCATTATGACAAGGCAGGCAGTCTATGTCAGTCTTAGCATAACAATCTGAATAATTCCATCTGGTCGTGAGAAAAGACTGTGGCTAAGGCAAGGAAATAGGGCAAGAATTCGCAAGCTCTGCCAACCATACTACTAGCTTTTGGTCAAGTCCATATTTGGTCAATCGCTTAAATTTCCCCTTAAATGTTAATTAAACTTCTTTCTGCAAAAGTCAAATCTTTCTACTTGAATTTGTGCAAAGCAAAATGGTCCCATTTAAGCTAGGTTCGAGAGGAAAAACAGAGACTTTTGAGAGTTCCAATGGTGCCTGAGAGGAAACCAGTCTGTGACAGACAGGAAAGGTGGAAGCAGGCCAGACAGGTAAAAGATAAATGAAAGTGGAAAAAATGTTGAAGGTTCAAATTATGTTGATCGCTTCATGCCTGGAGGTTTGCTTTTCTTGCCCACCCCCGCATTCCCCTCTGTTTGGTTTGTAATAGAAATAGAAAATAGCTAATCAGTTTCTGTAGAGTGCTTTAGGCTTTTAAAGGACTTCATTGAATAGAATTCTCAGCTGCCTTTTTTTGGAATTATCGGATAACTAAACTGCAATTAGATCTTTCATCTTTAGGAAGGTCTATGGGTATTTTTCAAGACAGATCAAATGGTTAAGTGTTTTAATGTAACTGTCAAGAATTTCAAGAAGCCAGAAACTATTCTATTGGATTACTCTTGGGAAGAAAAGGCTTCCTTCTTTATATTCCTATCCCTTGATGCAGAGCTATAGTAAAAGGAACTATGGACCAGACCAGGAAATGATGTTACTTCTTGTTGCTCTTAAGTGTTACCTTTTTCTGAGAGCCCTGGAGTACAAAGCGCTAAATCAGGATCAATACAAGTCCCAAGATAAAAACAATTTCCCCTGCTCTGAATCCTAAAAATAGCTGGTGAATCCAGGTACAGTATTCAGACATGTTCCATCTAGATTCAAGACCTAGATTACAAGGTTGTTTGAGCTCCATTTAATAACAGATAGTTACTGTCTTCCTTACTAGGCAGATCCTCATTCGAAAGCCTGGGCAGTGAAGTCTCCCTCCTCATCTACCGGATGGATAAATACTGTGTGTAGTGTTGGTCACCTTTTGCTAAAGCTATGTCATTTAGCCAACCTCAATTCCTCTTAAGATTTCTCTTATAAAATACTGGTTATATGAATGTACATGTTCCTATCATTCTTTCTTTGGTCAGTCTTCCATGTTGGAAAATTAGTTTTTCCTGTAAATCTTATAGATGAAGGCAGTATTATTTTTCTAGTCTGAAACACCTGTAAGAAAGTTCTGTCAAATCCTGGTTGGTATGGCTCAGTGGATTGAGCACCGTCCTGCAAACCAGAAGGTCACCAGTTTGATTCCCAGTCAGGGCACATGCCTGGGTCGCAGGCCAGGTCCCCAGTAGGGAGTGCATGAGAAGTAACCACATACTGATGTTTCTCTCCCTCTCTTTCTCCCTCCCTTCCCCTCTCTCTAAAAATAAATAAATAGAATTAAAAAATATATATTTGCTTTAAAAAAAAGAAAGTTGTCAATATTTCTAACTGTACTGGGGTTAATATTTTTATATGTGGACTAAGATGTATGCAAAAATAATTTTTATTTATATAGTTGACTAACTCTATAATTGACTATTTTCTTTAACTCCACAGCTCCACATTTTCACAGTTATCTAACAAATCCACCCCCCCTCCAACCCTTTCCACACCTTCCCTGAATCACTACCACTAACCTGTGACCCCTCAAAAATAAGTTTGTTAAGTAGGAGAAATCCAGTCTTTTATTGTGTATAAGACTGCTTTGGATTCATGTTCAGCCATTTTAGAGGTTATATTACCAAACATAGCTGTTGCTCAACCTCTTTAGAAGTCTTCTCACCACTACCCATTTCTGGTGCCTTTCCTGAGACGTAATTTGAATACTTGAAGGACCTCCTCACTTATGTTCACGGGGTTGGACGGGGAGGCACGTGTCTTTATGTTATACCCTGGATCGTCCCTGGCCTAAATGAGGTTTTTTCTCATTCTGCTGAATCACTGGGCCTCCTGGGTTGGTGCCCTTAAATTTGGAATATGATTGAATGGAGGTGCTAGACAACTGGGAAAAGAAAAGTTTGAAAAAGGAAGGGCATCCTTAATTTGCACAAAATGGTACAACTATTTAACTTATTATTATTTTATTTTAAATGAAAGTCTAAAACTATATAGCCACAGGCTAGCTCAAACCCACTAAAATGTGTAGGTTTTTATTCCTTCAGCAGTCAGCAAAGAAAGATTTTGCTTTTGCCACCAGACTATATGATAAGTTACTAAATTGTCTGTTATTCCACTAAGGTCAATACATTCTAAAACGAAAACAGAATGTACTAACTCTTTTAAAATGCCGCATCTACCAGTACTGACAAGCTTCATGCACAAACTCCAGACTATTTCAAATCCGCTGATTATTCATGTTTCCATATTCAGAGGAAGAGTATTGTGAATCCGCACCCTTTAGAGGAGATCACATCCAATATTGTTAGCTGAATACCTAGGCCATTTTCATGTTACAAAAAATAATTACAAAATTCAAATACTAAACTGACTCTCTCTCCTGATCCCTCCCTCCCCCTCCCTCTGTCTCTCAAATCATTGGTCCAACTGGCAACACTAGCTCTTAGGCAACAGGACATTCCAATAATCTCAGCAATTCAGAGATTCTTCCATTCTCTCAGAGCAGAAAATGCGCCAGGCAATTTTCACTTTGCACTTCTCCACGATGTGATGAAACAAGCGAGACAGAGGACACTGAAAGAGAAAAGACTTGCAATAATAAAGTATTAAAATCTCCCAATAGAGTTCTGTTTTATGTCATTTACACATAGTTTTGTAGAACACTGTATAATGCCAGAGAAGTAGTTATCTATACGGAAATCACAGGAGCCATTACAAACTGATGTGTGCTTTGTACATCTTATAAATTAGATGAAAAGGGACAGGGAGTGTGGGAGCAAAAGTTAGATAAAGGAGACACTACTTGGAAAGGCCAATACAGGAGTCAGCGATCTACAAAGGTCAGGTGAAAGGTTTGTGAGTCTCTCTAGCAGAAGCTCACCTTTTCTATAAAAGCCACTCACCTGGTATCCTTTCTTTGGTAAACTGAACCAGCTATGAAAAACACCCACATAAAGCATTCCAGCATAGAAGGGCATCTTTAATCCAGCTGCAGGATTTGTTCTGTCCCTGGACAAAAAGTTCAGGCCCCAGGGTTGGCTGTCCATCAGATCTAACAGAGACAATGATGCCTTTTGCATGGGCAGACTTCACAGGACAGTTCTGAGCCATGAATGCAAAGGTAGATAAACAGCATTTAACTTAGAAAGGGTTAAAACATAGTACGTAGTTTAATTTTTAAAAAATGGCCTATGATTTTCTTCTATTGTCTGGTTCTTTAATTTGGGCTTTCTGCAGAATCGGCTTTTGAATTCTGAAGAAGTCAAATGAAAGACGGAAACCACAGGGAGAGCAAGAGTAATGGCTTACCATCTATTGAGATATTAATAGGTCCCAGGCTGTGGTGTAATTGCTTTATAGTTATGACCTCACTTAATAAATAAACAAGAACAAAGATATATATATGTTTTTGCCCCCCCCTCATTTTTTTTTACAGTGGATGAACCTGAGGCTCTTAGCAGTTCAGTTACCTGCTTCCGGTCACACGCTTGGAAGCAACAGACACAAAACTTAAACCCAGGCAGTGCAGCTGCAGAACTCGTGCTCTTCACCGTTGCCCTGCACCTCACACAACACTCAGCGGAACGTGGGGTGCGGGACCAGGATGGCTCCATTAAAGAGCAACCGGATGAGACGTCTCTTGCCTCTTGCCGAGGAAAGAAGTCTTGCCATCCAGTCTTTCTGACTTCCTCCTCTAAGTTAATGCTCAGGCAAATAAAACAAGTTCTTATATTTGGTTTCTAATAAAAGTTTTTCCCTCTATATCTGAATCTCTTTAGATAATCCTTAACTCCCCAGTTTATTGATTCAACTCTGCAGCTGTCACACTAACCAACTCAATTCAGCCCCCTCAGCAGGCATCATACTTGAATATTGGTGAGTCCAGCTGCTGTTTCCACCTAAAGAACTCAGAATTTTAGGAGCCAGGTCTTCATAAGAGCATGAAAACCTTGAAGTAAAATGTCCCTACAGTATTTGGCCCTTATACCAGAGGTAATAGATTTTCTTCAACAGGATCTGTGGGTAGGCTAGCTAGGAATAAAGTTGGATAGGCCCAATTTTAGAAGAACAATTCCCAAATAAAAGATCAAGAAGGCCAGGATTCTCTTTCCCAGCAAGAACAAATTTAAAAGTACTAAGGCCAGTGAGAGTGTCTTCTCAATAGTCTGATGGTTGAACACTATAGATCTACTGAATTTAGACTCCCACTACCAATTGATATCACACTGTGTCAAATGCTTTACTTCCTATAGAATCACACACACCCACACACCCATTAATTCCTGATGTCTTCTGCTTTCTGAGACTATTCCAACCTCTAAATTAGACTTTATCTGTCCAGAACCCTCAAACTTTTCACTAATGTGAGTGGTGCTTTGCAAACCTGAGGCCCATTTACACCAGCAACCACAATTCCAGCCTACCTGTATGTGTATTTCAAAACTGTTCTTTGTCTCTCCATCTCTATATTTTTCCTGAGACACAAAAATATTTCTTACCAGCGAGTTATCTGTTCCCCATTAGCATTCAGTTGTGGAATTACAGATTTCTTGCCTGTAAACCTCCGTATTTCAATCGTTCGGTTGTTTCCACCAGCCTGGCCATGACCACTGCCCTCCAAAGCTTCATACAGGCACATCCGGAGATATTGCTGGTTCCGCTCTAGACCACTGTAGGAAAGCGAGCCATAACCACTTTGCTGGTAGACAGTCCTGCCTTCCATCGATTAAAAAATGCAACATGTGAAGTGCAATAAAACAAGGTAGGCTTGTATTTATTTTGTAACGATGTGCAGGTGTTGTCCCCAGCTGACCCATCTTGGCAGCTGTGATTGTACATATATATAACCTTCATATATATCTTACGTTCTGAGAAAAAAGAAATTGTTTACTTCTAATGTCTACCTTTGGCTATTAAGGAAAGAAGCCAGAAAAATTTGGAGATTTCCTTTGTTTCACTTTCAAGTTGACCATTTTAATTTTAATTTGTAGTTGATAACTTCTAGATGCCTATACAGAAGGCAGGCTTTAAAAATGCACATTTGCTATTTTGTTTCTTAAAGCATAACCTTTCAGCCTTAGCCTGTGTGGCTCAGTTGGCTGGAGCATTGTCCCATAACCGAAAGGTTGTGGGTTCGATTCTGAGTAAGGGTACATACCTAGGTTGTGGGTCCTATCCCTGTCTGGGTGCATATAGGAAGCAACCCATGATGCTTCCCTCTCACACTGATGTTTTTCTCTCTCCCTTTCTTTCTCTAAAAGTAATTTTTAAAAATGTCCTTGGCTGAGGATAAAAAAAAACTTTTCAGAATTGAAAGCAGGTACTTGAACAGATATGTGTACACCCATGTTTATAGCAGCATTGTTCACAACAGCCGAATAGTGAAAGCAACCCAAGTGTCCATGGACAGAGGAGTGGATAAGCAAACTGTATCTATCTATCTATCTATCTATCTATCTATCTATCTATCTATTATCTATCATCTATCTATCTATTGATCTATCTATCATCTATCTGTCATCTGTCATCTATCTATCCATTCACACAATGGAATATTATTGAGTCAAAAAAGGAGGGAAATTCCAATACATGCTATAGCATAGGTGAGCCCTAAAGATATACTAAGTGACACAGGTTGGTCGCAAAAGAACAAATTGTGTGATTCCACTTATATGAAGAACCAAGAGTAGTCCAATGCATAGAGACAGAAAATAGAATGTTAGCCGCCAGAGGAGGAGAGTAGGGAATGGGGAGTTATTATTTAATCGGTCCAGAGTTTCAGTTTTACAAGATGAAAAACCTCTGGAGTTGGATGGTGGTGATGGCTGCAGAACCACGTGAATGTACTTAATGCCACGAAACTGTACACTTCAAATGGTTAAAATAGTAACCTTTAAGTATATTTTACCTCTATAAAAACAACTTTCAGTTATTTAAAAAATCCCTTCCTATCCTCTCCTCCAATTTTGATACGTGAATGTGTAACCTCTTACTGTTTTGTGATACCCTCACAGAACTTCTCACAGACAACATGATTTTCACACTTGCACTTTCTCACTCCTTTTTCAAAATATCTGCATTGTTACTTAAAATACTACACAAGATATACACTGGAAACAAACATAATGTTTAAGCAGCGTCAACATAAGGCATTCAAGTTTTTCCACTTTCAACTCTGAGTAATCTATTTATGATTGTCAAGCACTGCAACATTCCAGCTTCTTCCATTCTTAGACTGTTTCTGGCATCTTCTCAAAACTTTGCAAGTAATTACTTTTGGGGTATCAAGGGACTTAGAACAACCAAAGAGCATGTTGCTCATCTCAGTCATTGTCTGGGTGCGCTGACACCCATTCTAAAGGCGCTGACACTGTTTCGTGAGCCTGGCCTCGTGGCTGAGATCACATAATTGCAATAATTAGGAAACGCACCTCAGGATATTATCCAAATGACCCGCCCAAACCCAAGTCCATATGGTTTGAAATACCTAATGAGTCAGTTAATGTGCTATGTCCAGGAGTAATGGGTATTCAATATGGAGAACGTGAAGGTATAATTTACCAACTTTCTGACTGATTAAGGTTTTCAAGTGGACATTTTGTAACTTAAAGAGGGTTCAAAGTGCTAACAGATTTGATGGTTGAGGCAAAAGGAAGAATCAACGATTGCTGAAAAGCCAGGGACATTGGAATTTGAGCAATGACTTTTAACCACGTACCCCAGGATGAAAAACGTAACGCTACATAAAATCAAATGAAAATGTATGTTTCGGTGACACCATCTGTCACAGGCGGTGAGAGGTATGGGAGATGCTACTGGCTGAGTCCTGCGCGCAGAGAAAAAGTAAAGGAAATGTTAAAAACTGTAACTTGTTGACTTTAGGGTGAGGTAGAGAAAAAAGGGGAAGTTCAATTACTAAAACAAGAGACTAAAACCAACATTAACAGGTGTCTACATGGAAACAATTCACTGGGTAGTTGATGTACTTTTCATTTCATACATTAGTATAAACTCAAGCAAAATTGTGATATTTCTATGAACCTGTTGACTCTGGTATCTTAGAAAAATAAAGATCTCAAGCATGTTTATAAGTTGGAATTAAGAAAAATATATAGTAACATGGTCATTTAGCTACTCATCTGAAACCCTCATGGCAAGAATCTATATTAATTTTTTTATTTTTAGGAACAAGAATTTAATCCCAGGGAATTTTTATAAAGAAAGGGTTCTTAATTTAGAGTCCAGGTTCGGTGAATTCCTGGACAGACTTTAGGAGCAGTATGTAAGCCTGGAAGGGAGGAAAAAAAAGTCACATCTTTATCTTCACTAATTTTAACTGGAATTTAGCATTTTCTGTAATTACATTAGAAACCATGTCATATTATCATTACTTATGATTTTTCCAACAAAAGAAATTGAAGTTGTTCTCATGTCATAATAGAGCTGTTATAGGTATCAAAATATTACTTATGTTCATCACTATTACAAAAGTCTGACCCACTGTCAAATCCAGTTTTTAAAAACACTCTGACAACTAATTTTAATAGATTTTACTTGCTTTATGATTCTATGTTATTTATTTCATCCACTTAAAAAACATTAACAATTTACGGGGACGGGATGAAAGGTTGCCCGGGACTGTCAGCAGGGTCCGCGGCCCGAAAGGTCAAGAACCCCGGCATGGCTTTGGTTAAGGTCTAAACGGTTTGTATTAGACCAGTGGCATGTAGTTACTATATTTACTTCTGAGATTTTACTTTATTTATTATTTTAGAAAGCTGAAAAATAATACATGCATGTAAAAAAGTCAGCTGTACAAGTTATACAATGAAAAGGAAGTCTCTCTCTTAACCCCAAATCTACTCTCCGGATGCAACCACGATTTCTTTTTTTAAGTTTTTATTGTAATTTTCTCCATTACCATTTAGTCCCTTTATACCCGCCTCCCCTCTGCAATCACCGCACTGTTGTCCATGTCCTTCTTCCTTTTTGCTCAATCCTTCCAGCCCCTAGGCTCCCCCTCTTAGCTGTCATCCTGCTCTCTATTCATGAGTCTGTCTCTGTTTTGTTTGTCAGTTCAGTTTGTTCATTATATTCCACATGCAAGTGAAATCATACGGTATTTTTCTTCCTCTGACTGGCTTATTTCACTCAGCATAATATTCTCCAGGTCCATCCATATTTTGGCAAAGGATAACATTTTCTTCTTTTTTATAGTCAAGTAGCATTCCATTGTGTAAATGTCCCATAGTTATTTTATCCACTCATCTACTGATGGACACTTGGGCTGCTTCCGTATCTTGGCAATTGTACATAATCCTGCAATGAACATAGGGGTGCTCTGTTCTTTCGAATTAGTGGTTTGGATTCCTTCACATATAGTAGGTATGTCCAGACAGTACCCACCCATGTAATATGAAAAGTAGAGACATTCATTGAAGAAGATACAAGATACAAGAAACATTGTACATAGGACAATGATGCCTCAGTCCTCTTCAAAGTAGGCACCTTGGGACCTCACACAGTTCTTCCAATCACCATCAGCTGCCCTGTTGCACTTTCCTGAAACTCATTGACAGTCTGAAATCCCTTCCCTTTCAAAAGGTGATTTTAGTTTTGAGAAAAGCCAGAAGTTGCAGGGCACCAAATCTGTGCTATAGGGGAGCTGAGTCACCTGGGTGATTTGAGGTTTGGCTGAAAAACTCTGCATGAGCAGGCACATTGTTGTGATGAAGTTGCCAATCACCAGTTGCCCATAGCTGTGGCCTTCTGATTCATCCACATAGTTTCTACAGGGGAATGTTCAAGCTTAACACAAAACTTGATGTGGGTTCATTGCTCTACACACTCAGTCATTTTGAAGGGGACGGACACACAGTACACATGCTCACTCAATGGCATCTACTGCCCCCACCGACCAGTGCAGTGAAGTCATCATTGTTCATGCATGTGCATTCCAGTCCACTCTCCTTGGCTGCCAGGTTACATTGATGTTACACAAACCTTTCTCATTATGTTGCCAATGGCTATACTTTTTCTGGACAGACTTTGTATCCCCTGATGTGGGGTCTCTGGGTCAAAAGGCAGATCCATTTTAATTTTTTGAGGTATCTATATACTGCTTTCCACAGTGGCTACAGCAACCTTCATTCCCACTAATGGTGCAAAAGGGTTCCCCTTTCTCTACATCCTCGCCAGCACTTGTTGTTTGTTGAGTCACTGATGATGGCCATTTTGACAGGGGTGAAATGACATCTCATTGTGATTTTAATTTGCATCTCTCTGATGATTAGTGATGTTAAGCATCTTTTCATATGTCTATTGGCCATCTGTATGTACTCTTTGAATATATCTATTCTAGTCCATTGCCCACTTTTTAGCTGGGTTGTTTGTTTTTTGGTGTTGAGTTTTTTAAGTTCTTTATAAATTTTGGATATTAACACTTTATCCGACATATCAGCAAATATGCTCTCCCATTCTGTGGGTTGTCTTTTAATTTTGTTGATGGTCTCCTTTGCTGTGCAAAACCTTTTTAGTTTGATATAGTCTTAGTTGTTTATTTTTTCTTTTGTTTTCCTTGCCTGGGGTGATATATCTTATAAAATATTGCTATGAGCAATGTCCAGGATTTTGTGGCCTATGTTTTCTTCTAGGATTTTTATGGTTTTGGGTTTAACATTTAAGTCTTTAATCCATTTTGAATTTATTCTCGTGTGTGGTCTAGTTTCATTTTTCTGCATGTATCTGTCCAATTTTCCCAACAACATTTATTGAGTAAACTATTTTTAGCCCATTGTAGCCCATGGGTTTGCTTCCTCTGTCAAATATCAATTGACCATAAAGGTGTGGGTTTATTTCTGGGCTCTCCATACTGTTCCATTGACCTATGTGTCTTTTTTTTAATGCCAGTACCATGCTGTTTTGATTACTATGGCTTTGTAGTGTAGTTTGATATTAGACAGCATGGTTCCTCCAACTTTGTTCTTTCTCAGGATTGTAATCAAAGAAAACTGCATAATAGGAACTGAGGTATTTAAATGTAGCCAAATGACACTGTATTAACTGGAATTATTTCTGTGCATATAGTATTGATATTTTACATTATTGTTGTCCAATGCACAGTGTATAGATTTTATGGTTTATTCTCTTTAAGCAGACAGAACAGGACACTAGCTGGAGCAAATTAGAATTTAGTATGTTCCCAATTTTTTTTGCACAACTTTTTATAGGTGTATTAATTTAAACACTAATAAAAGTAAATCAATTAACAAGAATTCTCACTGCTAAGAATAGCTGCTAATGAATCTCCACTGTGAAACCACTGTGCTGTCATTATCGGCCAGGTGATATTCCTCCCTATTATGTTTCGAAAGTATTAGAAAATGATTAGCCCATCACGTATGTAAAATTTGAGTAAATTGAGACAATATTAGTCTAATATAAAAGTAATATGAAAAATTTAGTCAGTTTGTATTGAACGAGGTATTGTACTTGTCTCTTTACAAAATTCTTTAATAACTTTTACTTATTTTAAAAATATAGGGAGGAATTTTCATATTCAAAAACTCGTAGATAATTAAAAAGTTAAATTCTTCACAAGGTTTCAACTGAAAGGACATTTTAACGTATTTATTTCCTTCAGCATCACGTAATGTATTAGCAATCAGAATACGTACATATATTATCTAGAGCTAAGTATTCAGGCCCTGCTCTGTCATTATACATTTTTGATGGCCTTAGTAAGTGTGCAAAAAAAATTGATACAAGTGAATGTGTATTGAATGAAGTAATATAAATCCCTTCTGCATGTGCGCTCAGACAGGTTTTAGTGATGGTGATCAAACTTTGGTTGTAATAGTTAAAATTCTTTTTTATACTATGTCTATTTTCATATTTCACCACTTGTTGGCATTTAAAGAAGAGAGACTCCAGTAGACTTTTACTTTTTGCCTCTTGATTTTTTTGGTTTAATTTTATTAATCTAACACTGAAATTAAAATTCATTTTAAAAAATAGAAAATAGAATACATCTAGAATTAAACTTTTGCTTTATTTTGAAAGATTATTCTTCTCTATAAGCCTACTTTTCCTAGTTATGATTTTTATAAACCTTACATAGTTTGAATTTTCAGATATGGAAGGTTTAACAAAATTTTTGCCACTTTAAAATACACTGGAGGATTCAAATTTTATTTTTTTATTAAAAATATGGGGCTACATAATGGTAACTAAAATATTCAGTACTATTTAGGTATAATCTGCAAAACATTTTTATTTAGTAAATATGATTTATCTAGTGTCCATAGTTCCTGGCATAGAGCTCCTAAAACCCTCTAAATTTCCTGAATGACTGGCATGTCTTTTGCTATTCATAATATGCTCTCTTTCTGCCATGAGTTTATGCTAATGAGGGGCCTCAAGATGACTCCTTGGGAGAGAGTTTCAAGGGAGAGACTGACCATACTTGTTGGAGGGTTAGAGGTTTCATCCCCATCCCCCCACCTTTTGAGAGAATAGGGTGGCTGGAAAAGTTCAGTCACCAATGACAATGATTTAATAAAGCATGCCTAAGGAATGAAACCCTAACAAACTCATCAGCAATGAGATTCAGGCAGCTTCGGGCTGGGAGGGTGGCACTCCCCGAGGAGGCCAGAAAGCTCTGCCCCTTCCTCCTAATGCCGTGCTCGATGCATTTCATCCATTTGACTGAATTGCATTCTTTATAATAAACTGGTAATCCTGAGTACTGTGACTTCCTGAATTCTATGAGTCATCTAGTAATCAATGAATGGGGAGGGGGAGTTGTGGGACCCCCTGATATTTAGCTAAGTTGGACAGAAGTACAAGGCCCAGGAATTGTGCCTGGTATCTGAAGCGAGGGCAGGCTTGCAGGATTCACCTCTTAAACCTGTGGAGTCTGATATGAACGATGGGTAGTTAGAATCAGAATCAGATCGAAATGCAGAACACCCAGTTGCTATCAAAGAATGAGAATTGTTGGAAATAACAGACTCAAATATGGTTCTCTATATAGTAAGTGATATTTAGCTCAGGTAATAGCATTTATCTAACAGCAAATGAGACTGTGAATTTGAATCTGTGGAGAGCTCCAGGACTTCAACTAATACAATTTCGTTTTATTGAACTGGTTGTGATCTCAGTATCTTAACATGAACTCATCTGTTACTGTCTTAGCATTGTAAGTGCAATTATTAGGAAGGGAAAAATTCATCAAGACAAAAAGCCCAGCAGACTCCAGTGTGTATTTCTTCCGTGATTTCATATGAGTTATTAGAGGAATGACATTAAATCATTGTTTATAAAACATTAACAGAAATTTCAGTATCTCCTCAGGCAGCATCTTTGATAGAAGCTTTTTGATTGGCTGTTGGAATCATCATAGAGGCAGGACTTTAGAACTGAAAAGAATTGGAAGAAATAAAAAAGGAATGTTATGAATATTACTAAAACCAATTTTATTGGATAATCTATTGTGGGGAGGCTCTGCCCGCAGAACACCCCCAGCTGCCGCAGATGAGAATAAGACTACCAAGACATGATCTGCTTGGGAAGGAAAGGTAGCCAATGTCTCAAAGGAAAAAGGCCTTGAGCCTGTTCCTCAATGGGCTTTTATTGGGTTTAATTTGCATAGGAATACAGGGCGAATTCGTAAAGCTCATCAATCACTGTCAAGCAGTAATGATCAAGGAATAGATATTCAAAGAACTATGAGGGCTTATTCAGAGTCAGGGTCAGATAGCCAAAGGGCCATAAAACTTTGGGAACAAACTCATTTTATGCTTGGAGCCTTATCATTTAAATTGAGGGTATTCTTAGCAAAGCAGGTTTTGCAGGATTTTATGCATTCTTTCTTCATCAACCCAGGGAACCACCCTTTTCTGCACAGGGCTGCACTGCCCTTCAGCATTGTTTCAGGCTTAAGTCAGGTGGGGGAAGTAAGGCAGCCAAGAGATTAGGAGACTTCTTACAGACAGAATGAGGACTCAGGCTATGTTAAAGCCGAGGGGTGAGGGTCAATCATCCCATTTCTATAGTCCCCTAAGTCCTTCCCTGATGGCCCCTTCATGACCGTGCCTGTCTTTGGTCATCCCTCCCTTGAGGAATCTTACCCATCATTGGCTAACTGGTTATGCACTGGAGGCCAAGCAGGGTGAAGGGGGAGGAGGTGGTGCCCCTAATGGGAGGATAAGCTTTGTCTCCTTAGTGGCTTATGGTCCCAAGGTCTTTTTACTCAGCCTTAGCCACGGGCATTACAGCTTGTGAAACCAGGCAGGGCTCTCCCAACAATATACGTAGAGCAGCATCTGTGACCAATCAGGTTTTTCCATCTGTGTCTAACCAAAAAGCTGAAGTTTTGCCCTTACCCTCAGGTACCTATTGTTTGAGAAATATTTTCCCTTCTTACTGCAAATTCAGTGACTTTAATTGTCTTCTCTGACATTACAACAACAACAACAAAAATGCCTAGACTGTTAAATATATATATTTTTAAAAAGCTGATATGCATTTGTTATCAGACAGGAGACCTGGCCCTGAGTGGGTCTGCCTAGGGCCAGCTCTAGTGTGTGGGTGTTGGCAGAAACCCCCCTGTGGGTCTATTACTCTATTGTTCTTTTTGCCCACTGCCAATATGAACTATAGCTCTCAATGTCAGAGTTTGGTAGAAAGGAAACTATTTATTTAAAAGTTTTACAGGTTCAGAATAATGGCAAAATGTCACCATTAAACCCCAAAGTCCCTTTAAAACACCCACAAACACCCCCCCACACACACAGTTCTGCCTCCCCTTGCCAAGCCAGGCCAGGCAGGGATACCCTATCTCAGGAAAAGAAATAGAAGTCCGAAGCTCAGTTTTGAAGTCAGTTTTGATTAGTTCTTAATCCAAGACTGCGTCCTCATGATGGACCAGGGAATCCTGCATTCTTTCAAACCACAGGGCCAAAATCCCACACTGCTGCTACAAGGTCCAGAGGCTTTTCCCTCCCTAGCCTCAAGATCAAGAGCACAAACGCACAAGAGAGAGAACCTCTCATGGCTCTTCTACTCTCCTTTCCAAATGGTCCAGAGCTCAAGCAGGGCTGAGAGAGAGAACACTCATGGAGCTAAGCAAGAGAGCTCCCTCTCTGCTTCCAAGCCCCACGATAAGCCCCAGCATGGCTGCCGTGCCTGGGTTTAAATCTTTCTTCATAACCCTACCTCCCACACTGACTCCTCCCACACTGGGTTACAGCTGCCGGTAGTCTGGTCTCTTCTGCCTTTCTGGGCTGCCATTGTTAGTGCAGGCAAGTGTAGTCCTGTGGCATAGGAGCAGCCTCCAAGACCCTGCGGCTATATCACATCCTGGGTTAGAATCACCTCATCTCCCTAGGTCCCAAGTGCAGGCACAGCTTTTAACATTATTAAACACAGGTCATGTTCTTTAGATATGCAAAGTGGCTCTCAATGGCCCTGCTCCACTTCCCTCATCCCACAAGCAATACCTGTGGAGGTTTTCTCCATTTTGGGGGACCTTCAGCTTAGCATCCCATTACATGGGTTCTTGACTTTATATAAGAAAGATTTCACAACACAAGTCTCAGTGACTATAAGTATTTGCTTATTAAAGCTGCGGACAGTGAATGGGATGAACTGCCACTGCCCATTGCTCCCCTGTGCAAGGCTTGGGGTCCTTTAGAGTTTAGGAGATGCGTGCCTGTGGGGGAAGAAGAGAGGAAAGAAGAGGGGAAAGGAAACGGCACAGGCTGCTCCCCAGAGGGCGACTGCTAGTTGTGAGTCCTTTGTCTTGAGGCTTTTGTTTCTTGAAGGCAGGAATCTTAGGGGAGATCTCAGGAGGGGTTTCAGCAAAATATTCACCAGTTTTCCAGGTGTGCTCTTTCAGGATCATGGTCTCCACTGATTGGTCAGTGCCAGCATAGGGGGTCATTGGTTATTGCAGTTGGTCCTGGCATGACTCACCTGGTTTTGCTGCTTTTCTGGGCCAGGAGCTGAAATACGACTTAGGCCTAGATGCTATCTCTGGGGAGGTCAGCTTCTGTATCTGGCTGTAAAGTGCTTGGCCAGTTTGTTCAGCTATCTGTTTCAGTTTTCCTATTCTGCTAGCCAAGGAATTTTCCTAGTTTCTTATTATCTTGTCTCACGCTGAAGAAAATACAAATAATTGGCTCTTGACCTCCAAGTTATGGTGGCCAGCTAGCTTTGCCTGTTGGAAATCCCCCCTGAAATGCCTCTGAAAACTTAGGAGGCATATGACTCTGGTTGAGTCACAACTGTACTAAAAAGTAAGGTTTTTAATGTGTTACAAAATATTTATTTCAGGGCCTATTCTGGGCCAGGCACTGTTATAGGTAAACACACAGAGAAATTCCCTGCTTTTGTAGAGCTAGCATTCCAGCAATGATAGGGTGGGGGCAGCAACGTACAATCAACATTATATGTTAGAAGGTAAGTGGTGCTATGAGTTAGAGCAACAATCTTCAACCTGTTACAAATCTCATGGCACACATAAACTAATTATTAAAATTCTGCAGCACGCCAAAAATTTTTTTTGCTGATCTGACAAAAATAGATATAATTTTTCTTCACTCACACTGGATGGCTATTGTGTTGGCTGTTGTCATTTGTTTATTTGACAATCTAAGGAAAAGAAGTCAGAGTCCCTGACTAAATAGTCATGTTATCAGTGGAAAATGAGTTCTTATGGTGTCATGAGGAAAAGCATTTTCTGAGACCTTCACCATGAACTTTATTGATGGTGTAAAATTAAGGGGGTTCTCCTCCTGACTTCCCAATGTCCCATCTCCGTCTGCCTCGCCATAGAAAAGATCCAACCATTCCTTTAATCGAACACAGGCCACATGGATACAGGCCACTGAATACAGGCCACCGCCCAGAGATTCTTCTCCATATTAAAGTACAGTCTGGGCCAGGATCCAGCTAGCTTAGCGTGTTTCCAGCTGAAGTCCGTTGCTGTGCTTCGGTATTCAGGCTCCCTCCTGGAGCCTGGGTGTGGAGTCCACATGGCCATGGGCCATGCAGCTGCTAGGGCCACATGGCCATGGGGAGAACAGGCATGGGCACTGTGTGAGTGTGGGTCATCAGGAGAGAGAGAGAGTTTTTTCGTTTCCCTGGGATTGTATTAACTTGGGCTTGGGATGGACCAGGTGCCTTTTCAAAAGAACCAATCGATTTCCCAGACTTTTGCGGGCTTTTGGTAGGCCCACCTTCTACTTAGACTGACAGGCTTCAATGGTCCAGCATCTTCCCCTGTGCCCCCCAACAATCCAGTACCAAAGGGATGAGTGTTAATCCCCTTGCACAAGGGAGCACAAGGCTATGATCCCCTAGAGTGTGAAAAGCTGAGGTTTCCTGGTGAAGAAAACAGGCTCATGTTCTCCAGTTTATTAAGCTTGGTGTCCAATTCCCTCTGATCCCCTTTGTTAATATGCAGTTAAATACTAACAGTAACAGTCAAGTGTTGCATGTTTTAAAAGTTCTTGGGGCACATTGGTTGAAAATCACTGAGTTAGAGGGATACAGAAAGTTGTGGAACTCTGAAAGCATGACCTAGGCAGAAAGATCAGCTTGAGAAACAACAGCCTTTGTGTCTGGGCCTCTGAAACTTCTGTACTGACAGGCAGGTAGGGGATGGGAGACAGTCCCTGCATACCCACGTTCCCTATCCTTGTGTCAGAAACAGAGGCCATGGCCTAAACAAAACAATGAGTGGCAATTATACCCCTGCTGGGGTGAGCAAAATTGACCAGCAGACTAAATTGCCCTTATTCATTGAGTGTCTGACAGTCACAGCATATAAACTAGCCAAAGGCGAATAGGGATAGACAGGACACACTCATGTCTGGGTATTAATGAAATCAGCTGTAAGCAAGAGTAGAAATAAGAAAAACAGGGAATTGGTAATCCATAAAAATTTTTATTTTCATCTAGAATTTTTGGCAAAAAGTAGATCCTAACATAAATTAATAAGAGCTATTTGGTCATTGGCCCCAGAATTATAATAACCCAGGGAGGCAAAGATTTTAGTTTAGAGACGTGCTCTTATAGATATAAGTTAACTAAAGCAGAGATAAGTTGAGTGATTTGCCCAAGGTCACACTTCTAACCGGTTGTGAAGCCGGGATATGACCCCAGGCAATATGATTTGCAATTGTATGCTCTTAGGCAATACATCGGACTGCCTCCCCATTGTAAAGAAAGCACAGTGAAGGTAAATAAAACAGTTCTGCCCCAGTCACATCAAATAAGCATCGCCAATGCAGAATTGCTAGATTGAATGCACAGTATTGGAGGGCTCTGCATACAGCTATTGTTCTTCAGCTTCAGATAAGGGAGAAGAATTTTAGCAGCATCCCAGTAGACATTAAGTAAGAGCAAACTTGGAATACACATTTCCACTGTCAATTTCTAACCTGTAGACCTGGATATATTGATTGTTCCTCACTAAAGCGTGAGTGATCTGGAAAAAAATCAACATGAGGAATCAATGGCAATGTTCTCTCACATAATATAAGTAAAACATGGACCTAAAGACAATGATCAAAGCGTATCTAAACATTACTTACTTTAGGAAACAAGAACACTATAGTAAGTATCTGTGTTGTACTCTTTACAATTTCAATAAAATATGGGCTATGTGAACGAGATGAAAATGGAGTAGTCTGAAATGCCGAATGATATAAAAAGAGCAGTAACGATCAAAATTGACACTGCAGAAAATCAAATAAGGAATTAAATAAAATGTGCATACAATTCAAGGTGTGAGCATCATGGGTGAAAACAAAATGATCAATTGGAGTGCAAAAAGACCTAGCAGACCTATCAATTATGTTCTTTTCAAACTAACAATAAGAAATAAATCAACCTTTATTAATTTTTACCGTACGGATTGCACTGGTGGCTTCCCTTTGTTAATGTCATGGATGACATTAAATTCAGGTGGTGCAGGGACAGAACAGAAGAGAAGGCTCCATGGTGTGCAGCTTGAGAGACTGGCAGTGGCCCTCAGGAATGTTTGGGGTTTGCACACAGCGATGTGTGTTTAGGCCTACGCAACGTATTATGCGCCCAGACAGAGATTGACAGCTTGTATTTTCCTAAATCATAGAATATTTTTTCAGCACAAGAGATGAGAAGTAACTATAAAATCCTTTTGTACTGGCTACCTCATGATGAAGTACTTGAGAGAAATGTTGAATTTGAATTGGGTTATGGGGTTTTTTTTAATAAAAAGACAGATATTCTAAAATTTTTATAAAGACAAAAGGACTGTCAGTGGATTGCTAGTTGATATATATTCTAGAAAAAAACACCTTAACCTATTCCCTCATGGAAGTGATTTTTATTAACAAATGAGAAAGTAACAGCTTTCCAAAGAAACTCATGAGGAGAAAAAAAATTGAAAATATATATATGGAAATGTTTCCATTATACTGTGTGGGGTTTTGTGTGTGTATGTGACTGATAATACTATAAATGTGTTAGTGATAAAATTCACATATCTACATACTTTAAAAATTTGGAAACAAAATTTTCTAACTTGATTATGAAATCTTCTGTACGAGGAGTCTCAATGAATTTTGAACCTCCTGTTAAAAATGTATGATTATGTCACATTCTGATTATTTTGCAAAAATTGACAACAAGGAAGTTAGGAATTTAATAGCTAACTTTTAACAAAAAAATGACTATGCATAATTAGTTGATAGGAATTTGAAAGTTAGTATCATAATTTAGTAAGTACAGCCAATTCAGCAGCCATGCCACATGGAACTATATATACTTGGATCTAATTCTTTTCAGTTATATTTGTCATAAACATCAAGTATCCAAAACTTAGATCTCAGAGGCACAAAGTATTAAATCAAAAATTTCCAAATCAGTGGGGCATGTTCAATAATACTGCTGCACAAAATAGAATTACTATCATTATTGTAAATTTTATAAATAATATTTTAGGAAGGACATAAAGGCTTTTGCTCTTGATACATGAAATAAAACAGTATAGTCCTCTCCAGGTAGCTCAGTTGGTTAGAGCATTGTCCGATGTGCCAAGGTTGCAAGTTTGATCCCTGGTCAAGACATATACATCAATCAACCAATGAATGCATAAATAAGTAGAATAACAAATTGATATCTCTCTCTTTTTACTCTCTTTAGAATCAATAAATAAGAAAGGTAAAAAAACGGTGTTTAAGAAATTTGTTATGTTTTTATCTTTTGTCTTCTAAATTTTTGCTTCTATATGTACTTTATGATATAATACATGTACATGATTCCCATAAAGAGAGATTTTTGTGTGTGTGGTATAAAACAAGCCAACTGTGACTTACTCCTTGCCCACTCCGACCGCTCTGTGCAGACCTCTTACAAAACCTGCTCGTGATATTTATCAGGGGAAAGATACTGGTGAATGCCTATCTGAAAAAAATACTGTATGTGGTCTGTGCAGAATGCTTGTAAATCAACCTGTAATTTTCTTGCTGGAGAATGGCCTATGATAATATGGATATGTTCTGTCTGTGCAACTGAATATAAAACTGGAGAACTATAAAACTTAAACCAATTTTTTGAGAAGTGTGTTTCCATATCCATTGTTCAGAATTTGTCTGTTATCTTAACTCAAATTGTCCTAATGCAGGAGAAAGTTGTGCTTTTGAAAACCGAGGCTAAAAGGTTCGAGCATGTCTAAAAAGAAATGCTACATCTGTACCAGTTCTTGCCTCTATGCTTTGAATCGTTAGAAAAGTTTGGTTATATTTTGGGTAATATTCACGATTAACCAGAGTCTACGTGAACAGTTCTACCCACATGGTAAGCTACAGCTCACATTTTTTACTGATAGGGTACAACATAAAAGGTGTAGACAACACTAGGATAGAGGACAACAGAAAGGAAAATGGTAAAATATGTGACTCAATAGGTGTTTAGAAGAACAAGCTGAAAACTGCATACGGAAAGAAATGGTTATACTTTGATAGAAATATTAGCAATGAGCATAGGTATCTCCATGTCAGATGTCTCAGTGCCCCCTTACTTTTTCAAGTGACAAAAAACCCCCCAAAACAGTTCAAACTGGCTTAAACAACATGCGAACATGTTAGCTTACGCAGGTGTAGAAGTAGTCTTCACAGAGAGTCTTCAAGATTGCTTTTACCTGAAAGTGCAACGGTGCCACAGACCCTGATTTCACCGCATCTCTGCTTCTTTCTGCACTGTCAGCTCTATCCTGACCCTGAGCGCCCTACTGCTAATTAACTAAAGTCTGTACACCTTAATGTCTGCATCCTATGCTTAGTTTTCCTCGTCAAAGAAGTGGCTGCCAGCAGCTCCCAGGGCTACATGTTTCTTTGTTTGTATTGAGAGAGAGATTGATTGAAAGCCAGTTTTGGTCTTTGCTCTCATTGAACTGTCTGTGATGATTTTGGTTGCCTCAAAGAAACGTCATGGTCAGGCAATTCTATTTACTGCTGTGCCCATCCTTGAACTAAATATAGTAGCAAGGAAGTTGGTTTCGATTCTGTAGATAAGATTAGGCCAATCGCAATCTATTCTGGGAGCTAGAGGTCCTATGAGGTCAATTTTGTACAAACTTCATGGCTAAAATTTCAGGAACTCAGTTTCACCAAAGTAAAATCTGGGAACTGTGTGTAGTGGATGCTGTGGTACACAGTCTGTATCTTCCCTTCAAAATAGGAGGACTCAATTTAACAGTTTCCAGGACTTTTGGTTGATGATGGCTCACCACTGAGACCCTCTCCAGCAATTTCTCAGTCAAAGGAGGCTATTTCATCTAAGATCATGCCCCCTTCTTGGGAGAGCCCACATCAAATAACTAGTAAATGTGGGAAAACAAAGGCCTAACCCTTTGTCTCAATGCGGGCAATGTTCCCGGACCACACCATTCCTAGAGGCTTTGCTGTGATTGTAGTTCAGTTACATTTCTCTGGCCAGTCTTAACTTCCTTCACACCCCTCACTGCTATGGCTCCCAAGAGTACTTTCTGTGATGGCTAATTTTATGTGTCAACTTGACTGGTTCACAACATAAACATTATTTCTGAGTGTGTCTGTGAGGGTGTTTTCAGATATGAGTAACATTGAATCAGTGGACAAAGTAAAGCAGATTGTCCTCCCCAGTGTGTTATAGTCAGGGCCTGACTAGTCCAAGAGGTGCAGGAAGGAGGAATTCACTGTCTCTGTCTTACTGTTTGAGCTGGAAGGTAAGTCTTTTCCTGCCCTGGCCTGGACCGTACACCATCAGCCCTCTGGTTCTCAGAACTACTCTACCAGCTAGCTTTCCTGCGGTCTCTTGCAGGTGGTAGATTCTGGCACCTCTCAGCCTCCATTATCATGGGAGCCAATGCCCTTTGAAGAATCCGAACTAACACATTCTCCCAAAAAACTTCCTGCAAAAAATTCTCCATCACGATGTCTGTTTCCAATAGAACTTGACCATACATGAGGAGAGGAAGGAAAAACAACCAGAAAAATCCTTTATAAAAGACACTTTACAAAAGAAGTTACAAATTACAAATATAATTATAAAATATTTACTACTAGAAACAAATAAACATCAAAAAGATGATATATCATTTTTATTTATCTGCTATGCAAAGAGTAAAAACATTGATAACACAAATAGTGAAAGGTGGGAAGGTAGACATACTCCTATATTGGTTATAGCATCTAAGTTGGTACAACCTTCCTGAAAGAAGGTTTAATAATCACACCTCCTCCTGTCCCAGATGTCTCACTTTTACAAAGGAAATGATAATATAAATGCACACAGTCATAAATGCAATTATACTTGTCCTGTATTTTCTATAAATTTGAAAAGTTTAGAATGACTTCCATTTAAGTATGGTGGGGTAAGACCTTCTCCCACACTATGCTCTCCAAAACCTACTTGAATCAACAAATAGAATGAAGGAAAAAAAATGTTACATTTTCTACATGAAAACTATAAAATAGTACCAAATACTCAACCAAAAATGAAGAATAGATGCAAAGTTCAGTGAATTTTGGAGAAAACCAATGGAGGGTTCAGTGTATGGAGGCATCTCTCGCCTGTGTTCAGGGGCGGTGCATGGCATTCTGTGAAGGAAGGTGGCATCCTTGACTCGGAATAACAAGATACAAGAGTGGGGTTGGCTGGACAAGCCCACCCTTTGCACCTGCCCTCTCTATTTTATTCTATGGAATAAATAGAGTGAAAACAGCTGGCCCAGAGATAATGGCAATCCTACAAAAATAAATAAATGAGGTCATAATGAAACAAGTTGGAGACTTGTATAGAGTATGAGAAGAAGGAAAATAAAAGGAAGAAAGAAACCTAACAAGAAAACTCACATTATATCTAGGCCACACTAAAGGCAATGGGAATGAAGCTTCTTTTTTGAGGAGTATTGAGGAATTTGTGATGATACTTTAAAAGAACCACAATTGAAAACAAAACATTTAACCAGAGAAAATATATAAATGGCAAATAAGAGCCTGAAAATATTCCCAACGGCATCAGACACTAGGGAACTACAAATGTAAACCAAAATGAGTTACCACCAAACATTTCTTAGAATAGCTAAAATTGAAAAGATTGATCATACTGAGCATTAGAATGTGGAGCAACTGGAACACTCATACACTTAACATGGGGATATAAAATAGTACAATCACTTTAGAACACAGTTTACCAAGTTTAGCAGTTTCTTAAAAAGTTAATGTATCGTGTATCTCCCATGCGACCCAGTCATTCTAGTCCTTAGGTATTGACCCAAGAAAAATGAGAGCACATGTCCATACGAAGATTGCTTTATGAATGTTGGCAGGCTTTATTGGGAATACCCCAAGATGGAAACAGCCAAATATGCATGAACAAACGGACAAATAGTGGCATATCCATACAGTGGAATTTTAGTCAGTGATTAAAATAAAAAGAACTACTGAAACACACTACAACATGGATGAATCTCTCAATAATTTTGCTAAGTGAAAGGGTACATAATGTGTGATTCCAATTGTAAAGAATTCTAGGAAGTGCAAACATATGTAATGGCAGGAAGCAAACTAGTGGTTCTCTGGAATGGGAAAAGAAATAGGAAAAGTCTAATCTTTTTCTTGATATAGGGACACATTAGCTGTGTGTTAATATTGGCACACATTAACACACATAGGTGTATAGCTCTTTTTGGTGGGTATTTGTATGGATTATCTATTTCATCTGTTTGCCTTTAGGCTTTATGTATCCTTATATTTTAGATGTGCTTCCTATAATCAACTTATGGGCTTTTTAAAATTGAGTCTATGTCTTTGACTTTTATTTGGATCATTTAGTTCATTGACATTTAATGTGATTGTTGTATTTACGTCTATTGTCCTATAATTTGTTTTCTACCTGGCCTGCCTGTATTCTTTTTCTTGCCTTCTGTGTCCTTGCAATCTATTGAAATGATTGAGAATTTTTTATAGTTTCATTTTCTCCCTACATTCTTAATAGTTACACATTCTTTTATTACTTCTTTGGGTTTTACATCAGAAATTACAGTATACTTCTTTGTTTTATTAGAGTTCAACCACTTTCCAGACCTAGCAAGGATCTTAAAATATTATATCACCATTTACCCCTTCATAATTATTTGTTATTATTGTCATATAATATAATTCATATATATTTTTAAACCTCATGACCTGTTATTATTATTTTTGTATTGTACAGTGTGTTTACATTTGCCCATGTAATTACACTTTTCTTGTTCTTTAGTCCTTCTTGCACATCTAGGCTTCCCTTTGGAATTATTTTTTCTCTGCTTGAAGATCACCCATAGTATTACTTTAGTAAGGATTTGTTGATGATATATTTTTGTTTTTAAAAAATATCTTTATTTCCCTTTCAGTTTGGAAGGATACTTTTGAAAGGTATATTCTGTGAATGCTTGTAAAATTTGGTCTTTTATTTTTAGCAGTTTTACTTTGCTTTCCCAAGGTGTTTTTCATTTTTATATTTATTCTGTTTGGGGTTCAGAATATTGTACTATCTTAGGCTTGTTTTTCACTCAATATGTTTCTTTAAACAAATATTTTATTTCATCTGTGCAGTAGAGAGTGCTTCATTATTTTGGAAATTATGCCACTCGTTAAATCATTACATTGTATGTATAGAACATTCTGGTAGATAGAAAAACAGAGAATTCAGTATTTGAAAACCTTGATTATCTGCTGTGCATATTTATCTTATTCTAGCCTAGATGATTTCAGAGGCCTTTTCCTATACAGAGTCATCATAGAGGCAAATAGAAGTCCAGCTTCTGCATTTCTATTTGTATTATTACTATCTAATGAATTCTATTGTACAGCAGGTGTCAAATCATATCAGCCGCTTTGCAATCGAGTATGAATAGAAGATATATTGCTATTGCAAATGAGTCTAATATGAAACTAATGAGCAGTAATGAGCCACTGTTTTGCTATCATTGAAGCAACTTCTGAGATGCTAATAAAGTCTCATTTTTGCTCTTTAGTAAAAGCAGTGACCAGGATTTATAACATAGCTTTAATGTCCCAAAGCCTGAGATAAAAATAAATAAATAAACAGTGAAATCCTAAACTGAGGATAATTTAGTCATTTTCTGTGTGATTGTCTTCTTTCTTATTAAAATGAACCTGTTATAATGCCTTTCAAGAACTTCTATGACTGAAGAAAAAAGATGAAGAATGGATGTCCATTAAAATCAGCATGGTTAAGAAGATAGTCATCTTGCCTAATTTTTCTTAACATAAATATAATACCTCTAGAGTTTTCCATTTGCCAGTTTTTTATAACATAATGAAGCCTAATGTAGACAACTTTTTATTTTTAAAACCTGTCAGATCAGAAGTAACACTCCTGAGGGGACTTGTGTAGTGAACTCATTTGTTCCTGTGAGTGGCCTACCTTGGTAAGTAACCCAGAGCACTCATCACACTGTATTACGGCCACACATTTTATGTCTGCCTTTGCTATAGTAGTGCAAGAGGATGGGGCTCAATAAATATTTATAAGGTGAATGATGAATAAATGACTGAATGAGTATGGAAAAGCAACAGCATTAATTTTGGTTTTTTTGGTAGAAATAATGTGGTTTAAAACAGTATTTATTTAATTTGATATGTTATAAAACCCTTAAGAACTCTGCTTTTTTCTTTTAAGATGTATTTATTTATTATTTTTAGAGAGGGGAAGAGAGGCAGAAAGAGAGGGAGAGAAGCATCAATATGTAGTTGCCCCTGGAGCACCCCGCACCAGGGACCTGGCCTACAACCCGGGCCTGTGCCCTGACTGGGAATCTAATGGGTGACCATTTGGTTTGCAGGCCAGCACTCAATCCACTGAGCCACACCAGCCAGGGCAAGAACGCCGCTTTGAACACTTTATACTACAGAACAAAAAGAGATGTTTTAGTATATATGACTTATGTAACCTTGTTGCATTAACTAATAAATGTACACTAATTCTAAAAAATAATTTTGGTATCTTCCTACAGATGTTTGCTAGAACTCAAGATTTTAACTATAATTATATACTTTATATATCTATGCATATCTGACTTTATAGCCTCAAATAGTCTACCTGTTTGATTACAAAATCAAAGCTTTGAATTACTAACTATCTTTACTGTTGAATAAGCTATTATAGACATATATGTGCAAACACAAAGCTATTTGGTCTGAATAAGTCAAATAATTCAAATTCACTTTATTTAAGATTTCTTTTCCATTTCTGAATTACAGGATGTGCATTCACATAAAAATCGCACTATTTTGCTATGTATAAAGAAACTATGTATAGATGTCGTATTTATATTCCTCAGGATCTATAAAAATTAATAATAAACATAAGAAAGAACTATAACTTAAATGTCTGAGACAGACAAGAAGAATGCCATACGGTCTGCGATCCTGTGTTATTTGCCTCTGATGACCCAAAAGTACCCCACAAAGATATTGCTATATTACACAGCGACGAAGTTGAGTGAAGATGTGGACATGGGTTAAATGGAGTGCAGTTGCAAAACCGACCTGTGAGGTCCTCTCCGAATGAACCCAAGCATTCTGGGGCCCTCCCTTGCCTGTCCGTCTCCCACACCTCTGTACCTTGTAATATAACAACTGTTAAACAATATGAAAATTTCTACATATTTATAAATACACACAAAATTCTGCAGAATTCTAGGTTTTGAAACCTGAGAATTGCAATTAATTACATTTTGATACGTTTTCTTACATATTTTCTTTTACTAACTTCATATACCTTCAAATGAATGAGTCTGACATCCAAATAATTCTAAGCCCAGCCATCTGTGTTATTTGGAGACTATTTTTCACGGACTTATTTCTTGCAGCTAACAATATCTGTGACTCATAAATTCAAGTAAGGCAATGTCCTCGAAATAACATCTTCTAGTAATTATGGTAGGTATCCTGTTCTCTGTGGTGATCTAAAGAACAAAAGGGACAGTTAATTGTGCTATATAGACATAAGATATGGTTCATTGGGGTCCATTCATTAAAGCAAAATAAAATTCCCAACGTCATCTTTAATTTTGGTAAGGAGAATCTCGTACTGTTTAAAAGCATTGATAACTTTTAAGGCAATGTGCTCTAGAGATAAGCTATGTTTTAGGATATTTTCCATTACTTCCCTGTCATCATGAGAAGAAAGTAAAATTATGAATTATCTCCTAAATTAAAACTTGAAATAATTCTTTTATATATTCTTGAGAGTATATATGAGGATACATTAGAATTTTTTTAAAAATTTGCTACTAAACCAAGGAAGTGTTTACCATTATATTTTATTGAATTCATTTCTACTGAATATCAACTGCTTATAGATTTTAAAGAGAATTATAATATATATTAAATTGTTTTAATTAATAATAGAATGAATATATCCCTTTACAGATGTTATTTCTCATCAAAGTAATACATACATACAGTAAAAATTAAAATATCACAGAAAGGCTTTTAACTAAAAGTAGCAGTTCCCTACGCCAAACCTGCCTACCTTTTGGCTTGCTCCTATTTTTATTTCCGAAGTTGTTACTTTCCTAATTCTTTTTTAAAAACAGAGTTGATATGTAGCCAGTGTGTCCCAGTCAACCTCCATTCTGAATATAGAAACTTCTGCTTGGTCTGATCGTTATGTGTCTGTGCCACAATAGTTATCAGATATTTTTAATATTAAGGCTGTATAACTCATATAATTTATATCCTAATTCCTTGATTTATCACATGTCAACATTATCTCTTGACTTAGCAACATCAAAGAAAATTTAGCTCATTCACAATACAGATTTCTCTTACCTCCCCCAGTTTGTGATAGTTGTATAATTTTCTAAATCTCTTAACTTTAACTTTGTAATGTTGAATAATGCTTTTACTTAAATACTTAAAGTTTCCCTGTATTTCTTATTCTATAATATTAACTTTCAATTACATCTTTTTAATTCCTTTTAAAAATATATTTTATTAATTATGCTATTACAGGTGTCCCAATTTTTCCCCCTGTGCCCCCCTCCACCCAGTACCCCCCAGTCCCTCCAGCGATCTCCGCCTTAGTTCATGCCCATGGGTCATGCATATAAGTTCTTTGGCTCTGTTTCCTATATTGTCACCGATTCTTGGTTTGGGCACATGCCTGGGTTGCGGGCCAGGTCTCTTGGGCAGGATGTGGGGGAAGGATGTGTGAGAGGCAACCAATGGAGATATTTCTCTTATTGAGATGTTTCTCCCATACATCTATGTTTCTCTCCCTCTTTCTCCTTCCCTTCCCCTCTCTCTAAAAATAAATAAATAACATCTTGAAAGAAACAAGTACAAATTGGTATGCACAAAAGAGATAGGGAGATGTCAATTGCATCTCTTAAGTACCATCACTGAAGATATTCTTAAGGATTCTACCATTCTCTCTACATCTCTTATACCTTCCACCTTCAGTGTTGATAACATTCACATGTTGTTCTACAACTATATTGAAGTCTATATTTTGTCTTCAGTTAATATATATTAAAAATGAGTTAATAGTATTTTTATCATTATAGAGAAGCACATGTATCCTTCTCTGCAAATCCAAAGTCAAAATGCCTAAGTAACTCAAAGAGAAATTTCCTGGCATCAAAAAAATTGATGCTTTCTTTTTGAATTGATTGTTCAAAATCATGCCACACTTTGTTTGCTTCTTATTTGGATCATATTTTTTGTATAGTTTTGGTTTTTCTTTTAAAACTAAAGTCATCTTTCTTTTTTTTTTGTTGAGGCAGGGAACATAACCATCTTTATTATATCACTAGCTTGTTCCTTATTCTACCTATTGTTTAGAATTTCTCTGTCTTTTTGGAAGATATTCTTCCTAGAGTCCATAGATTTTCTGTTCTAATTTGGGCTGAAATTCTTTCAAGGCCTTGCAGATATAGTTCTGTCCAATTAGTGGTAGTCAATTCTCCCTCATTTCATTCAAGACATAGGTTTCAAGAAGGTTGGCTGCAGATGTTTGACTTCCTTCAGAATACGACCAACACCTAAAGTCTCAAAAAACCCCCTCCTTAATTGATCAGTATAAAAAGTAGAGAGTCAGGAACCTTTCCTTCTGCTCCTTAACACAGCCTCTCATAGTCCAGTTAATTCTTGAACAACATGGGTTTCACTGCATGTGTCCACTTATACATGGATTTTTTCAATAAATACTATACCTATACTGTTTTCGACCCACTGTTGGAAGCCCATGGATGCAGAGAATACACTGACCCATGCCAATTCATATGGAGGACTAGAACATCCACAGAATTTGGTGTCTGTGGGAGTGGGCTGGGGTCCTAGAACCAGTCCTCTATGGATGCTGAGGGTAGTTAAGTTTGGGGGGAGTCAGAAGTAATATGCAGATGTTGGCTGTGCAGGGATTGGCTTTAGTCAACTTTTAAAAATTTCATCAGTTTTCAAAGTATGATCTGTGGGCCTCTGAGGGTCCACAAAACCCTGTCTGGTGGTTTGTGAGGTAAAAATATGTCGTAACAACACTAAGACATTACTTTGCTTGTTTCTTTGTTTGGCATTTGCTTGATGGTGGAAAAGCAAAGATGGTGGAAAACACTGCAGGCAGCTTGGCATGAATTCAGGCGGTTGCACCAACTGGACTCACAGTGTTTTAAAAAGCCAGTTTCACATAGAATGTTCTTAAGGAAAAAAATAACACTTTACTGTATTAAATTTTGACCCTTGAGTATATGTCTTTTTATATTGTATGACAAGACAGAAGTATGCATAAAGTACTTTAGCTGCATACTGAAACAGTAAAAGTACTTATGAGCAAAAGTACTTATGCAATTATTTCAGAAGTGAGCTGAACTAGACACTTTTTTCATGGAACATTATTTTTATTTGAAAGAATGACTGACAGAAACACTGTGATTATGTAGACTTTGGAATTTGGCGATACTTTTTTTGGTAGTGAATGGAGTGAAACTATTGCTTCAAGGAAGTCACTTGCAGTATTTGTTGCCAATAATAAAATTTAAGCTTTCAAGCAAAAATTAAGTTTTTGCAAAACTCCTACCTGCTATTGTGAGCTTGACAGCTTCTCAATAGTTACTTTTTTTTTTTTTGCTGAGATTGGTGGTGATATTAATGAATGTGATTTTTAAAATGTATTTTGTCGTGAAATATCTTCACAACTCACAGAGCTGTTATTTCCCAAATAACAAATGCATGGGTTGCATCCCATGCATGGGTGAAAAATCCATTCAAAGCTTCATACTGACCAGTGGATTTCAGTGAAACAGAGTATGGGAAGTCTGCTCATACAGTCTCAGATTCTACATTGCGTTAACATCTGAGAAATTATCACTTGTCAGACATTAGTATAGTATCAGAGAAGAGTACCCAAATTTAACTGAAAGGGCCATTAAAATGCTTCTTCTTTTTCCTACTACATTTCAGTGTGAAACCAGATTTTTCTGGATATTTTTAATCAAAATGAAGTAATAACAACAGATGGAACACAGAAGCAGAGAGAATTCAGCTGTTTTTATTAAGCCAGATATTAAAATAAATTCACAAAAGTGTAAGAGAATGTCATTCTTTTCACTATTTTATTTGGAAAAATATAGGAATTTAGGTAAAAATATATGTTGCTTATGTTAACATAGAATGAGTTTATTTTTATTGTTTTTAAATGAATATATAAACTTTTTTCAGGTTTAATTTCCAAAATAGCAAATATTATAATATATATTACTCATGTATAAACAGATTGTCTTTGGTGTCTTCAACAATTTTTGAGAGTGCAAAGGGGCCCCGAGCCCAAAAAGACTGCTCTCGACTTCTTGCCTGCAAAGACCTGAAGCCGTTGCCATATTCCTTCTGTTTCGCTGGGTCTTTGCTTCTGGATCTTTTGGAGAGTTTCTGTCCTCCTTCTGCTCATCCAGATAGGATGGTGGCGCAAAATGGGCACTGGCCAGTCTGTAAACTATGTGGACAGCAGGTGGTTCAGTGTTCCCCAAACCTTCACTTTGGGGAAGTATCATCTAGTTTCCTTATAGATGATGAAATTTACCAGGTTATTGACACTAACACCTTTCTATCTCTTTGAACTGATGCAGTTTGTGTTATAACGTTATGTCAATTAACCGTTTCCCCATCAGTTAGTAGAGGCTATTCTCCTGAGAAAATGACTGATTTTATTTTCTTTCAAGAAAGCTAACCATGCCCTTATATCTTTCTGATTTAAAGCATGGGATCTCTTTAAATTCCAATGCCTGTAAAGTTTGCTTTAAGAAACTCAAATAGAATCATCTATCGACCTTTCTCATAATTTTATGAAGTAATAACAAGAGCACAAAGATGAATACATCTTTTAGAAAGGGGAGCCTTTACCGTGGTAGCATTACTTCATCTCTTTTCTATATGACTTGAAAGCCTGTGTTCAGTAATTTATGTTAATGCTTAATTTTCGAAGTTTTCTTTCTTCCATAAGCTCTTCATGCTTTGACCATGAACTGATCCCTTCTTTGAAATTTACCCTCCCACCCCCTCCCTCGTCTCCTGGCTGACTTTTCATTAAGGAGCATGGGAGACACCCTCACGTTGCTACGCACTGCCTCTGGTGGCAGGCCTCCCTGACAAAAATCAAAGAGCTGCTAGTGCCAGAAGGCTGAACTCTGTGATCTCAGCCCCGGAAAGAGAAGCGTCCCCAGAGAGAGGCTCAGTGCATGTCAGGGTTAAATTTTAATTCTTCTGAAAGCTGAGAAGCAGTCAGACTGTTGAATATTTTTATTGAGAAACATTTTCCAAATCACAGATCAGATTAATATTTCAGTTACTTCTTTGAATGAATTTGGTCCGAGGCAACAAACAAAGGCAATGGCTTATGTGTAGTGTATGATTTAGAAAAGTTTTTAGTGTTTAAACCATGTCTGCTACATGTTTTTTCAGGTTGAATAGGGATATGATCTCAACTCCCTTTCTCCCACTTTTTTTGTCTTTTTCTCCCTTCCTTTCCTTTTCACTTTTTCTAGAGATTTATTGCTCTCAAAAATAACCAATTGCTTAGTTTTAAACATCATCAATTAGAATGATTAGGTGTTCTCAGAGGAAATAAGACTCTTCCTTTGACTTTTATGGTACTTAACACACCACACTACCCTAAATAACATTGTGTTGTTAGTACTGGGACCTATCTTAAAACGGCAGTGAGTCACTGTAATTCCAGGTTAGTCCTGAAATCTGTCTTAAAGTGGCAGTGAGTCACCATGAAGACTGAGTTTGAATGTGCTATATGTACATATATATAAAATAGCCTTCATGGGAGATGTCTTGTGGCCTTAAATTAAATAGCAGTATTTATCAAGCACCTAAATGGGCTAGTTAACCACTAGAAACACTGTAAAATTCAATACATGTATTGTAACCATTTTATAGATGAGGCAGTCGAAGCACTGAGCATTTTGAAATTTTGTTCAAGAGTATTATTGTGTCAGAAATGAGATGAGAATGCAAGTAGCTTAGCTGCAGAGAACAAGAATTTACCACACCCTGATTCTGCTCCAGGTAGTCAAACTCTATCAGGACCATAGAGAAACAATAGTGAATTCTGGTAGCAGCTCATGGAATTTTCATTATTTTTTAAATTTAACTTTCTTAGCTTATTTCCCTTTCACTGTACGATGGCTAAAATATTCATGCCTTAGTGCATGCTGTTCCCTAATCCAGAATGCCCTTCTTCTTTCTTACCATTCAAATTCAATCCATTCTTTACTGTTCATTTCAAATTTCATTTTCTCTGTAATCATAACCTCTCAACATTGAAGAGTTGGAATAGAACATAGAACACTTCTAGTACAATTTCTACCCAAGTCAAGAAATTACTGAGACAACAATCCTGAGACCCTTAGCGTGTGATTGAAAAGGTGCTATTACAGGATGCCTATATTTTCTTATCATGAAATTTATTCAGCTAGTAATGCTTACCATCTTAACAGAGACCTATACCTTGGTTTTTTGATAAAATTTAATATTCTTCAGCTATTTTTATTAATCTTCCATTCATTCGTATACTTGCACTTTTAATTAATATTTATTAAAGTTTTTTATGTACCACTCTTCTAGGTGCTAGAAGACAAAACAATAAAGACATTGATATTATTATTTAAAAACAGTTGCTTTTATGGTATTTAACATAGACTAAGAGACTAAGGAAATGATAGTAAAGCCTGAGTTGATTTGAAATCAATGTAGAATTTGGCTATTTGAAAAAGAGGAGAAACATTTAATGATGAGGAGTGATCCCCATTTTAAAGATCAAGTACCTGAGGCATAGAAACATAAGTAAATATTTTTAACATCCTAAGGCTAGTAATTGGGAGAATTGAGATTCAGGTTGGCATTTTCAGGCCATAGCTGATGCTCTTAGAGTAATGAAAGAGTAGTATTCTATTCAGGAAGTTGTAAGGAATTATTTAAGGCTAAGTGTGGGGTGTGGTAAGTGAAGGAGTTGGGATGGTGGTAAAAGGGGCCAGCAGAGTTAGGAGGAGCCAGATTGTGATGAATTTAGGGAGCTTCTCCACTATGTTTGAACTGTATTGTCCTTACCATTTCTTCTAATGCAGAGAGAGCAAGCTGAGTTTGTCCTCATATTACTGACTTGGTTTTCACGAATGTCAATGTTGGGTTCTTCCTGATATGGTATTAATTTTTATTCTGTTGTTACTTTTAAAATTTATTTGTTTCCTTGCTTATTTCATAGCCAGCTTCATCTTTTTTGGGTCCAGGTTCATCTCAGGGTACTGCCCTTTCATAACTCCTGCTTTATAGAACTCGTTTTCGTTTCAAAAATCCATCTTTTTGGATTTCTTTGGTACAACAAATAAATGTTTTTACATGGTATTCTTATGTTTTGTGTAGGAAGCAATTTCAGTGATATGCTATTATTCCAAGTTTTTAGGGAATTGTACTTTTCTCTTTTGCTTCAGTATTTTTATATATTTATATAACATATGAATATTTATAAAATTTTATGCAATATGTATTTGTTTATCCTTGAACTCAGGGATAGCTAGAATGGAATGTGTATACATTTATACATCTGTATTGTTAGTCCTCTTGACTATATATTTTACTTTTGAGAAAATTTGCCCTTAGATTGGCCCATAATTTACAAATCAATATCTATTATCTCCAGATCAATCAATGTTGCACAACAGATCATCATTTAATGTGAGATTTTCTAATTTTAGATTCAGAACCTCAAACTATTCCGGAGGTTCAAATTAGTCTATGGTTGCCATTTGTTTGCCATTGAATTTCATACATGTTAGGAGAAAAGTAGTCAACGGCCAAATAATTTTCAGAAATACAACGTGCTCTTTTCCCAACTTGGAAAAGCACTCGAAGCACCTAGAGGAGTCCTATAGCAAAGGAGCTTGTAATCATTCCTTTTGAAATCAGCATTTATTCAATTCTTTTTTAAAGAACATGTTCATTTTTATGTGTCCTTCACTAACATTCCTTGGACTCTACTTTGGTAAATTCTATGGGATGAATATAGGCTATTTCCTATAGACTTTGTTAACCGGCTGGCATTGATCTGCCTCAATACCTATTTGCAACACTTTTCCTTAGGTAACTACATCCGGATTCTATACACAGTTCCTCCACCTCCCATCACTTCTATTCATATTGTACATATTTTTTTTTCTGAAGTGTAATTTGCATAGAGTAAAATTTACCCTTTTAAGATGTGTAGTTCCATGTTTGGCAAATGCATACAGTCATGTAACCACCACTACTATCAAGATATAGTAACACAGTGAATATTAAAAACTTTATTGCCTAAAGGGATGTGTAAACAGAGGCACTGATGAAGGGGAGGGTTACTGGTGAAGTGTGTTGAATTCAGAAGGGATGCCTCTTAGAGTTAAAGACTGTTCACTGGTAAATACAAACTCTGTATCGTGCTAGAATCAGAGGATGGGAGGTAGATCAGTCATTGTGTGAGGTGATCCATGCTATTCTGTTTCAGGAAGTGGATTTTGGGGTATTCAAGGATGTGTTTTTTTCCCATCCAGGGAAATTCATAATTCCTCTTCCCATATCTTCCCTCTTAATAGTCTAAACATATGGTTTGTGTCCACTACTTCTTTTTTTTGTTTAATCTGGTGTGTGTGTGAGTGTATTATAATGAGGAAGTTAGAGCGATATATTAGATACTGTGATTTTTTCCCATGCTAACAGCATCAAAGTATTTTGTAAATAACAAATAATACTGAAATGTAAGATATCATACTTATCTTTACAATAGTGCTCAGTAAACTATGGATAACAGTTTAATGAGTGATTCTTCTTTGAGTGAGTAATTGGTTGATGTGTGAGCTATTGTGCAACACTAAACAGTAATTTTAGCGTGACGTTTATTTTACTACTAGGCCTGGAGATTTTTTTGATGAAGTTGTTGATGATGAGTATCAAAAATTGCTGTGCCATTTTGAAAGGTACGTCTTAATGTATTTCACCCTGTGGTCTGGTCCTAACATCTGGACCATATTTACCCTGGATAAATCTTTTCTTTCAGCTCAGTGTGACATGCTCGTTTTTAGTACAAGATAGGTCATGTTTATCTGTTGCACTGTCTATGGTCCAGTGATCTCTTTTGTAGTCTAAGGGGAACTGTATGAAAGCTGAACTGTGTCAAGGAGACTAAGAGTGTTAAAGTTCACCAAGAAATCAAGAAGAGCCTTTGCAGAAACAAGAGGAAGTTAAAATTAGTATGAATTGATTTCCTACCCCCTTTTCAGAAATTGTTTTCACATATTGAGGGCCCCTTGGCCATTTATGTTATGCTCTCTGTTATGACTGTGACATGACTATGCCAGAGGATGGCCAAGGTCAACAATGTGACCTATTTTTATTTTTTCTTAATAGGAAAAAGTTGCCATTCTTTTCCCACACTGGCAGAGTCTTTCTGTGTGTGTGGCTTTGCAGACTCCTTTTTGTGAACATTTCACATCTTTTTCTTTGATTAAGCTTGTTAGATTTCAGACCTCCTTGAACTTTAAACTTCTCATTTCCAGCTTTTCCAGTTAGATGCTCTAAATCTAGTGATCTATTATATAGTATTATTAACTTATCTATTCTTTGACAGCTTTATAAATTATTTTAGAAATATAGTTTTCTTAAAGCAATAAAACAAACAGGAGATAACCATTGTTTTAAACTATTTTCTATTTAATATGGGACACTTTCATTTACAAACCTGAAATATCCAAGAAAAATAAGAATGCATTCATTATTTGAATACTTCCTACATCTCAATTTTCAGGTTTTCTTGAACTCTGAAGTTGCAGAGAGGTCTTGGTTTTCATGAATTAAATCAGTGACACTTTTATTGGCTTAATCATGAATCTTCCTAAATGGATTACTAATGTACTAAAGGTAATACACAGTCACTATGAAAAAGAACAACAAACCTTTTACTAAAACACAAAGCATTTAATAGGAAATTGAAGTTATATAACACACAATTAAAACATAAAATATCTAAAATCAAGGTGAGCATTTCTTTTTCAAAATGGCCAAACAATTAACTTAATGTACTAACTTACTTTCTGTGTGTAAACAAAACCAAGTGATATTAGGATGATATGTTAGGAAATACTGCTGCGAGACTTTCAGTCTAGATGTTAGCCTTTAGTGATATGAAATACCACTCAACCACTTTCTACATCCAAGCACAGAGGATGTTAGGAAAAAATAAAACAGCTTAAATGGACATTTGAATATGAATTCAAGAACTGGAAAGCTTAACTGCCAGAAACAAAAACTGAAATTAGAAAGAATAGTGAGCTATTACTGAGGCTGAATGTCTTACGGGAGGGTGGGGCTGTCTCAGGACCCTAATGCTTAGGTATTAACACAAAATCAATATCCAAAAATCTATTGCATTTGTATACATTAGTGATAAACTATAATAAAGGGAAAATAAGAAAACAATTGCACTTCCGATTCCATCAAAAGAATAAAATACCTAGAAATAAATTTAATCAAGGAAGTGAAGGACCTGTATACTAGAACTATATGATATTGATGAAATAAACTGAAGAGGACACAAATAAATGGAAAGATATTCATATTCATAGATTGAAAAAATTAATGTTAAAATATTCATAGTGACCAAAACAATTTACAGATTCCATTAGATTCCTATCAAAATACCAATGACATTTTTTCACAGAACTAGAACAAATAAGCCTAAAGTTTATACAGAAACACAAAACCCTTAAATAGCCAAAGCAATCTTGAAACAGAACAAAGATAGAGGTATGCTTCCTGATTTCAGATTATACTACAAAGCTACGAGAAGCAAAGCGGCATGATACTGGCACACAAAAAAAGCGAAAACAAAAGCAAAACAAGACACCAAAAACAAAAACATAGATCAATGAAACCCAATAGAGAGCACAGAAACAGACCCATGCTTATAGGATCAATTAATCTATGACAAAGAAGGCAAGCATACACAATGGGGAAAAGACAATGTCTTTAATAAATGATGTTTGGAAAACTGGGCAGATGCCCATGCAAAAAGATGAAACTGAACTACTTTTTTATGCCATATACAAAAATAAACAAAATGGGTTAAAGGCTTAAATGTAAGAACAGAAACCAGAAAACTCCTAGAAGAAAACCTAGGAAGTAAACTTTTTGATATTTGCCTAAGTAATATTTTTTTAATATGCCTCTCTTATTTTTTGAATAGGCAAGAACAAAAGCAAATGATATTACATCAAACTAAAAAGTTTTTACACAGCAAAAGAGACATCAACAAAATGAAAAGGCAACCAACTGAATGGGAGAAGATATTCACAAATGATGTATCTAGTAAGGGGTTTGTACCCCAAAATATAAAGGACTAATTTATCTCAACATAAAAATATCTGATTGAAAAATTGGCAGAGTACTGGAATAGACATTTTTCTAAAGAAGGTATTCAGATGGTCAACAGACACATGAAGAGATGATAACATCATTAATCATCAAGAAAATATAATCAAAACAACAATGAAATACCACTTCCCATGTGTCAGATGGGTTATTCTCAAAAACACAACAAATGACAAGTGTTGACAAGGATGTAGAGAAAAGGGAACCCTCATGCACTGCTGGTGGGATTGTAAATTAGTGCAGCCACTATGGAAAACAGTATGAAGGTTCCTCATAAAACTATTGGGTTGACCAAAAAGTTCATTTGTTTTTTTCCATAAAATAAAGGACACATTTTTTATTTTCACTAATAACTTTATTCATTTGTATATTTTGAGTATGTTGGCTATCTCCCACATTATATAATGTTCATTGTTGTCAATGTCTCAATTTGATCTCTGTCAACTTCAACTGGTCAACCTGTGGACCATTGTCCAGTGAGAAATCTCCAGCATGAAACATCGCAAATCACTTTTGACACATCCAATCAGTCATAGCACCTTCTCCATACATTGCACAAATTCTTTTTTGCATTTCAGTTGCACTTTTACCTTTCTTGATGTAATAAAGCATAATATACCCAAAAGGTTGCATATTTTATTCCATCTTCAGTATTAAAATGGCTACACAAAAATTGATCAATTTTGAAGTTTTTTTAAAATGCACACTGGCCCTGGCTGGTGTAGTTCAGTGGACTGAGTGCAGGCTGCAAATCAAATGGTCACTGGTTCAATTCCCAGTCAGTGCATGTGCCTGGGTTGCGGGTCAGGTCCCCAGTGCAGGGTGTTTGAGAGGCAACCACACACTGATCTTCTCTCCTTCTCTTTCTCCTTTCCTTCCCCTCTGTCTAAAAATAAGTAAATAAATTCTTTAAAAAATGCACATTGATATGACAGCTGTCACAATACAATTTTAACAAAATTGTTTTGAATGAAGTTAAAGATAACTGAGTGCTACTAGAACCATTTTATGGAAAAAAAACAAACAAAATTTTTGGCCAATCTAATAAAAATAGAACTAACACATGATACAGTAATTCCACTTCTGGGTATCTATCTGAAGAAAAAATAATTTGAAAAGATATATGCATCCTTATGTTCATTGCAGCATAATCACAGTAGCCAAGATATGGAAGTAATCCAAGTACATCAATAATTTCCAATGACATGATATCAGATGAATCACATGGCTTGATCTTAATGCAATGTAAATAGAAATCAAATATAAAATAAAAAATATATGATCAAAACCAAGTAAAAATATACTTCTAAATAATTCATAGGTTGAATATTATGTTATAGATGACCTTATAAAATATTTAGAAGCAAACAACAATAAAAGCACCCTATATTAAAACATGTGATATACTCAGAGGGTAATTTGCCAAGTTAAATAGATATTTTATAAAAATAAAGAAGACTGAAAGATTAAGTGTTTATTTCAAAATGCTAGACTATAATTAAACTTCCTTTCTCCCCAAATAGAGTTAAAAATGGAAATAATAGACACAACTAAAAATTAATTATGTCAAAAACAAAGAGACAACATAAGTTACCAATAAAGGGAAAACTTGGGTTTTTTTAAAACAACAATAAAATAGACAAATAATTGAAACTTTAATAGAAAATATAATTCCTGACTAAATTAATGGCACACAAAAAGAGAACATACAAATAAATGACATAGAATAAAAAAACGATATAAACACAGGTTTTTGTGTAAAATTGAAAAAAACCATAAGATAATACTAGAATAACTTCATACTCAATAAATTTTAAACCCTAAAATAAATGGAAGCTGTCTTAAAATATATAAATTCCAATATTTCTTAAGACACAACAGAAATTAAGAAATTGACTTGGTAAAAAATGTCCTCCCTTTCAACCACCAAGTCCAAAAAGGAACCACCCTGAAGTTGTTCTTTGAATTTTACTAAATTTTCAAGGACTCAATAATTCATATCACATAGAGTTTCAGAGAACAAATTAAAAGAGACAAACCTACCCAACCTAAGTCTGACATTAGTATAAGCTTGACACCAAAGCTAGATAAGGGCAAAACACAAAAATAAAATTAAAGATTAATTACACTTAAGGAAATAGAAGCTAAATCATAAAAAACCTTGCAAATTAAATCCAGAAACATTCTTATTAAATCCAAATAATTTTCTTTGGCTAAGTATGCCTTTATAGGAATGCAAGAAATATTTCACATTATATTCATGTAATATCTCACATTGGCAAGTTGTAAACAATGTGGTCATTTCAATAGGTAGAGCAGAAGTATTTATTCACGATTTTTTAAAAAAGGCTAAAATAACTAGTTGTAGAAGGGAACTTCTTGAAACACGATTAAGGGGGTGAAATGTTAGAAGCAATCCCTTGGAAACCCCTAGCAAGACAAGGACGCTTCCAGTATCAGTTCTTTCCTTCTGCAATAACAGAACCGGATCGCTCAGTGGGTCCGTGACTGTCTGTACAGCTTAGCCTCCCCGGCAAATGGATAAAACAATTTCGGAAATGTTTCGGAAGTGATGTGTGTAACTTGTAGGATATATTTTTAAACAGAGGGAGCATGACTAATCTTTGGTCCTTAGCCTTCCCTGCCTGCTGAGCTGGGCATGAGTCATGAATCTGGCTGGAACGGGTAGAAGAGGGCAATGTCCTAAATGGCTGAGCGAATGGATAGAACTATTGTGGTAGGTATTCTATTTAATTTAAAGCACAGATTTAAAATAAAAAACCCTCTGTTTTAGCTGTTGAACTTAAATTCTCATAATGTACACAACTTTTATTCACTGTTTTACTGGAGATTTAGATAGTGAAATGAAAGAAAAAGAAGTAACTCATACAATTTCTATTAAGACACAAAATATGAGAGAATCTACATGCAAACCAGTTAAACTAGTAAGAATGATTAGTCAGGTAGGTACTTATTTACAAAACAACAGGAAAACATTAAAATACCATGAACCAGTAACAAACCAATTGGGAAACGTTATTAAGAAAAAACAGTTTCATAATAGGAGGAGAACCCAAAAGTGATCTAACCCTAAATATAATAAAAATTATACTATAGTAAAAATTATAAAAGAATACCAAATTATCTTAAAGTATATAAAAGGAGACACATAAATTAATAAATAGACCATATTCATGAATGGAAACATTAAAAATGGAAAAAAATGCTCATTCTTCTCCAGTTAAGCAATAAATTCAATATAATTTAAATAAAACTCCTAAAAGGAATTTTTAAAATTTTATTGGTCATATTTACAAATATTTTGGAAGTTCATGGCTATGTGATACGTAGGAAAGTATTAAGACATGTTTGGAAAGAAAACCCAACAACATTGGGATAGCAGTGACACGGGGGAGGGGGTATGCAATTGAAGAATACTGAAGGATTCCAGCTGTGTCTTCATTATTTTATTTTAAAAATATCAGCAGGAAATGTGAGAAAATATGTTCATTTATTCTAGGGGTTGAGTTTATACATGTTTGTGATATTCTCTCTCCTTTTGTGACTTTTGAAATAGATCATAAAGAAAGAAATTCTGGCTGAAATGTATGGATATCTTAATAAAAATTCCAGTAATCTTTAAATTTCTGGATAGCTAAATGAATTGCAGAAATACAAATCTGAACACAAATCAAAATTTAACTCTTAAATGTGACCATTTGGGGGGTCTGTTATGCATCCATTGCATTTATCATGCCACCGATTCTTCAAGAATTTAGATAGGGGATCCAAGTTTCCCTTCCTTATTCACTGTCTACTCACTATGCATAAATCATTGTCAACATATGCTTCTTTACTAAATTGGAATTTAGATAAGAGGCAACTTTGTATTTCCTATATATTTCAACTGTATTTTTTTCTTTTTGAAATTGGGCCTACATTTCAAGTACTGCCTATGTTTCTGGTATTGTGATTTTATTTGACATTTGGGTTGCTTCTCGTGTCTTGTCAATAACTCTGAAATAAACATGTGTGTTCTTTATGTATTTTCTGCATTTAGGGGTACTGCTTTAGATATATTTCAAAAGTTGATTAATTGGCTTGAATGTTTGAATATTCTTAAAACTCTTTATTTGTACATCCAAATAGCTTTCCAACTGAAAATTCTAATTTACAGGCTATTTCAAATGATTGACATTTTCAATTTCGCTATACAATGACTGACCCTGTATATTTGTATTTAAGAGAATATTTTATCATTTAATAAACTATCTCTTTACTATTTAACTTTTTATTTGTTTAATTGATAGCAATTTAATCATTTTCATATTTTTATTAAATAGCAAAATCTATTTTGAGAATTTTTACTTGTTGACCTTAATAAAAGATTAAGTAGGGTTTTATTGTTTAATTAGCAATTGTATTATTTGTTTATATAACAAAGTTATTAAGTCTTTGTGATATTTACTGCATGGTTTCTTCACTTTTTTGTTTCATGTTCTAGTTTAAATATTTTACATAGACAGATTTTTTCAGTTTCTGTTCTGTGATCATTTTCTCTCATCTCCCAGCTCAGGAATCCTCTCCTTTTAATAACAACAGTCTTGTTGTTGTTAAATAACACCCCAGCAGTGTGGTGATTGCTGGGGGTGGGAGTATAAAGGGACTCAAACGTAATGTAAAAAATATGCAATAAAAATTAAATTTTAAAAAAAGTACATATATATTTTCAAAACATTTATGATAGTTTGCTTCCTAGAGTTCACAATTTATTGAATATATTAATTATCTTTATATGAGCTATGAAGTGAAATTTTGAAATCAACTTTTTAAAAATATCCAAGCAATGTTCTAATACCACGCACTGACTAAATCTTCCTTTATTCATTGATACAATCTCTAATGGAAATTTATTGTATTTTTCCTGATTTTATACCTGATTTTAGAAGCAATAGAGAATATATTATTTTTATCTATTTCTATAGTATTAAATTTGTTTCATGATATGGATTTGATTTTCTTTAACTATTTTGTTGGGTGGATGTAGAACAATTTTTAAATTTTTTTCTATCAGAAATAATAGATTTTTGCCTAATTTCTGCCTACCTAGCTGGCTGGCTAGCTATCCATCATACTACAGTAAAAGATTTCTTTTTAAAAAAAATAATATGCTTCAAATATTCAGAAAATTAGAGTATAACATAACAAACATACATAATGACTAAATGATGACTTTTAAAAATAAATATTTTGATTAATTTTGTTAAAATTTTTAATAAAGTTTTAGTTTTCTGTACATATTTCCTGTCTTTATCTTTTATAAATGTTTGTTCTTTTTTATTAGTTTTTATTTTTAAAAAATTTGTGTTGTTTTTTCCACTACCATTTAGTCCCCTTATCCCTGCCTCCACACCCAGCAATCACCACACTGCTGTCCATGTCCATGAGTCCTTTCTCTTTTTTGCTCAGTCCCTCCTCTCCCTAACCTCCTCTCCCATAGCTGTCATCCTGCTCTCTAAGTTTGTGTCTATTTTGCTCCTTAGTTCAGTTGTTCATTAGAATCCATATATGAGTGAAATCATATGGTGTTTTTCTTTGTTCTTGAATGTTACATCTTTTTGCTGCTTTTAAAATGGCATCTATTACTTGTATATTCCAGGTTGCTTTTGCTGATAAGGAGGAAAGGTATTAAATTTTAATTTTTTGTCTTATATACCCTTTAAAATATTAATACTGTTTACTTGTTTTGTGGGGGCTTTTTGATAAATAGTAAGCAGTGTTAACTCAAAAAATCATTCCCTTTGTTTCAAAATGTATGTCTTATATTATTGTTCTCATCTAACTCAATTGAGTGTAACTTCAAGGACAATGTTAAATCAACATTGTCCTGAGCCATCTGTTTTTCCCAGACATTAAAGAGATTTAATTGAGGGGTCACTCATGATACATATTGGGTTGAGATACTCTATTATGTTAAACAAGGAACCTTCCTTTTCTAGTTTAGTAAGATTTTATATTATCAAACTTTTAAAAATGCTTGACATAGTTAACTGTTAATACAATGACTTTTAGTACTTGAGACAATCACATGGCTTTTCTTCTTTCATCAGCGATAAATTATAATATATTGACATATTTCCAACTTCTGCATTCTAGAAATGACCTACTTGGTCACTGAATATTTTTACCTTAATACACTTAAAATACTTTGCTAACATTTCATTTACAAGGGTAGGGATTTTTGTTTTGTTTTTTTATTTACAGGGATACATGGGTTTGTACTACAGAATTGTTTAATTTTATTTTTGTTAGGTTGTGATATCAAGTTCTTGTTGCTCTTATCTGCCTATCATTTATCTATCTATCTATCATCTATCTATCTATCATCTATCATATACTCAGTAGCATAGAGAGTTCCCTTTACTATTAAACTATTTGTATGTTCACTTGCACTCTTAATATTAGGTTCTAAAAAATACATTTTGATTAGCAATGTTCAACTGGTATATTCCAAGATCTTTTTTTTACCATCACCCAAGAATATGTTTATTGATTTTAGAGAAAGAGGAAGGGGGAGAGAGAAACTTCGATGGGAGAGAATAATATCAGTTGTCTCCTGTACGTGACTCCAGGGTACATTCTCTGACTGGTGATCTACTGGAAACCTTTTGGCGCACAGGATGACGCTCCACCCAACTGAGCCACCGAGCCACAGACACAAAAATTTTTAAAATAAGTAATGCGTGACTAAATAGTTAAGGGCACTGACGCCTTTTCCCTTTGACTGTCAAATGAAAAAATGACAACAGCCGACACAGCCATAGCTATTTGGTATGGATAAATAAAAATTATACCTATTTTTTGTCAGATCAGCAAAAAAAAAAGTTTTATATATGTTATATATGAAATATGTCTTCATATTTCATACAAATACATACTACATATTTTGCATAAATATTTATAGATAACATATCATTTGTATATTATATATTTATATTTCTATATAAATATTTTAATATAAATGTTTATGTACAATATGTTTTTTGGTGTGCCACCGAAGCTTAGACATTAGTTTGTGTGTGCCATGAGACGAAAAGGTTGAAAATCACTGAGTAGGAGTACACTGACACTTTGTCTATGGGGCGTTAGAGCTACAGCAGCAGAAAGAGTGGTTGTGACAGAAAGAGTATGAACACTATGGAAATATTTACTATCTAGCCCTTTAAAGAAAAACGTCTTCCAGCTTCTACCTGAGAGTATCATCCATGCAGAAATCCCAGAGAAAATCCAGTGATCCTTTCTGATGTTCTTTGTTAAATTAATTAAACAAGGAGACCATTATACTGAGGAAGCTCTAGTATGGTGGTGGCCTACATAGACAAAACTAAACCTAAGCCCATAATACCTCAAAATCTGAACACCAAAGGCAACCAATCACAAATGGCCATCTAAGCTTTAAGCTACAGCCGATCAATAAATTTCCTTTCTTTGCTTCTGCATGCACCTTCTGTATACATCTTTTCCCTGGGTCCTGCTTGTACAGTGCTCCTCACCAATTCTGGTTTGGTGCTGCCCTGTTTGAATAAATGTTTTGCTCATATAAATTCAAAAAGTTTAATGTAACTTAGTTTATCTTTTAACCTCACTTATCTCCCAATCTCCTAAGTAATCCAACCCCATCGATGCTGTTATACAAAATTTGATTGGCTAATTTTGCTTTAAGTTATGATCAGAAAAGTAAGGGGCTAATGATTGTTATGTCAAGTACTGTCTAACTGAGAACGATAGGATTTAGCATATTCCAGAAAATTTGAACATTAGGCACTAACTTTCCCTCTAAATTTCACTTTTCTTCTTTAATATTATTGTCATAGTTAGTATCACTATATTTAACCTTCCCAATATTTCACTATGATGGCTCTTATCACAGTAATTATTTTTCAGTTGAGGCTGTTTTTGACTGACCAACATGTTTCTATAGCATTGCATATAATCTCCAAGTTCTACTTCCCTCTTACTGACAGTAAATTTTTCAGCAGCAACAATAAATGACCAAACACAAAATGATAAAAGGGGACAAAGATTGTCAATCTACAATCCTACATAATTAGCAGTGTTTTCTATGTCTTTTTAAAAACTTTTTCTTTATACTTCTGTGAAAGTCTGGCAGGTCGTATGGTAATCACACTAATGGCTTCCCAAAGTTCTATGCCACAGTCCTGAAGACTCCTGAGTAAATACTTAATGTGGAAAAGGAAGTTTGCAGATGTAATTAAGTCAGAAGACCTAGAGATGGGAAAAGTAGCCTGGTTTACCCAGATGGGCTCAATCTAATCAAATGAGTCCTTAAAAACTGAGAACCTTTCCTGGCTCTGGTCAGAGGAAGAGGTGAATATGAATGAAGGGTCCAAGAGATACAATATTGCTGCCTTTAAAGATGGAGGAAGGGACTTACGGGCCAAGAACTGTATTGGTTTAAGCCACGAAGTTTGTGGCAGCTTGTTACGGCAGCTAAAGAAAACTTATACAGGATATGTAAAATTCTAGCCTGACATTTTATTTTAATCTTAGCACTAAAAGATGCTACTTCCTTATCTTTCTGCACTTACCATTGCTCCTAGGACGTTTACTATCAGCCTGATTTTGTTTAGCACTGTTAAATGTTTGGAACAAGACAATAGCCTGTTAATTCTTGGTAGCAATGTATTTTTCTTATTGTGATTAGAGAATGCTTCTTGAACAAGTTCTAAGTTTTAAAATTTTAGAGGTTGTTGGGACCTAAAATATGATAATATGCTTTTGTAAACAGTTCATGGAATAAGATATATCAATAGCATATATTCTCTATAATTTATGGCATTTTGTATAACTCAGTTAAATAAATCTTATAATTATATCATTTAAGTTATCTTTTTTGGCATCTTAGTCTACCTAATCTCTCAAATCTGATAGATGTTCAATTCTTTCACTATAAGTATACATATTATTAGTTTCTTCATGTACGTATAATAGCTTTTACTTTATATGTTTTGACGCTGTTGTTCATTAAGTTAGGGTTGACTGTTATATCTTCAAAGGCTATTGCAATTTATTATTTTCTGCCTTATCTTTATTAATTCCTTTATCTAATTTGTAATTAATTTTGTTTTCTTTTAGTTTCAAAAGTGGCAGTTTCCTTAAGAAACTCAATGTTTTTTATTTAATAATTAACAATACACAGCTATACATTTTCTTCAGAGTAGACTTTCCTTTAGGATCCCACAAAATTTGATAGATATGATCAAATTTTCATTGAGTTTCAAAATGTCTATTCTTTTAGCTAGTGTTTTTAGAAGAAATTCTTTTCTATTTCCAAGAAATTAGATTTATATTTTGTATTTAATTCCTTGTTCATTGAACTGTAATAACAGAAAATGGTACATCTGGTTTCTTGAATATAAGGGGATTTTGCCATACATCTTAGTATGTAGACAATTTATAAAAAATATTCCATGGACATTTGAAAAGCATGTGCTTCTAAGTTAGTTGGTTTTAAAATTATCACTATATTAATCAAGTAAGTCAGACTTTCATGATTAATTCAATGTTGCATGTCCTACTTAATATGATAATTTCTGAAAGAAAGGTATTATATCGATTAAAGCTCTATTAGTCCTTCCTCTGATACCTTCACAGCAGAAAGAATAGTTTTAAATAGATATGAAATCCTCATGTGGCTTCATATCACACTTATTATAAAGAATAAATGTGTTGCTGCTGCTTTACCCAGCATTCTTTTAGTCTACGGAACATACTCAGTGATTTCTTTCCTCAGAGCCTTCGCACATGATACTCCCATTTTCTGGAGTGCTTCCATTGCCTTACCTCCCACCTGCTCACCTTGTTCTTGGCATCTTTGCTTGTCTGCCTCCTCTCCCTACAATTTCAAGTACTACTTAAATGTTTCTTCCTCATGTAAGTCCTTGCAGGGTTAAAATGGGTTCTTCCTTGAAGGAAGAACAACTTTCAAACCGAAATTGTTTTTTTCTTCACTAGCTATTGGCCTCAGCAGCTCTGAATAGAGGTTCCTCTATGATTTCTGGGGATATAAGACTGCTAAAAAGTGAGAACCTCTTAGAGAGTTGTCCTTGGTCTTTTTTTTTTTTTTAATCTTTAAATTTCAGCACTTGGAACCAATATGCTCCTTTGCAATTTTAATATCTGTATCATGTCTTCTAGAAAATCCTATCATTTACTGCTGCTTTGATTGCTTACTTTGTAATTTTACAGTGCTGCTAGACAATCATTATTTTGTATTTTTTTTCATTTTATTGAGAGGTAAGGAAGTAAGATAGGTAAACATGTGAGCAGAATTTGTTATACTGAAATTCAAAATTTTAAACTAAAAACCCTTAAGGAAAGGGTATTGAATGACATATGGGTAAATGTTTTCCAGCCTATTTTGAGTAAACATATCTAAATTTGATATACTTGTATTATATAATATATTAATTTGTTTTCTATTAATCAACTCTCTTGTTTACTTGGAATACATTTACTTGTTAATAAGAGATCAAACTTTTATATATTTTGTACTTACATTGCTTGCCCTTAAAGATAGAAAAAGATGTTCACATGTGTTCATAAAAGAGAAGTGCCAATTAAAATTACACTGAGTTATTATTTCTCCCCTATCAATTTGGCAAAAGTCCAAAAGTTTGACAACTGTTGGCAAGGCTGTGAGGAAATAGGCACTCATATGTGGCTTGTGGGAACCCAAAATGGCACCACCCCCGTGGAAGAAAATTTGTTAATATCTAACAAAACTGCATAATCATTTACCCTTTGACCCAGAAAGCTCATTTCTAGGCATCTATCCCAAAGATACACTGAAAAACATGAAAAGACATATGCACAAGGCTATTTGCTAGACCATGATTTATAGTAGCAAAAACTGGAAAAAACCCAAATGCCCATCAAAAGGTGTCTGATTAAATATAAATTATTATACATTTATACAATAGAAATATGTTTCTATTAGAAGAAATGATGAACATTTTATATACACATATAGAATAATTCCCAGTATTTTTTAATTTTATTTTATTGATTATGCTCTTACCACTGTTTTTTTTAAGTTAAAAAGAAAAACAAGTTAAATAAAACTGTATGGTTATCTATATATCAGAAAGGAGTAAGAAAAGACATATATTTTGAGGATAAATATTTATATAATTAGAGTTATAGATCTGTCTTTGTAACCATGGTCATATTTTACATAAATATAAATATGAAATAAAAAATGCAAACAGTTAAGAGCAAAATTAAAATTAAATACATGAATTTAACTCTGTATTGACTTGGTGGCATAACCACACACACACACATACACACACAAAAAAGAATGCAAGAGACTTTAAATTATAGTAAATTGAACTTTCTTAGTGGTTTATATCCCAAAGACCAAATAACAGAGAAAAATTACTAAACTGTTTTGGTAATCTACTCTTGGTAGTGTTATTCTGTAACTGTTACAAGAAAATAAGGACATTAATGCCATCAGGGACTAAAAGTTTTTGTATAAGAGAGAAGAGATACAGATATAAGATTAATAAAGTTAAAAACTCTGAAATTCTAAATTTAAATTAGAAATATCATATCATGTCATAATGTATTTTATCTTAAACAAAAAAAGTCAGGTGAACAAACATATTTCCTAGCTTTATTTACTAAAGAAGCCTAGAAACAAAGACCAGCCCAATAATAATGAGCACTCACAATGCCCAAAGTGTGGCCTCTAAGTACCGAGTCTCCGTAAACAAACCAAGGCTCTTTAAGAAATGGCTGAATCCAGGTCTGAGTTAGGAAAGTACAAAAAAGTACAAATAAACTTGGAATGTTGTGTCAAAGAAGAAAGCAAGGGAGCTATAAAAAACACATAACTTCAGAGACAACTTGAAGAAGTTCTTATTTGCCAAAGACAATTCAATTTAAGCAGCAATAAAAATAAATGTAATTAATTGGAACATATGGAATCTTCCAAAACATGAGTACATACTGATAATTAAAGAAAGAAATTTCACTGGTCACTTTTGAGATTGCTAAGGAATCAATTCAAGCATTCATTTACCTTTTACTTATGAAATAGACTTTCTGACTTTCTTATTTTGGGAAAAGTCTTCTCTGAATATAAATGTTCCAGCTACTACATGAAAAAAATATCAAATTAAAATATCATCATTTTTCAACCCCAATGAAATAATGTATTTAGGCTGTAATGTATAATGTAGATTATAAATGAACACTAACATTATAAAAATAAACAGAAGCAGGTATTAATGAGCTTCCTGAAGGAAGATTCTACTTAGGAAATACTCTACTTAGGCAGTATTCATCTGGCCCATCATGAAGCCCATGGGACTTGAGGGAAAAGAGGAACCAGCGGTACTGTGATGATACACCTTCTGCTCACTGAGCAATAAACCACCCTATTCTGATGCAGTAGGAAAAGTAGTTCGTTGTCTACTTTTGGCATCTATGGAGTGGTAACAGATTTACTACTTGTCCTAGAAGGCTGGGGTTGTTCTCTGACAGATTTTAAAACTGCTGAATGTATGTCTGTTGTCTTAACTTAAAAACAACTTAGAAATTGTTAAAAAGAAGTAAAAAATTGAAGGTCTTTGTAGGGATATAAAGTATAACTAAAGAGCGTATATTGAAATGTACTCTACATGATTAATTTAATGAACCATTAAATATGCTGGCAGGGGTGTGATCACAGGAAGGCTGGCTGGTCACAGTTTTAACAGGGATTCTATGTTGGGTCACCTCAGTCAAGAGTCTAGACCTCAGCCTCAGAATCTTGTAAAATGGATGTTGACATATACTGAGAGTGGGGTAGTCACTCATGGTTGAAGTTACAGTAATAAATGCCATGTCTAAACCAAAGGCATTAGTTCATTAATTAATTAAGAGATACCTTTTCTGGAGAAGGTAATGCCAGCTTTTGCTAAATAGGGAAGGCTTCACCCTCTCATCAAGATGCCAGTTTGAAATCAAAAGACTGCTCTGTAAGATTGGGATCAGAGCAAAGAAGGATGGTAGCGGGTGAGGGTTGCAGAAACACTCGGACTTCCTTCTTCGGTACCCAGGTTGCTCTGTTTCCTAAGCACTGCTGGCTGGCTTATTGCCAGCTTTGGAATTTCTGGTTCCTATTTTTCTGTACTTCTACTGTCTTCTATTTCTGCTCTCTTAATACACCAGTTTCCTTGGACATATTATTATAAGAGATTTAGCAATTTCCTTGTGGAAATATTTTTGGAATAAGTTTGGGCAGATGAATATCTCCGGGTCTCACTCGTAGCTAGGTAGGCCTTCAGTCTCTTTGAGATGACTTTGTAACTATCTGATCTCATCTTTGTCTGCTTGTTATATTGGTACAATTATCAGCCTTAGAGCTATGTTAATGTTAAAAATATATTCTATACTTATAATTGGGTATGTGCATAATGTATCAACCTAATGTTACATATATGTGTTTACAAACATAAATTTTCAAAAGTTCATTTATTTACTAAACAAATATGTACTTTTCACCTACTGTGTGCTCAATACTTTTGTAGGTGCTAGAGATACAGAGATTAGACTGGCGAGCTTTCCACTCCATGGAACTCACATTCTAGAGACAGTTAACAAGTATGGATATATATTTATAGCATGATTTCAAATTGTAATAAGCTTATGAAAAAAACAAAGCCAGGTAAAAACTGAAGGGAGATAGGGGAGGCCGTTTTAAATGGTGCCACGACAGCTCAGTTCTCAGAGCACAAAAGCAGTACTGGGAGTGTCGTTAAACAAACAGATGCATCTGCTAATTCTGTTATTTCCAGTCTGATCATAAAAAGCATTGCAATAACTATAATATGAATATGCAACATCTGTCAATAAATCTGACATTCTCTCATCTTTCTCATTCAGACATATTAGAATTGATTGGTTGTAAAAAGAAAATACAGAAAATCTTGCTCAAATGCAGTCAACATATAAGTATTTTGAAGATGCTGTTAACAGGACTGACATTTGAATGTGTGATGAAATGGAGTAGATGCCATAGAAATTCAGATAATGTGGAGGAATTCTCAAACTTCAGTTGGCATATTAGTCCTCTGTTCTTTCATAGTCCATAAAAAGCTTGCGGCATACGGTAATGTGTCAAGAATTTTTAAACATCCTATTTATGTGTACAAGTTCATATAACATGCATCATCCTTTGTGTATTATATAATGATGCTAAAATGTGAGGTCACTTAAGGATTTTCCAAACATGGAAAAAGAAATATATTTGCAGTTTTTACATTAAGATACAATTATGCTGTGGAAAAAGCACTATTGCCTAAATACATCTTGGAAAAAAAGGCTTTTGAGAGGCAATGAATAGCACACAGATTCTGATTTCTTTTAAGTCATCTTGAAATATGGACTACAGACACATGAGCAGAGCTTTAATAAAGTGCTAATTAGGAGTGCATGCCACAGTTTGAATGGTGGCTGCATGAAATGTACAGAAATCTCAGCAGTAGAGGAATGGTATGCAGCTTTTGGGGATAAGCTGTGACAGCTAGGTGCTGGTCCTTTGATGGTGTGAATCTAAAACCTCTAATGCTGACAGAGACTTTGAGATTATCTATTCAAACTCCCAGTTTGCACACGAGGAATCTAGGGCTTAGCTGGGTAAGTGACTTGCTCAGAACCACGTGGCAAACAGGTCACCTGATTAGTAGAGTTCCAGCCCCACATTGCCTCACTTTCCCTCCCATCCACTTCCCAGCTATGCTGTTGAACTGCACAGTACACAGGCTTAGAAATAAAGGGAACTTCACATCATAAATTATTCTTTTCTTTGCTAGCTGCTCCTGTGAAATATTTTGCAGAAGAAAAGGATGCTAGTAAAATTAAAATGAGGTTTAGGGATTTCATGTGTCCTCTTTTTCTTATATCTTGCCATAAGATATTTCAAAAATTCACAATATGTTTAAGACCATACCAGAAGTGAGGAGTGGAAGAGAGGGTTGGGGCACAGTTGGTCAGAAATGGAAGAGAAGGTGAAACAAGGCCATGCAGAATGCTCATGCAGGTCACCGTGCCTGGATCAGTGACCATCTCCGGGACAGTTTACTCTTCTGAATTTGAAAAGGAAAATATTAATCACTCTTGGCATCTTTTTCATTTCTACAGAATGAGAAGGGTCGATTAGTTAATCTCTGAGGTCCTTTTCAGTGTCACTAGGCAAGGACTAGTGACAGTGTTTCAGCCTTTTGGAAGTCTTTCTGGAAGTCCTATGTGTAGTTGTTGACTAAGCCTCCGCCACTGTTCTCTATATGCAACTAGAAAGCACTGATGTCTATTTTCAGGTAGAGATAAGGCCATCCTTGCCGATTAGTTAACAGGGCTGTTAATTTGGAATTATAGTCAGCTCTCGAGGTATCAGAGTAAGGAGGGTGTGTGCAGAAGGAAGAGAGCATAGATAAGTGCAAATCATGTGTAAGACGAAATGCCAGATTGAAGGGATCAGTACAGCGTGGTGGTTAGAAACATGCGGTTACTCTTGTGTTCAAATCCCTACTCTATACTTATTAGCTATGTGATCCTTGGAAAGATCTCTAAAGCCTTACATGATATGGTCTCTGGCTGTAACACTACATCCTGCCTTATTCCCTCATGTTTACTTCACTTCAACCACAAAGACCTCCTTGCTCACCTTGCTCATCTGTGATCAGGACAAACAAGCTCCAATGTCAGGGCCTTTGCACATGCCTTATCTTATGTCTACTCACATTAGTAAGTAAAGTCTTTGATATAGCCTGACTTCCCTTCCTTTCCCCTCCTCCCTCACCTCCCTCCCTCTCTCTCTCTCTCTCTTTCTTTCTTTCTCTCACATCACTTGATCTCAAAAGGTTTCTGGCACATAGTAACAGCTCAGTAATTATTTGTTGACTAGTGCACACTGATAGCAATGGCAGAACCAGTAACACAAATGATTACATATTGCACCTCTGGGGAGAAAGAGAGCTAATGAATGGGGAGGACAGGACCCTCACATCACATTGGATATACTGGTAATTGGTTTTACTCTGTGTGTATTATATTTGTTATAAATTATTTCAAAAAGATTGAGGCTGGATCCCAGTCTAAAATATACCACCACCCTATGCACGTTTAATCTGTATTTAACTTTATTTCTTCCACTTCAATCTACTTTGCTTCTGATCATAAATGGAAATGAACCAGCAGAAGGGAGACAGCATCTATCCACTCTGCATCCATGCAAGAGTTCACTGTTCTGGAACCTGAACACCATGAACTCTCACTAATGACCATAGATATGAACCCAGGAAAATACTTTTATCTGAACTAATTGAAATGGTACAAATTAAAAATGTGGCTAATGTCAATGCGAATGCAAATACAAGTAGATACAATCAATTTAAGTGAACGCACCAGACCATTTATGTGGCCACAATTCCTCAAGCCCCACTAAGTTTGAATATTTTCTGTATCTGGCTCACTTCATTTATGTCTCTTCAGCAGCTTGCCCTAGCGTGGGAGAGCTGCAGCAGGAGAAACAGCCCACGGCATGGTGGGCAACACCAGAGATGAGGGTTTGAGTGTAACACATGACAAATTATCTTCTTCCCAATTTTTACCCCAAGCAGATATTTTGTCTTCCCAAATGAAGTGTTTGGGGCATGTAAAAATTTTTGAGATATGCGTTTTTCTTGGATGTGTGATATCGTAGACATGAAAACTAGACAACTATCAGAGGATATGTTTAAATGAGGGTACAGAAACATTTTCATCAGTGAGAAAGTAAAAAAAGCCTTTGCTTTACTTCCCCCCAGCCACACACACACGCACACTCCTAACTCACACACACACACACACACACACACACCCCAGTTCTTCACCCTAGGACTCGGATGATCAATGCCCTGGCTTGGCCTTGCTCCTGCTGAAGTCACACGTGAGTTCTAACAAACCCCCTCTCAAGCTGCCTCCTATCACATGTTCTTCAGGACAGGATGCACACGTCCACCGAAAGTCATGTTTTCTTTGCATCCTAACTGAAGCAGCATTAAAGGGGGAAATGGGAATTCAGCGCTGCCAGCCACAGTATCTCTCCTATCAGTTCACCAATAAGGCCTGGTAGGGACCTGCCGAGCCTCTGGATAAATTGTATTTTCCAAGGGTTAATTAAGCTGTCTTGAGCTTCTGCATGAAGAGGAACAAACTGGCACTTGCAGCGCTTTCTGAAACCTGCTGTCGACATTACAGTCCCTGCTGCTTTTAGCTGTATCGATCCGATGCCTGACCTGTGAAATCCTTGATGGCTGCTAACACTGGAAGCTTACTGGAGCTTTCCAAGGGAGCTTCGGGACAGCTTGTGTAGTCAGGTACAATTACCTATCCCTCCAGGAGAGCCAATTAGTTCACAAAGAGCTGGAGCAGAACAAATGTTTTGTATGTGATTTAGAATCCTAAAAAAGAAGGGAGAAGAAAGGAAAAAAGGGCTTTGTTCTGTCTGATTCTTTTGTTCCTAATTTTATGATTATTGTTCCATTCACAGTGGTCCTCGCATTTTCTCACAGGTTTCTGAAAGATTTATAAGGAAATGATAAATCAGATTTACAGCTTCCTCTCTTTAAACTATGAAAATTGCCCTGTGCCATTTCAGATCCAATTTCTGGACTAATTGTATGAATTTAAAGATAGGAATATAAAGTTTGTTCTACTTTCTATATTTTAGAAACTTTTTCTTTAAATGATACAATAAATTGTAATCATAATGAAATACTCCTTTAAAAAACAGGTGGGGGGATGGATGGCAAGTACTTCGGAAACTTGGTTTTACAGGTAGAATCTGAGAATAAGAGATTCCTAGGTAGAAATCTGCCAAACATCTAAACCTATCCAAACATTTATCAACATAAGCATGGTTGATTCTGAAACGACAACTAAACTTTATGGGTAGCCAACAAATAAGTGCGGTGTCCTTTGAGTAAAAAGGTGATGCAACTGGCCCATCATCTTTGCGTCCTGAGCCTACGACTGCTTTCCCAGTAATAGGTATTAGGGTTACTGACGTTTATACTCTCTTCCTCATTTTCCTTTGTGATCAGTGATACTCATTTATGAGCCGGCTGTAGGATGTGGTCTGTCCATTAAATACCTTTTTCTTTATTGTTGTCTCTAAATGCTTTCTTAATCACGCAGGGATCAATAATTAGCCTCCGAAGCACAGTGTCCAACAGAATTAACTGCAAATGGAATTTAATGCACTGTAGTACCAAGTAAGCATCCAAATGAGGGGAAATGGAAATCAGTTATTCTTTTTAATGATGGAGACAACATCTTGAGATCTGGTTTCAAATCTTTCAATAAAATAAAATCATAAACGGGTGGGCAAAAGTAAGGTTACAGTTGTGAGTATGCAAAACACCAAGATTATTCTTGTTTTATTATTTATTATACTATACACCTACTGTATACCTACTGTACACCTACTTTTGCCCACCCCTGTGTGTATAGGACTATGTGGTAGCTATGAAATAAACTGGGACCAGAAGTTCAATGTAAAAAATGCATCAGGTACCTTGTTTAGAAGAAGATAAAAGAAATGTTTGAATCCTGTGCCTGAAAAGTGGTAAAATAAAACTGACAAAAAGATTTCCTCATTATTTAGAAATGAGTAATCTAAAGTAAAATCAGTTTCTGGACCTGAACTAAAACAGTAAAAACAAAATGAAAACATTAGTCAGGTGGGTCTTACCTTAGTGGCTCTTAGTAAAAGCAAGCAAAATATAACCAGAGACTCTGAAATTGAGAACAATCTGACAGTAACCAGAGGGGAGAGGAGAGGGCATACGGGGCAGGGGGGAAGGTTTTCAGGAACAACTATAAAGGACACATGGACAAAACCAAGGGGGGTTGGTGTGGAAGCAAGGGAGGGAGGAGGGTTTGGCTGGGGTGGGTGGGGAGTAGTGGGGAGTAAACGTAGACAACTGTAATTGAACAATAAAAAATAAAATTGAAAAAATTTTAGTTTGAGAATAAATGTGAAAATGAGATCAAAACCATGAGTTCAATTGTTCAAGAACCCTCTGTTTTGTTGCATGGTCACTGATGATGGCCTTGTCCTGTCCAGGTGATTCACCTCTGTCATGCATGGTGCTCTGAGAACTCACTGGGCGGGCCGTGCACACGCTGCCCTTTCGCTGGAAAAGCGACCTGAAGTTGGTGTTAGTAGTGTAATCCTGCGATATATTGATTATGTATTTATTAAGGTGTGGTACCTACACATTACTTCAAAACACATCTTTGACAAGAGAAAAGGAATTTTCAAAGAACCAGAGAAAATTCTAAAGACAATTTTTCTTCGCAATCATTCTCTGAAAGAGATAGTAAGAGTTTAGTAAATTCTGTCTCAGGGCTTTATGAGATAGGCCTTATGAATAGACTATGACTTGAGGTTTATTTCAGTTATAAGGGGCTATCATCAAAAGTTAACCTGAACCCTACAGATACCAATTAAAGATCACCAATAGACCTGACAGCTTTCTTATCCTCTTCTCACCTCCTTCTATTAAAAGTCTTCTATTAAGAGGAAGAGTAACTTCCTAAGGATTCAACTTGAAAGCTTTCACACTAACAGAATAAAGTACACGATGATCTGATTTTTTCTAAATCCTAAGGGGCCTTAGAGCTACATGCTGAAGATTCTAAGTACAAACAAGATTGCAAAGGACATTTTAATGTTTGAAATATCAGTGTTCATAATAGATAACACTATAGCAAAGATTTTTAAACTGTGCTTTTATGAAGGAGTTGCAAGTTGGTGAAACCTAGAGAATCAATTTCTGAAAGCACCATTTCTAAAGCATCAAGAATATTCTTCTCTTTGGAAAATTGTGGCTGAAATCCATGAAGTACCTGCTTTTTACTCCAGCTACAACATAGAGTCCGCATTTTTACCCTCTGAGACGTTCCTATAAGTGAGTCTTCCTATGAAAAGCCTCAAGAAAGAGAAAGAATGGAATTCCCAAACTTGATAGATGTGGGTGTTCAAATGAGAAAGTGAATAAAGTGTCAATCTCAAACCTAGAAAAGGAAAAAGGAATTAAAGAGTCAGAGGGAAGAGTAGTTATTCAAGTTTAAATGTTTATTGCTTCACTGTCCATTAGGGAATCCTGGAAGGAGGCTTAGCGTAAAATAAATGTGTTCTATTCTTAACAAAGAATGCCATTAATGCTGCAGGATGCTCATTTCTTTTAAAAATCTATTGTTATATGTTGAATAATATGTTTATTATTAGCAGTGAAAACACGATACTCTTAGTCTTAAATTTATTTCTACATTAATCCAAATTCACATCTCTAGAAAATATTTCCTTATTTGTAACCTTTATTTATAACATCTAGTAAAATCATCCCAAAGGTAAGAAATTCATCAAAAGGATATCTGTTTTTGTATCCAAATGATATTTTTACTTTTTGCCTTCTAAATATTCCTATGTGTCTTTAATTATTTCATTAAAAATAAAAGGCCAAAATCATGCTTGATTTATAGAAGCTAATAAAAACCATAGCATTCTCAGGATGGCTCAATGGCTCTCTATTCATCAATTATTTTATACAAGCCCACTGTTTATTAGGCACCATGCAAAACACTGGCTTGATAATGTTGAACAAAACAGACATATTCCTTATCTGCCAAAGATCACAGGCTAATGGGAGCGATTATTACATTCAGATTTTAATAAGTGCTTAGCAATGAAAAAGTACACAAATATTTCAGAGGATATAATGGGGGACTTGACTGAGAATATTAAGGAAGAACTTTCCAAGGAAGCGGTATTTGAGCTATGGTCTGGAAGACAAGTGGGTATTCACGGGGGAATGATTAGAAGGAAAGGATGGTGATTAGAAGCAGCTTCAAGGCATATATAATATTATGTGGAAAGGAGAAAATATTTGGTAAACTGGCAGGAGCCAGTAAGGTTGAACTCACTGAACTAGAGGGGTAGAGGTTAGAGGTGAGGCCCGGGCAGCAGGCAGAACGCATACCACGAGGGTCATGGGCTGCCTTAAGTGCATCAGTCCCGTCCCAGGAGAAGCTGGCCATTGAGAAGTTATAAATAGGCATGACCTGAAGAAGTTAGACTTCTTAAGACATTTCTGTCAGTTGTGGAGAATGAATAGGAATAAAGTATGAGTCAGACAAGTTAATCACTTAAGAGGTTGCCCTTCTATCCCACATTCTCTGTGCTAATTGTAAACTCATGCCTGTTATTGGCTGGAGATAAACATGTCTATCCAAATATCCAGAACCACCAGGTTTCCAGCTGGCACCCTTTAGGCCCAATCTAGACCCTGAACTTTTTTTTTTTTCATGCATGGTGTTGAAAAATTGTATTGATTTATTTACCACATCAATTTTACATAGAAGATGAGTTAAGACTCTCTCTGACTATGTTAGAAAATGTGGCCACATGGGCCTGAGTATCCACGTGGTGACACCCCCTATATGGTGGCAGTGGGCTGGCGCTGAGAAGGGCTGCCCTTCGCTAAGAGGGGCACCAGCACTACAGGCTCCCAGGCCTTCCACTCTGTTGTCCTACAGCTGACCTGCATCACTCACCTGTCTAGTTCTGTAGGCATTTATATTTTTGGCCTTGTCAGTTCACTTTCACATAGCTTGAGTGTTGAACTTAGGTTTTAAAATAAAAGTTATAATTTAGAAAATAATGTGATGGTAATAATTATCTGGAATTCTCTGTTTTCTGAATATAGTAAGCTAATATACTAGTAAGATAATGAAAATGAATCTATGTGTAAAATCTAATGGACTTGTTAATTTGTTCCCCCCAGTAAGAATAATACATTAATAATTAAAAAAAAAAAAACTATACTGACTAAACTAGAGTTGTCCCCAAATAATAAAGTGGAAAAAAATACAATGAGAATATGCAAATATATGGAGCTGGCATGTCAATCTTTTTGATTGACAGAACTGAAGTTAAGACACAGCATGTCATAAAAGCATATTGCTACCTTTAATATTATTCCTAGTTTCTATTTCTTTGGGTATGGAAAGTTATAGAAATTTCTTCAATATTGTATCTTTTTCTCCTTTTTATTATTCTGCCCTTCCTAAAATGAAACTAGTTATGTCTATACATTTTCCCGAATATTAATATATTACACACATCCACCCAGATACACACACATCAAGCATGTAATTATGTCACCTAATTCCTCCATGTTATCACTATCTGTGTGCCCTTGCGCGGTCACCTGTGGTGCGATTTTAGTTATGTCAAATTTTACTGGTTTTGTCTCATATGTTTTGATTATTTCCTGTATGGCATATTAAAAACAATAACTTTTATAGAGTTTTGGTGCATTTTTACTTCTTATTGATGTGAGTCATCTTTGTTTCCTTTAGTTTTTTTCTGTCATGCATTCAAATTTGTCTGATGTCAGATATTACCACACCTGCTGTTTTTCTTTTTCCTCCTTCCCTTCCTTTTGCTTCTTTCTTTCCTCTTCTCTCTATTTTAGCATACTTCTATTATTTTTCTCATCACTTTATTCAACTTTGGGTGTCATTTTATCTGGACCTCTCATGAAAAATTGTCCACTGACTTTTGCCCTGGCCAGTGTGGCTCAGTTGGTTGGAGCATTGTCCTATAACTTGAAGGGTCACTGGCTTGGTTCCTGGCCGGGGCAAATGCCTGACTGCTGGTTCTGTCCCCGGCTGGGGTGCATACGAGGCAACCAACTGATGATGTTTCTCACCCTCTCTTCCCCCTCTCTCTAAAATCAATAAGCAGTTCTGGGGTGAGGATTTTTTTAAAAAAGAAATCTTCACTGACTTTCTTTAGTAACCAATCTGAGGATTTTTGTTTTTTCTTGAGGGCATATCTGTCATTCCCATTAGAATGATCATTCATATGTTTGGTGTTATTTCTGACAACAAAGCATAAATTTTCTTTATTGTTATTTCTCTTTTTCTTTCCCGATTTTCACTAGATTAATGACTTTTTTCATTCATGTGTTTCTTACAGAGTTTTGTTGGTTCTACCTTTCACGTCTAGTCTACTATTGTGGGAGATGCCAGTAATAGTCACTGATGTTTCCTTCCTATAAATAGGGAGGATTCCACTTCCTTGTCCTTTTGAAAATAGGCATGAGCATGTGACCTATGTGCCACAGCATTCGAGACCAGCACGTGATATCCCATTCTCTCTCTCTCTTTTCCCCACTCTTCATTTGCAGGGTGAGCCTTGATATCTCATCTTGAGGTGATGGCTTCCCTGATGATGCAGCCTTTGTCTACCTGGGTTCTTGAGTGGCTGTTAGGCTTAAGCCACTGAACTTTGGGCATGTTTATTACCACAAGCCTTTCTCAGCTACTACAGTAATGCAGTCAAAAATTTTAAGCAACATATAAACTTATATTTTCAATAAAGGTTCAGAAAATAACCAGCTTTAGCAGCTTTTCTTTTTACCCAGGTGAGAATTTTACTGCAATTTAATGTTTTTCTCTCATATTTTCCATCATCAAAACTTTCATTGAAATCACATTGAATTTTCTTCCCCTGGCTTTTCTTCTTAATGTTATGCCTCATAGTTCTACGAATCCTTGTCTAATAAACTATATTAATGATCATATTATCAATAGTTTAGTAAGAATTTCATGTCTTTGTTCATCACCAGGTTTTATATCTTAGATTTCTATTTCCTAATATTTAATTTTTTTTTTAAAGATGTTATTTATTTATTATTTTCAGTGAGGGGGAAAGGAGGAAGAAAGAGAGGGAAAGAAACATTGACATGTGAGAAAAACATTAGTTGGTTGCCTCTCGAGCGCCCCCAGCAGGGGACCTGGCCCATAACCCAGGCATGTGCCCTGACTGGGAATCAAACCGATGACCTTTGAATTCACAGGCCGGTGCTCAATCCACTGAGCCCCAGCAGCCAGGGCAAATATTAAATTTTAATTTAGCTGAAGGACACTCTTGAGAATTGCAGAGGGTACATAGGCAGTAAAATATCTCAGGCTTATTATTCCTTAAAATGTGTTCTTTGCCTTTATATTTGAATGTTAGGTGAGTTTTTTGTGAATGGTAATTTTTTTTAAATATAGAGATTTGATCTTTTTTAAATTTTTATTTTATTCTATTACAGTATCCCTATTTTTATTCCCTCTTACTCCCCTCTACCCAGCCCACCCCTATAGCCCGTGGTCAGTCCCCTCTCCATTGTCCATGTCCATGTGTCATTCATGCATGTTCTTTGACTAGTCCCTTCCCCTTCCTTCCACCTACAGCTCTCAGTCTGTTCCATGTTTCCATGTCTCTGCTTCTATTTTTTCTCATTAGCTTATTTCATTCATTAGATTCCAGTTGCATAAGTGAGATTTGAGTTAGACAATCTCACTTCAGGGTTTTGGGCAGTGCTCTATACTTTCCACATATAACTGGAAACGCACATGAAAGTCTGTGTTTTTATTCTTTGCAGGTAACCTCACTTTTATTCTACTTAAATTTGTAGCATTTTCAACGAATGGTGTTGATAGATTTTTAAATGGGTTCATCTTAATTCTTCCAAAGCATGAATAGGCTCTTTTCTAACGGGCAAATTGTCATTTTTTAAGTTTAGGAAAACTTGTTTCTATTATTTCCTTGACTATTTCTTCACTTTTTTATGTATCTGCTTCTAAAAATTACTTTTCATAAGTATTTGTAAGTACCTTTCTCTCACAAGTTTATTTTGTTCTTTTTGTCTTATATTTGGGGAATGTCTAGGTTGCTATTCCAGATTTCTGTTTCCCTTTAGCATACACAGTGAAACCTGAGGCCCCTCGTTGTTCATGGTTTTGATTTTGTTTTGTTTATAAATTATGATACTTAATTTCTAATGTCCAAATTCTGACTGCTTCCTACTCATAGTAACCTTTTTTATTTTTTATTTATTTATATTTATTTATTTATTTATTTAATTGTTGTTCAATTACAGTTGTCTGCATTTTCTCCCATCATAGTAACCTTTTTTTAAATAGAGGAGATATTCTTTTATGGTTTGGAGTCGGGTTCAGTGGGAAAATTAACATTTTATTCTGTGTATCTCTGGTTCCTCAGCTTTGTGGGCTTTTGCTGTCAATTAGATTCCATCTGCATCTTATCTTCCAGACATTCATCAGATTTGATGACAGTATTTTTTTTGTATCAGATTTTCTGCTATGGTAACTGATACTTTCTTATTTTCATATTTTGCTATCATTTCAGTGGATCTTGGGAGTTGGTGAAGATAAATTCATGTGTTTGCAGGTATTTTGATCTAATCCAGAAACTTTAAATTTGTAATATCTTCACAATCTAAAATTGTTTGGATATATAGGCTTCTTATACCTCATTATCATACATGGGTCAAAATTGTATTATGAGGTACTTAGAACTATAAGATGATTATGAAGTATAATCTTGTTCAAACAATAGTAGGTGAAGTTTTATTCTCTGCAGGGACAATGTTGAGGCAATGCTTTTCATGTCTATTCCTAATATTTTCTAACACATTCTAGGTTATGAGATTTTCTTCACCAATTCTTATAGACCATAACCCCTACTCCCTGACCCACTATTGGTAACTATACTCCAAAACACATTTTTGATTGTCTACTATCCGTATACTTAATAGTTAGTTGGGAGAAAGGATTAGGTTAACATTTCCAATAATTGATGTAAGTTGCAAACATAGATAATGTAGTATTTCTTTTCTCTGTGACATTCAGCCTTTACATATACTGACCCTTCCCCCTTTTTTTTCCAGAAAATCAATGGCACTTTCAACAGGCAGTGTCTTGCCTTTTCCATCCCACTAGTGATTATGAACTCACTCTTATACATCGGGAATGATGTGTCCAGTTCCATCAAACCCAGGATTTTAAGATGTGTAGTTGGGCTGGGGATATGGTACAGGAAATCGAACCTGTAATTTAGGTATCATCGTTATCATACTGTAACACTCTGAAGTTAGTAGCAGTAGTGTGTTTACTTTTAGAAAATTCTTTTTATTTCCTCAAAAATGAAACTTAGCTTCAGGAAAAATAATTATGACATATTGAAGAATTAGTTTAGTAGAATGAAAGAACAACACTAAGATGATAGAAATCAAGAAAAAAATTATAGAGTTTTTTCTAGTACTAATTCATAGCTTTGACGAGGAAGAAGGAAATTCTGCCACTGGCCACAGCACAAATAGACCTGGGTGGCATCACTGAGTGAGATAAGTCATCCGGAGAAAGACAACTACTGTATGATATCACTTACATGTGGATTACAGAAAGCTGAACGTGTAGAGACGAAGAGTCGAATGGCAGTTGCTGGGGGATGGGTGTCAGAGGAGTCAAGGAAAGGTTGGCCGAAGGGTAAACACTTGCTGGTAGAAGATGGCTTAGTTCTGGAGATCCAATGCACAGCAGTGTGATTATAGTTAATAATACACTATTACATATTTCCAAGTTGCTAAGAGACTAGATCTTAAATATTCTCCCCACAGAAAAGAAATAATTATCATGTGCTATAATGGAGATGTTAGCTAGAGCTACGGTGGTAGTCATATTGTGATATGTAAATGTATCAAATGAAAACATTGTACACACACCTTAAACTTATGCAATGTTATATGACATTTTATCTCAATAAAAATGGTATGCACTAATTAAAGGATTTCCATGCAAAATTTGAGTGGCTTTGAACAAGCTGTTTAATCTTTATTCCCTCATCTTCAAACTCGTGGGGTTGGGTGAGGTGATATCTACCTTTCCTTCCATGGTAAAGATGCTTTCCCCTGTGTAAAACTCATTGTGAATGGAATGGAATCACTAAAGAAGTCATTTAATTACTTTCTTCAATGGTTCAGGATTTCTAGAAGATATGGGTGAAAAGATGCTTTGCATAACTATCTCCTCACTTGTGTTGAAAATCCCACTAAATGTCTGGCCAAGAGCATGAAGGTCCCTAACCTGAAGCTCTCAGATTAGTAAGGAGTACATGGAAGATGACAGGAATATAAATACAACTAAACAGGTGAATTTTGCTGAGGAGCCATTGTGTTCTGAACACTGAGACGAGTGTTGAAGTAATGAAATGTCACGGAGGTGGAATGGGGGAATGTATGGAAAAATATAAAAGGGAAATGTCCCGCCATGGAAAGACCTGAATTCCAGTTACCTTACGTAGTTTTATCTCTCATGATCTTCCTTATGATAATAAATTTCCATTCACTATCTTTCAAAACTCCTTTTACTTATAAACAAAGGTAGATTATGATAGTGATACTAGACTATTGTATTTTTTATAATGCACGAAGAATAGAATTTATAGTCAAAAGACATTTTTTCCTCTACTATTTTTTTCCTTCTACTCACCAGTGGAAATGTCTTCCTCTGTCAGTGTGCCTATTAACAAGTCACTCCTCATATCTCACGTTCTTTATCTATAAATGAGCATCACATTTAACCTATCTGTATCTCAGAAATAAGTGTGAAAATAAATAAATGACTATATGTGAAAGATGAACTGCGGAAACTATGACAACTTGCTTAAGATGGAAGAAAGTATTGTTTAGTCTATAACTGCAATTCTAATATTACCTTCATAATGTAATAATAATTGGCATATTTCATGGGATAGATTCAAAACAATTTTCCTTTTTGTATTGCTGGAACTATCCAGTTCATTCCTGGACTAATGAATCAAAAGTAAAATGTCCTATCAATAGAGTTCATACAGAGACATGGGACAATGAGAAAAGAAGAGATAAATCCATCATAAAGTAACATTGGGACAAACTCTCAAAATGAGAAAAAAATATTTATAACCAAGACAAAAGTAAGCAGCATCAATTTTAACAAATTACACAAGAGGTGAACTCTCTTTTCTCCATTATATGTATGTCAAACCTGGTAACAGAGATGATGAAATAAATATGTGGACTCATAGTTTCTGGATCACCCTCTTCACACATTTATATCACCCGCTCTCCCATACTTTTTTTTTGTACCTAAGGTTTCTAAACTCTGAGCTGCTTGGACATAATCTGCATGAAGCTTTATGATCACACATCACTCTGTCCTTGGGGAATGTAACAGATCACATCATCCAACTACATCTGACGACAAGTTCAGAAAACAAAGTTCACGACAGTGTCGTTGACTTCTAAGTTGAGGTCCAAGCTGTCTTGGAACAAGTGAGGGAAGCATCTCTGCAGACAAATCTACTGGAGACTTTTAGGTTTTAGTGGAGATGGCCCCAGTTCCCAGGCAGAAGTTTTGGGTCTGGGTCTCAATTAACTATGCACTATCTGACAGTTAGGGTATTTCTTTGATTTTCAGTTTCCTTATCTGTAGAATGGTTAACACCTGCTCTTTCTCCTAAGGTTATTGTGGCATGCAATTGAAGTCATATACATATATGAGAATACACACACAAGTGTTATTTTAATTTGCTTTTATGTGAGTATGTATTCTGCCTTATAAAAAATATTTCTTTCTGCTAAGGACATGTATGTAAATGACATGTGCCTAGCACAATGTTTGTAAAATGTTTGTTAAATCTGAATGAAAAGACATAGTTTGGGAGAAGTAACAATAAAATGCATTTATCAAAATGTGAATTTCTTCTTTTATTGTTGCCATTTCCTTTTTTTTCTTCTTTCATCTCTACTGCCATTACTGAAAATGTTGAAAACCTTCACTTGTATTGTGCATCCTTTTCTTCCCTTCTGAGGGAGGAGCCAAAGCTGCTTAAAGCTGCTTCTTTCCCATACTGCTGTCATCACTTTCTCTCTCCCTTTACATTTCTTTCTCTCTAGCATTTTCCGCTTAGTACAGCCTTTCTATTTCTGTAGGTAACTATTCATCACAATTTTTCCAGGTATCATTTAATCACTTTTTCTTCCCTGAGAAAGTTTAATGTGTTATTTAAACTAAATTGTGTTATTTAAAATAAATTCTTCTATTGCCTTTCCTTTAAACTTCATAACACTTTGTGATTCCCCTTCCATTATTACAGCCGAACACAACTGTCCTCATAAGGCCCACCGGGAATTCCTTCTTGGCACACTCCCAGTCCTCCTTTCCTCCTCACTCTCCTGGCTTTTCCCACTGCCTCGTATTCCATCAGTGTTCCTTTCTGCTTGTTACTCTTTTTTTCACTTAATTTTGATGATGTCATAATTTTTTGCTTCTCATACATTTCCAAATGAATGTGTCCCTTGTTGAGATTTTACCTACCCTCTTTTCCCAGTATCAGCAATTCCTTCAGCCTCAACTGTGCTTTCTCCTATTTCTGTTAGACCCTCACCTCACCAACAAACAAACAAACAAACAAACAACTTGATGTGGGCTTTGTTATTACCAGTACACAGACAGATGGCATCCAAATCTCCATTCTCTCTAAGAATGTTTTCTATTCTGATCAACGTGTCACTTCTTTAAAATATTCCTAGCATGCAAAACCCAATAAGTTAAAGTAATTTATTAACTGAAAAGGCACAATTAGAGGCTTCCCAAAGATGACAAACAAGAAAAGCTTCATTGCATTAATTCCATATTACCCAGTACTGCTAAGAGTACATGTTTGCAGAGCTGGGTACACTGAACAGTTTTATGGAGGTGTGAGGAGGAAAGAAAAGGGGAATTCCAAAGATGCTGGCCTTCCTTTCCTTCCCCGGCATGTCCTTCAGCACAGAAGAATGTATAATTCTATTTATGTGGAATTCAGGAACAGGTAAGACAAACTATGGTGATTCTAGCTTGAACAGTGAGAATATTGACCAGCGAGGGATGCAACCTTTTGAGGTGCTGGATATGTCCTATACAGATATAAAAAGTCATCAAACTATATACTAAAGATACATGTACTGCACTGTATGTAATACCTCCATTTTAAAATATAATAACTTTAAAAATTGTTTAAAGTTTCTGCACATAGTATATATTGATTGGTTGAACAAATAAGTATGACACCAGTGAATGTGACAGAAAGACAACATTGATGGCAAGTGCTATGTAGTGAAAAGGTTTTCCCAGGACCAGATCTTTACTTACATAATATTTAGCCATCAGATATTTGACCAAGGACTAACAGAATTAAGTTAGATGAAGTCAGCTTGGTGAATTAAATAAGTTTGAATATAGGGCTTTGAATATAGAATAACTTTTTACAGTAAGTCCTTACTTAACATTGTGGGTAAGTTCTTGAAAATGGTGACTTTAAGTGAAATGAGTAAAACAAAAGCAATTTACCATAGGCTAATTGAAATAAAAAAAAGAGTTAAGTTCTTACAGCATATTTCTGGTCACAAAAACATCATCAAAGTTCTAAATAAAGACCCCAAAATGCTTCTAACATTAAACATTAAAATAAATGTGAGCTATACATGCATTGAAGAAAGATTAATAACAACAAGTAAGATCATCCTTTTCCAACCCAGTCACTCCAGTTCAGGGTCAGAGGTGGCCAGAGCCCATCCCTGCAATTCAAGGCACAAGGTGGGGACCCACCCTGGACAGGACGCCCTTCCATTGCCGGACACTCACACCCATACTCACTCAGACTGGAGCAGCATAGACACAATTCCGTGGACCTGCACACCTTCAGGATGTGGGAGGAAACCAGAGGACCCAGACGAAACCCACACAGACATGGGGAGGACATGGAAACTCCACACAGACAGTGGTCCAGCTGAAAATTGATTTTTTTCTCATCAACATTACAATGAATGACATTGAACAAAACAACATTAGTTGAGGAACTGCTGTATAACTGATACTGTTCTAAATCTATTTCTGGGAACATAATACCTCTAACTTTATTTGAATATGCCCTTGGGATTATGAGCTGGTGATGGGTCAGAATTTCTCTGGCAATATATCCTTTAAGAAAGAGTAACAAGACACTCATCAATGTTGATTTATTTATAGAACAAGAAAAATATCCCAAATGTGCAGAAACCTCTGAAGAGAAGGGGAAAGAAAAAGTAAAGTGTACAAAAATGTCATGAAATGATGTAATCGGGGGCCCACATTATTCGAATATTCTGACGGGACTGCCCTGCCATGGAAAGTTGAGATCAAGGCGTCAGGTGGCTTGGGCTCCTAGAGGAGGCTGTGGGAAGAATCTGCTTTTGAGCTCATTTAGATCATTAGTGGGATTCACTTCTGTTTTTTGGAACTTTATTTATTGCAGACACTATTACATATGTCCCCCACCTCCCCCCATCCCCAGCCTTTGCTCACCTCCACCTAGCCCCTCCACCCCCTTTCCTTCTGGCTATCACCATACTGTTGTGTGTGTGTGTGTGTGTGTGTGTGTTTTGGCTAATCCCTTCACCTTCTTTCATCCAATTCACTTCTTTTCACTTGGAGAACTGGGGTCCTCCTTTCCTTGCTGAATACCAGTCAAGGGCTAGTCTTTGCTTCTACATGATACCTGCATTCATTTTCATGCTTCTCCAGGAGCCCCTGACCCCATTCCAGCAAATGTGGGTTAAATTTTCCTCACTGTTGGAATCTTTCTGACTTCCCCTTCTGGTACATCTCACTTGCCTCCTTCTATTCTAGCTGATGAAACTTCTAGGAGCTTTACAAAAATTATTTTTATGCTATTACAGTTGTCCCAATTTTTCCCACATTTACCCCTCCACCCAGCCCACCTCCCACTCCCACAGTCAATCCCCACACCATTGTCCATGTTCATGGGCCATTCACATATGTTCTTTGACTAGTCCCTTTGCCTTCTTTCAACCAGTCACCCCCAAAACAGCTGTCAGTCTTTCCCATGTTTCTATGTCTGATTTTATTTTGCTCGTTAGATTCCACTTATATGTGAGGTCATATGGTATTTGTCCTTCGCCCACTGGCTTGTTTCACTTAGCATCATGGTTTCCAGGTTCATCTACGCTGTCTAAGGGTCCTGTGATTAATTTGGCCCACCTGGGCAATGTAGGATATTCACCCTATCTTAGGGCTCCTAACATAGTTACATATGTGAACTCCTTTATTCATGTAAAGTAACACACATGCAAATGTATAGGTCCCAGGAATTAGGATATACATATTTCTTTTTGTTGTTGTTGTTGTTGTTCAAGTACAGTTGTCTGCATTTTCTCCCCACCACTCCCCCCCATCCCAGCCATCCCCACCTCTCTCCCCTGCTTCCACCCCTCCTTGGTTTTGTACATTTGTCCTTTATAGTTGTTCCTGAAATCCTTCCCCCTTTTCCTCCCATTATCACTCCCACCTCCCCTCTGGTTACTGTCAGATTGTTCTTAACTTCAATGTGTCTGGTTATAGTTTGCTTGCTTGTTTGTTTTGTTGATTAGGTTCCACTTATAGGTGAGATCATATGGTATTTATCTTTCACCACCTGGCTTATTTCACTTAGCATAATGGTCTCCAGTTCCATCCATGCTGTTGCAAAGGGTAGGAGCTCCTTCTCTCTTTCTGCTGTGCAGTATTCCATTGTGCAAATGTACCATAGTTTTTTGATCCACTCATTTACTGATGGGCACTTAGGTTGTTTCCAGCACTTGGCTATTGTAAATTGTGCTGCTATGAACATTGGGGTGCATGGGTTCTTATGGATTGGTATTCCAGGGTTCCTAGGATATAATTCCAGCAGTAGAATTGCCAGGTCAAAAGTCAGTTCCATTTTTAGTTTTTCTGAGGAAATTCCATACTGTTTTCCACAGTGGCTGCACCAGTCTGCATTTCCACCTACAGTGCACTAGGGTTCCCTTTTCTCCTCATCCTCTCCAACACTTGTTGTTTGTTGATTTGTTTGTGATGGCCATTCTCACTGGTGTGAAGTGGTATCTCATTGTGGTTTTAACTTGCATCTCTCTGATGGCTAGTGATGCTGAGCATTTTTTCATATGTTTCTGGGCTCTCTTGTATAGGACATAGATATTTCTGAGAGACCATTACTTGGTGTACCATGGAAACACCCTTACACCCTCATGAGAAAGTTTGAAAGGCACTGATGTTTCCGACTTAAAGATGAGGGAAATCAGGATGACAGAAAGTGAAGTGACATGCTGGACTTGACACAACCATTTAATGACTGTTCTGCAATTTGAACCTTGTGATCCTAAATTCCAAAACAATGATCTTTCCTACCAAAGCAAGCTGTCATTCAATTTAATAAAACATTTATAGTCTCTGTAGCAATAGCATTTAGACTTTGTACAATGACAAATAAAGAAGCAAAAAGTCAGCAAAATAGCTGCTGTTTGTAAATATTCAAATATTTATATTCATTCATTAAAAGACTATATATTAGAATATTTCATTAATTTTTTGACTTGTTCCTCCAGATTTTTTGCATTGTTTCTATCCAATCTGAGCCTGGGAGTTTACCAAAATGCGCCACAAAAAAGAGAGCCCCAATTAGTATTATCCAAAGAGAGATGTCCAATGCAAAACCTCTGTGATTTGCTGACAGTTCAATATTGATGCTTTTCATAACTGTGCAAAAAGCCTCAGTAGCAGTTATTTATATTATCTTATAAACCCTATTGTATAGCTGTGGCATGCAATCCCATACTTTACAAGTGTAGCAGTACACATAGGTGAATCTATAAAACTTTATACTGGTATATCAAATTAACCTCGCACTACTGTGCTCAAGTGGAGCATGCTTTGAATTTTTCAGTAATTCTTCAGCACATGGAGGGAAACCAGGTCACTACAGGGACTCTTTAGGAGACAAGGAGCTAGTGAATTCCTGAAGGAAACAAATTTACCTCACAAGGGCTTTAACAAAATACAGATAAGCTGATCCTTTAGTTTCTCTTGTTTTTCCCCTCTTCCCTTAGGTTTTCCTCCTTTTCTCCTGTTTGTACACTGGTTCTGCTCTGCTTGCGTCTTGATTCATTTTCCTAAAACCTATGATTTCCCTCCCTAATTCTTACATGAAGTCGGATGAGAGTGATGAACTAGAAAAGTATGTAGAGCATGTGTTTAAGCCCACTTATGGCAGAGGATGTGATCACCAAATATTCCCACTGCTCTCTTACTTCCCTGTTTTTCTTTCATTTATTTATAGATTGGGGCCATAAGATTAGGTCTAGCCATTGGACCATCAGTGGATATGAAACGTGTCACTTCCAGGTTAAGGTAATTAAGAGCCAATGTCCCTCTTCCACCTCCTCCTCCACTAGGGGGATCCTAATGCCCATGAGTTCTAGATGGTGAAGCTATAAGATGGAAGAGGGTTGCTCAACCCATATTGGATTTTAAGTGAGCAAAAACAAGACCAAAACTTTTTATATATTAAGCCTCTGAGATATGGGATTTCATCTAACCGATCATGACCAACTCAAAAATTGGTAGCAAAAATGGGGAATGCATTAAGCTTCAGAGATAGACAATAAGGAAACATACTGGAGGCTGGAAAAAATGGCAATCCTTGTTCTACGGTGACAAATTATTTAGAAAACTGTCATGACGTAATTTGGGAAACAGATTATGCTAGTGGTACTGAGCTGGCAACTCCAGGTCAAGGTATTAGAAAAACATCTGTAGTGCATCTGAGACCGTGTCTGCTGAGTTACTATAAGAATGAGATTTGCTCAGAAAAAAAAAATATCTGGTCTGTAGCAGGAATGACAAGAAATACAAGGTTCAGAAATGTGGGCCTTGCTGGGTTGGAAATAATACTAATAAAGGCCTTGAGGATCAAATGTCCAATAAAAGGTAGTAGGAAGATAAAATGACTAGGGTCAGAAAATCAAAATAACTTTAAGCCTTAAAATAGCTTCTATTGTTTTAGAAAGAAGATGTATTAGTTTTCTGCTACAACTACACCCCAAATTTTATAATATGCAAATTATACCTCAGTAAAGCTGTTAAAATCTTCAAATATCCACTTATTTGTCCCATATTTTCCATGGGTCAGGAGTCTAGGCATGGCTTACCTGGATCCTTTGCTCAGTGTCTCACAAAATGCAATCAAGTGTCAGCTGAGGCTTTGATCGCATCTGATTTTGGGATTCTCTTTTTAGCCCACACAGTGTTGGTAGAATTCATTTCCTTCCATCTGCAGAACTCATGGAAACTTACTTCTTCAGGGCCAGCAAGTGAGAGGCAGTCTCTTCTACTTCAAGTGACTGACTTGTTGACTTGCTTTTAAAGACTCACCTTATTAGGATAGGCTCACCCAGGATAATCTATCTTTTGATGAACTCAAAGTCAATTTACTAGGGCCTATAATTGCATCTGTAAAAATTCCTTTACATTTACCATATAGCGTAATCTCAGAAGTGAGATCCCTCACATTCAGCTGTCTTACTCCCACTATGGGGAGGGTATTACCCAGGCCATGGACACCAGAGATGGTGATTTTGGGGACCATTTCACAATTCTGTTTACCACAGAGATAGAGAGAAATAGGGGAGAGAGAATGTGGAAGATACTGAATTTACAAAGTTAGGAAATAAAGTAGATCTGAGAACAGTATCCTGAAGTTTTAGTGTGTGAACTGCAGGCACATATGACTAGAATGAAAAGATGATAAGCCTAGTAAATTTTTAGGAAAATGAATTGTCCATAAAATTCTTACCTCAGCCCTGGCTGGTGTGGCTCAGTGGATTGAGCGCCAGCCTGTGAACTAAAGGGTCACTGGTTCAATTCCCAGTCAGGGCACATGCCTGGGTAGCCAGCCAGGTCCTCAGTGAGGGGTGTGTGAGAGGCAACCGCACATTGATGTTTCTCTCTCTCCTTTCCCCTCTGTCTAAAAATAAATAAATAAAATCTTCAAAAAAAATCTTACCTCAGATTTTAAAAGACTTTGACTGTTTCAAATTTAAAACAACCTTTGATCCCATATCTTCCAGAAGCCAAAGGTGGGCTAGAAAACTGTGTGCTACTAAGGAGGGCCTCTTCATTATGACTATCAAAGGTGCAGTCAAGGGAGATGATGAAAAGGAAAAGCCTAGGGGCCACAGAGAACAATGGGCAAAGAATTTTCTTCCAGAGAAGAATCAGGCTCCAGTCAAAGAACCTGCCCACTCCCAGGGTAGAATTTAAACTAGTGACTATGTTTCCCATTTGCTATGGCTGAACTGTGTCCCCCACCAAATGCTAATGTTGAAGCACTAACTCCCAGAACTTCAGAATGTGACTGCATCTGAACAGGGGGACTTTAAAGAGCTGACTGATTTGAAAGGAGGCTGTTAGGTGGACCCTAATCCAATCTGACTGGTGTCCCTTATGAGGGGAGGAAATTTGGACTTAGACACCAGGGATGTGTTCACACAGAGTGAAGGCCACGTGAGGACACAGCAAGAGGCTGACTAAATGCAAGCCAAGGAGAGGGAGCTCAGAAAAAATCAAAGTGCTGATACCTTGATCTTGAACTTCTAGTCTACAAAACTGTGAGAACATGAATTTCTTTTGTTTAAACCACCCAGTCTGTGGTATTTTGTTATGGTGGCAAAGCAAAATAATATACCGTTCTTTAATTTTTTATGGTTTATCTGTCTTGTTACTGTTCCTGCTCTCGTGTGTGGTGATGGAGTGGTAGGGAAGGGCTTAGATGTAAAAGATTTTTAATTTTGTTTTTCTTTTTAGTGCATAGGTCTTTAGACAAAGAGAAACCACATCTGGACCAGATGGAGAATTCTGGCACTCCTGGACTTTGAGTTGGACAGAATGACTTCATGGGACCTTGTAATATCTCCCTTGGGGAGGCATTGGATGTGTTCTATGTGTAGGAAGGAGGAAGAAAACGGATACTGGGTGACAGGAAGTGTGAACTGCGGTGGTAACAATGAAAATCACCAATTTTCCATGTGCTCCTAAATTTCCTAGCTAAATTATTTTTTTGCTGTGATAGATCTTTTTATTGTTCTCATATATTCATTCTCTATTTCCCTGTGAGAGGGTTAGACATTTCTTCCTGTGGCAGTGGGGCTTGGGATGCCCCTCCCAGAGAGGCGTGTGCAGCCCTGCCATGCCACTGGCTTCAAAGAAAGGAATCTAAGTAGAGATGATGGTGTCAATTTTAAGCAGAAGCTTACAGAGTCATTTATTCTTTCATTCTTTGATTTGAATCCATAAAGAGGACTAGGATGAAGAAAGATATTTCAAGTAAGGTGAATAACATGAGCAGAATTTGAAATATAGTACTCAGCATACATTACAGGTAGAGTCAACAGAATTGACTGTCAGGATAGAGTAATTATGTTGGGTTATTTTTATACACACTGTAAGTATATGTACATAAACAAATTTTTCCAGGAAAGTGGCTATTAGGTACCAGACCTTATGCTGGTAGATATGATGATAGTTTATCAGTTCCAAACTAGACAAGATGTCATAGTCAGTGGGGTCTGAGAAAGGACAACCAATGGAGCTATTGATGGGAAAATTTTTTTCATTTTTTAAGTAAATTTTATTGATTATGGTATTACAGTTTTCCCAACTTTTTTCTCTCCTTTATCCCCCCTCCGCCCTGCACCATCTGCCCTCCAGCATCCTTCCCTTAGTTCATGTCCATGGGTTGTACATATAAGTTCTTTGATTTCTCTATTTCTTGTACCATTCTTAACCTCTCCCTGTCTATTTTGTACCTACCAATTATGCTTTTTATTCCCTGTACCTTCCCCACTGAAAACCCTCCATGTGATCTCCATTTCTCTGGTTCTGTTTCTGTTCTAGTTGTTTGCTTAGTTTTTGTTTTTGATTTTTTTTTAGGTTCAGTTGTTGATAGTTGTAAGTTTGTTGTCATCTTACTGTCCATAGTTTTTTATCTTCTTCTATATCTTAGATGAGTCCCTTTAACATTTCATATAATAAGGGCTTGGTGATGATGAACTCCAGCACTTTATGTGCCCTTCCATTCTAAATGACAGATTTGCTGGATAGAGTAATCTTGGATGTAGGTCCTTGCCTTTCATGTCTTCAAATACTTCTTTCCAGCCCCTTTTTGCCTGTAAGGTTTCTTTTGAGAAATCACCTGCTAGTCTTATGGGAACTCCTTTGTCAGTTACTATCCCTTTCCTCTTGCTGCTTTTAAGATTCTCTCTTCATCTTTAATATTGAGTAACTTAATTATGATGTGCCTTGGTGTGTTCCTTCTTGGGTCCAATTTCTTTGGGACTCTCTGGGCTTCCTGGACTTCCTGGAAATCTATTTCCTTTGCCAGATTAGGGAAGTTTTCACTTATTAATTGTTCAAATAAGTTTTCAATTTCTTGCTTTTCCTTCTGGCACCCCTATGATTCAGATGTTGGAGTGTTTAAAGTTGTCCCAGAGGTCCCTAAGTCTCTCCTCATTTTTCTGAATTCATGTTTCTGTTCTGGTTGGATGTTCATTTCTTTCTTTTCTTCCAAATTGTTGATATGAGTCCTGGTTTCCTTCACTGTTGGTTCCTTGTATATTTTGCTTTATTTCACTTTGGGTAAACTTCCTTTCTTCCTTCATTTTGCAACCGAGCTCAATCAGTTCTGTGAGCTTCCTGATTACCAGTATTTTGAACTCTGCATCAGATAGGTTGTCTATCTCCTCATTCCTTAGCTCTTTTTCTGGGGTTTTGATCTGTTCTTTCATTTGGCCATATTTATTTGTCTTGGCACACTTGTTGAGTTGTAAGGGGGCAGAACCTTAGGCATACTCCAGGCAGGTCAACCCTCTTTGCTGTGTTGTGGCACTGTCTGTGGGGGTGGGGTCAGAGAGGGAATATGCCTTTCTAGCCCCACTTTCCAATGAACTCACCTATGAGACAGGGAGTTCCTCCTGCCATGGCAACCCCTGCAGTGTTTTGCAGCTAGTTTTGAGTCTTTAGTTTCCCGGTGAGCCAGCCCTGCATCACCTGCAGTCTGCTGCCTTGCCCTGGGTCCTCTCTGTGCAGTCTCCATCTCTGCCTCTCCTACCAGTCTGGGTGAATGTTTCTTTAACTCCTTGGTTGTTGGAGTTCCATGCAGTTTGATTTTCTGGCACTTCTGGTTGTTTATTTTATTTTTTTTAAATTGGATGTTATCCTTCTTTTGGTTGTATGAGGAAGTGAAGCATTTCTACCAATGCCTCCATCTTGGCCAGAACTCTCAATGGGAAATTTTAAAGCAGGAGATTTGAGGAGGCACCCATACACTTATAATCTGGTTTTGCTTATGATTCAGGGTATAAAGAGTATCCAAGAAAAATTATTGTCAATACAATATTTTTCTTCAAATTAGAAATTATGTCTTTTTTTGCTTTACTTGATATGCCTTGGTTTTTAAATTTGATATATGGTTGGTGAATTCATGTTATGTGGTTAAGAAACACTTTTTCATATAAATACTGATCAAGTATTTCCAGAGTATTTCTGCTGTCACTTTTAGTTGGGTAACCTAGAACAAGTTACTGAACTCTTGCTAAACCTCAGTTTTCTCATGTGTAATTGACTTTGATAACAGAGTCTACATTGCAGCAATTTTTCTAAAAATAAATTTGCTAGAATAAAAGAATGAAAAACACTTAGCATGATGCCTAATATATGGTAGGCATTGCTACTTTTCCTCTCTTTTTCTTATACCTCCTCCTTCTTCATCTTTGATAAAAAGGAACAGAGAAGAGGGGACTTTTTTGCTGTTTCACTTATTCATCAAATACATGAATTAAGGAACTAATGTTTTTCCTGTTTTCAAATACTTTTCTATCCAAATGCTCCTAAGAACTTTTATGAATTTCTTTGCTTTTTATTCTTTGTCCACACATAGCCAAAGTGTTTGTGCCTAATTATATGATACCCACCACCCCCAAACACATACATAAAAGTAACCATTATTTATGTAGTGTTAACAACTGGAATAAAGGATACAATGTTGGGTGGGAAAGAAAAAGAAACCTGGAGTTAGTGACCCTACACATGACTGTAACTATAAACACCTCCATGAGATGGATGTCATTAAGAAGGAAGATGTGAATGTTGACATAATTAATGGCAAACATTATCTGTTACCTTTACATAGCCATGGATTTTGTCTAAAACCATAACAGGTTTTTTTTTTTTTTTCCATTTAGAGCAGGTGTCAGCAAACTATAACCCACAAGCTAAATCTGGCCGACTGCCTGTTTTTGTAAATAAAATTTTATTGAACATAGCCACCTCATTTCATTGTTGTTATTGTCTATGGCTGCTTTTTGCCATAATGGCAAAGTGAGTTCTTGTAACAACACCATATGGCCCACAAAGCCTAAAATATTTACTATCTGGCCCTTTACAGAAAGAGTTTGCCGACTCCTGGTTTAGACGAATGACTCTGTATGTGCAGAAAATTATTATTTCTTTAACCTTTAGGGCAAACTATGCCTACTATGCAAACTTTGCTTTTGGCCAAAAGACAATCTGGAGAGAGAAAAAAGCCTGTTACCAAACAGCAATTGGGGTCCTGCCGCCTGCTGCAAAATTCCAGAGGCAAAGATTTGGTGAGAAAGGAAAGGAAGGAGTCTTTATTCAAAGACTTCAGAATTTTGGAAAAACAGCTTTCCACATTCATCAGTCACGTAAACCCATCAATGAAGGCCAAACTCTTTAACTCTTTAGTTACAGCTTTATTCACTTAAGCCCATCAATTAGGGCTAAACTCACCTGAGTTCTCATCATTCCCCCTGTTAGTTTTATTAGCTGATTTTTATAGGGTTAGTTTATAAACTAAAACAACACAAGATACAACAGCTACAGATTTTGGAATAATGGCAGGCTTCTACCTCACAGTGCATCCCATCTAGAACACCCAAAGAATAACCCTGACACCCTCTGCCAGGCCAGCCCCATCCTAGGCTACACCCAGAGTTTCTTCTCCCATCCCAAATCCATCCAAACCACTGTCCTTTGGGAAATGCAGGCAGCTGCAGCACGATCATCCACGCATCCTCAAGGAAGAAGAGAGCCAGTGAGCCAGCCTGAGAGCCCAAGAGGCTGAGAGCCCTTCTTTAATTTTAAATCTTCTAGCCCATAATTCCATTTTCTCTGGAGGCATTCAGCTTCTTGGCCAGACCCATCCTAGACTCTTTACTATTGCCTCTGGCAACCTCCTCCTATAGCTCCTTTCTACTCCTGCCCAGTGACCAGATCAGATCCCTCGGTATCAAGCCCACACCTTTTCTTCCTTCCCTTTTGTTGTCTGGTGGTCTCAGGCTTATCACACCCTTGGCCTTTAAGTAGCCAGGTTCTCAATCACAGTATTATATACTGTTGCTTGTTACACTTAATAAATGACAATGTATCTGTGGCAAAGCTTGTCTTAGGGAAGGGCCAGAAGTTCTGTGATCATTAGACAATCATGTCACAACTTCAAAGGGCCTTTTCTAGAGCCTCCAGAGAGAAGCAAGACTCTCCCTTCCTTGATTTCGGAACAGACCTCCTCACTCTTAGATCTAAGACCTCACTCTTAGATCGGTACTTGTGACCATAAACTTTCCTCACACAGTTGGCTAGTATGAAGTTCAACAAATAGACTATTCTATTTGCCATGAAGTTGGCAAATAATGAAATCCAATTGGATAGTCTTGCTTGAAATGTTGCTTCCTAGACCTGTGCCTAGCGTTGTGGTCAACTGGATCAATCACGTCTTGTACTCCTCTTGGAACTTTAATGACAAATAATAGGTCAGCAAGAAGTATTCAAACCCTCAGTTTGACAGCTTCAGAATGACTAGCTACGAGAATGACTAGCTACTAGAAGGCTAGCTACTAGAAGGCTAGCTACTAGATGCAGAGGGATTATGAAAATGGATTTGAGGTTGCTTCAGTTTATCAAAAAGCTGTGCACTGTCCTTGAAACACTGTATTTTAATTGCTTATAATGCCCATGAAAAGTGAATTTGATATTTTCTCTTTCTCATGCAAGTAACAGTTTTGTGTGTGTGCGTGTATGTATATATACACATTATGGGGAAGCTAACCGACGGAATTGTTGGAAGTGCTGCGTCTCACTTTATGAACCCTGAAGTAATGGCTCTGCAAGAGGTGCATGTAGGAGCCTGTTATTGACTGTGAAGACATTCTGTGTTGGTTGACTGTGAACTGAAGTATCATTTTCCCTCTCATCCTGGCACCTGGATAATATTAAATTTGAACCTTTGATTTGATTGATACATCTCAGCAGCAGGACATTTAGACATTTATGTCATAAAACCAAAATGAAATATTTTATATCACTGAACACGACCCTGCAAGGTACAGTACTTAAAATCAAATGAAGTTAGCATCAATTTTACAGTTATTTCAAAAGCATACATCAGGCACACACGTGCACACAAACACATAAACCCACCATAGAAATGCTCCCCTCTTTTTGTTTTGGAGTGACATTTAGTAAAAACATAAAGTTTACCTAAAGAAGCTGAGGTAGCAGCTTTAACTGCAATAAACAGGGACCTACTTACATATGCAAAACAGGCACTCACAGGTGCAAGAAAGGTAATTGCTGGTGCAAAATATGCCGATACCTGTTTTACATGCACAACTGCCTGATCTGTAAGGGCAACTAGCTGATTTTTTCTTCTTCTGCATAAATTTTATGCACAAATTTGTTGCTTTGGAAAATTTGGCACCAATGTTTCTCTGTTCTTGGACCCGAAATGTATTATGTATAGAAGACAATAGATGCTGTACTGTCACTCAGTGAAATTCATTTGATATCTATTTTTATTTGTAAAAACTAAAACACAGAGAGGCTTTTATGGAATCTTCCCCCACCCCCCGCCCCCGATAACAGGTTTTTCTTTTTTCAAGTACAGTGTGTTTCATTAGTGCTTTAAAATCTGCTGAAGCTAGGCGGCAGCTTGCCTGCCTATTAGTTTAACCAAAGGCCCATCACAGCAATGCATTATGCATTGTCTTGGGAACAATTAAGACATGCCATCCCCACAAAGCAGTTTTTAAGTGGGCAAGACATATTTAATGGAAGGGTTTTTGGCACCCAGAATGAAAATACAATGAAAACTATAGGGGATATGTACTTACTCTAACACCGAACAGGTTCCTTATACTTCGCATGCACACTCTTGGGGACATGGCATCCCATGTGTGCATGCTAAGTGCTGCTAATGAAATGTTTATCATCGATGGCAGCCTAAGCAGAAGAGTGTAATCCGTGGCCAGCTAAAGGGTACCGTTAACAACAGCAATAATGCAAATTTCCCATGCACATCATTATTGATCTCTTTAGTAAAAAAGCTTATGAATAATATTTATATTTAGGGAATCAGGCATCAACAGCTTAGCAACTGATAGATTTAGACAGGTCAGAGAATGTCAATTTTATGGCATCTAATCGATATAGACAAATGTGTCAGGTGGTTTGAGAAATACCTTTATAATGTATGAAAAGGACCAAATTCAGTATTCCTTTCCTTTGTTAATATGGTACACATGTTTCTAAAGCAAGAGTGGTTTTTTTTATTAATTCTATTGCAAGCACTGACAGGTCAAATTAAAACACAGTGTGTGTCCGGTTCAGCCATCCTGCTCCCAATGTCATGTGTTAAAATAAAAGTATCCACACCAGTGGAAAGTGAACATGTCACTCTATGTTTTTCAACACTGAAATTTGGGAGCAGACTATTTAATACGCTGACAACTCCATTTAATCCAATTAGCTGATTTTTGAGTTTAGAGGACACATCTTTTGCGAACGACCATAGCTTAGCAGCATTTCAGTCACCAGATTTCTTACAATGGAGTCCTTTGTACGAGGACAACTCCATTTTCTTAAATGGAGTCAATTGAAGTTTCTCTAGTTCACTAAAGTTCTGTATGAAACCTGAATTCCCACTATAAAAGTCACTGCTGTAGGGAATCAGAACCAGTACTTGATCTCAGCAGGCATTTACATTCAGAGGCCGTGGTTGTGTTTCTCCCTAAGAGGTGTAGGATAAAGTGTATAAAATGTTATGTATGACTTTCCCACTTGTAATTTTTACTTACGTTTTTTTTTTTTTGTTTTAAACAGATCACAGATGAGGTCCAGGATACAAATGTAATTTCGGTGTGAAATAGCTTAGTTAGCTTTATTCTGTCTCATTGTCTCCTGTGAAACAACCTGGTCTGTTTCTTTAGTCTTAGTAACCAGTAGATATACTTAGAAATGTTCTTCCTAAGGAATCAAGACATGAATGGAAGTATGTAAAAATAACATAGGGAGGAAGGAAAGGAAAGAAGGAAGACTCTTTGGAAATTGTTGGACAATATTTTTTCCATTTTGTATGAGAATATTTTGCAGTGTGGAAAGTAATTTTCTAAAAGGATTGTGTTTCTGAAAGTAAAAGATATCCAAATGCCATATAAGATATCTATTTTGAGAATAATTAGTATTTTAAAGAGAAAGGTAATTTCAGCATCTTGCTGTCAAATATAAAGAATGCAATGGGCATCTTCACTGATGAGCCAGTCTGCACAACAAAAAATTATCGATGACCAATAAAAGAGTAAGCTATTTCTTGATAATTCAGATTGATTATTCTGACCTTTACAAGATATGTCCATGGACATTTAAGCAGAATTAAATATTACTGAGTTACCCAATTTCAAACACGTGTGGACAAAAAGATATGCCATCAATTTCAATAGTCAATGAAGGACAAAATAAAATGCAATATTATTGTAACTGAAACACATATTTTTAGCTGAAATATACATTCACTTTCACATAACATTTTGCAACGGAGGCAACTCTTTGTATGTAAAAATAAATGTTATTTAATTTTTATAGTACAATATGACTCTCTAAGAAAAAAATTTACAAGCCAGAGAAAATATTCTTTGTGGAGACATGTGCCTTAATTTTTTTATTTGGAACACACGAGCAACCTATATATACTTTTTACACAAAATATATATCTGGTATAAAAAGTAATGAGTCATTTCATTATGTGAAAGGACAACTGGAAATGATAGAGGAATAATACTAGCACTGAAGGAAAAATAAAGTGAAGCCCTTTACAAAAACAAGAACTAATCTGAGGGGCATCAATAGATGTTTGCATATAAAAATTACACCTACTTTGGAAAGTTCAGTGAAAATACTGCTATCTGGAAATCAGTCAAGGAAAATGAACCCTCGAGAATAAAAGGCACAAAATGGAGACTTAGATAAAAGGGTGCAAAGTTCTTTCTGACAATACTGATTATGAGCCAATAAAACTAAGAGAATTGACTCCAAAGATATTCTGTTAGAACCTCGTTTGCTTCCTCCTCTACTCTTCCTTTCTCTACTCTTGTCTTCTCTTCCAGATCTCACTTCAAGTGCAATTTCAGGCCTCTCTCTCCTTTGTTCTGAGGTTGAATACGCCTGTTTGCTCAAGCTCAGAACAAAGCTTTGAAGGTTCTAAAATATCATGTCCCACTTTATTGTGTCTTTGAATAAGAAATCACTATTAGGGAGGAAAGTTAGCCTAGCCAGAGAGCCATCTCCAAAAGGAGAGGAAAGCCCATTCCTTTTTCAAAGTAATAAGGAAATTTAAAGAAAGAAGAAAGACTATTTAAAAAAAAAAAAGCTCAGAGGTATGTGATCTTCAGGTTTATGCGCATGCATCTCTTGTGTTGCTTCCATGGATTGGATATGTTTTCCTTGGGTGTGGGCATGTAATGATGTCTTTTTTATTCTAGCTAAGGATCTCACAGAGGCCTTTTCCAGTTACTAGATAAGTATAATCTAAAGTACAAGCCACAAAAGCTAATGGTAAAAGTTAATATTCAGAGAAAGTAAGAATGAGCTGTTATTGCAATCAGCATCAACCTGATGATACTTCAATGGTACCTTGTTGTCTGGGAAGAGCAGTTTCAACTACAAAATTACCAGGGGTTCCCTTCTGTTAAGTCTCCTAGCACCTTTTACAATTGCCTAAGTTTTCAATAAAGTTCCTTGAAGAATTCAAAGACTGTGTCTTGCTCAGGCTTCTCCCCAAAGTATGTAGTTCAGCATCTTAGTGAATACTTGTTGAAATAAAATGAATATAGTTTATCAATAAACATTTATTGAACATACTGAACATCTGTTATGGAGAAGGCAGTCTGTGCTAGGGTTGTGGAAAAAAGCATGCCATTTAAAGGTTTAAAGTCTGGTTGAGTTGCGAAGTGTCATTTAGGAGAGATAAACACTAACAGGTGACAGCATCTTCTAAAGATCAAATGGGATTATTAGGTGGGACAGAAGCTACCAGGAGTTAGTTACCCCTCAGGCCTGGGATGGATAAAGAAAGCATATTCTTGTATTATGTATTTGAAACTCTGTTTTTCTGATTAAGATGTTCAGTAGAGTATGTTCAATTCTATCACTTCTGAATTGAGCTAGACTACTCCTAGTTGAAGTACGAACATGGTGTCCCCAAAATGGATGGGTGGATTATATGCCTGTCTTGAGGAAGGAACTAGACACCAGGAATCCTACTCAGTGGGGCAGATGTTTCGACTAGAACTGTGATCAAGTGAGGAGAGAGCCCAGCAAAGTAAGGTGTATAGACAAGCAGGCAACAGTAACCCAGTTAGTATTACACAGGCGCAGCAAGACTTAAGTTCCACAGTTAAAAGTGGAGTTAGATAACAATATAACATCTCAATTTTTATAAACTTTTAATTGAGTACTTAATATTCATTCATTCACTCATTCATTCATCCAATTAACGTTTTACTATCCCTCTGGGGATTGAAGGAAGGAACAATATAAAATATATCATGTGCTACAATAGAAATTAGTCAGTAAATGGGTATAGAAATAAAAGAGTGCATAATTTTGCCTCAGGGAGGGATCCAGGGTTCTATAAAGGAAGTGACCTCTGAATTGATATTAAAAGATGACAAGCTTTCACAAGAGGAGGAGAAAGGGCATCTCAGACAGCAATGAGTGAATTGAATTATTTGGTTTTGCACACAGTTGAAGCACAGACTTCTCTACTGCTTACTGATTGAGTGGCTTAGTAGGATTTTTATAAAGAAAACTAAACATGTGAACATATCTTGAGACATTTACTGTTTGTTCCTAAACTTACCATTATTTGCTAGATAACATATGGGAAAAATCAGCTTACCTAAGGTTCAAAAGAAACTATGCTAAGATATCAAATATAAATGATAGATCTGGCAGAAAAAACTTATTTTACCAAAACAAACGTAAAAGAGGGATACACTGAACAATTAAAGCTTTTATGTTGGCCCCTTGGCATAGCCTCAATCTAGTCTTTGGACAGATTCATTGTTTCAATAGACATAATCTTACAATGGGAACTTCATCAACATTTGCTGCGGTAATAGCTATTGGTAACAAAAATAAAGTTGATAGTGACAATGATGATATTACATATAGTATCATTTTAGAGTCTGTAACTTTCCTTCTTTTTGATTCCTTCTCATTTAAAGAAAATGGCTCAATTCCTGATGGATCAGCTGTCCTTAGATGAGTGAATTGTCAGGCCTTTCTTAGGATCCAAATCCACTCAACTAATCTAAATCCCCTCAGACACAAGTAGCCTTAGGTTTCTAAAGTTTGAGCTAATTGGGTTGTATTGTATATAAGTAATTCAGATGAGGTATTGTAAACAAGATTTTAGAGTTTACAGAGGATACTAAAACTGGAGGCTGAGCAAATAATGAGGAACAAAACAATCAGACTCAAAAGGATTTGGATTGTATAAGTAATTGGATCAGCAGATGGCAAAGGCAGTTCAGTACAGGAAAATGTAAAATAGACTTGAAGCAAAAGAAACAAACTAGAGAATGTGTGCTAAATGGAACAATCATCCAGAACGCTGACCAGGAAATGGAAAGGAGGGGCTATTATAAAACATAAATCACGGCAACTCTTAGCTTATGGCAAATGCTGTTGTTCCGCATCCTATCAGAAATCATGTGCATGCATATTGACTATAGTGGGAACTTCTCATACCCTATGGGAAGTAGCAGGATGCTCCAAATTTCCATCATTTCACCACTCAGGTTTGTCAAGGCGCCTTTCAAAAATTCTTAAGGTGTTACTTTTTTCAACGCAGCTTCTCCTCCCTTTTGTTTAGGCTTATGCTCATTATTCTATAATTACCCTTCTCAGACATTGCTAGAAAGATTCAGAACAATGTTTTCAGGATATTGTACTAATTACCCTATATTTCACCATGTCAGAAAATCCCTGGGAGGACCCACACAAGGGTATCACTCTCCCCATTCACCCCATTCCCTGAAGGTATAATGTACATTTTGCAGGGGTTGGAGGTCAACTGTTTACTGCAGCAGAGTTATATATAGGCAGTGCGTTTAAATTCGTGTGTGTGTGTGTGTGTGTGTGCGCAGAAGAATTACCTGGATAGCCTGTTTTAAAATGGAAATACCTAGACTCCTTTTCTACAGCCCAACTGAGAAGAGCCTGGCAATTGGAGTCTCAAAGAAGCACCCCTGGAGATACTGACAGAGGTCATCTTTGGGAGGCATTTTGAAATACACTAGGTAGCCCAACAAAAAAATAGAAAGAACACCAATGCTAGTCTCTCCTCATCTAACGGAATGATTAACTTGACAGTGATGCTGCTCATGTTCTTTACCTAGAAAACAAGCATAATATCTGCCCAGTGTACCTGGCAGACGAGCAAATGAAATAATTTCTAAAATCTTATTGCATATAAAGATAAACTTAAGGTAAAAAGTTTGCCAAAATGCAATAGTGTGCTATTGTGGTCCCACAATAACGTGCCTGTACATGGATGATTGAGGCAGCCATCTCTACCCAGCCGGAGTTAGAGTTTCCTTTTCATCTGTTGCCGCAGGAATTCTCACCCATAGTTGATCTCTGCAACCAAACAGGTACTGAAAGTAGTAGGTATTTGCCTCTGTATACTTTTTAAAAGTGCTCACAGAAGGTCACTAACTGTGTCCGCATGGTTTTGTTACTCCCAGGGAGCAATGTTTTGAAGAGCAGTCTTCAGTGTTTTAGATTCAGTTGCATACACTATGGTCACTGATACTCAACTCCAGCTTTTGTTGTTGAGAATGACAATGACTTCCACTGGCCTGATAATCATCCTTTCATCATCTACTACTGAGGTCAGTGTCTCATCTGCAGAAAGGAAAACTGAAGTCTGTTTATAAATCATACTGAGTCCTTTGAGCAAAATATCCTATGAAATCAATTGATTCCTAAGAATACGGAAAAAATATCCGTATTTTTTTTCCATAGTTCTTTACTTATTGAAATTCTGTATTATCTAGGCAGTCTCATCTAGCGTGTGTCGGTGGCTGAATTAAGCAATGATAAACCCCAAAACAATATGAATCAGCTAAAGAGAGGCATCCAAAGACACTGCTCTAGGATGAGAGTTGCAACAAGCACATGGAAGGGTGTATGCACAGCTTCTTCAGTGCTTGTCTTGGTACCATACTCCTCTTCTCTCTGGAACAGTCTGTGGGTATGGCTACCATGTAATTAGCTGAGCAATATGTTAGGTGTTTAAAAATATTTTTCAGGTGCTTTTTTGTATTCAGGATAGATCTCAACACCAAAAATCAATCTCAATCAAAGCAGCAACTGAGTTTATCATAAATTAACATGAAAAGGTTTTCTACTGAGTAGATGGTTAATTACTATCTAATTTGAATATTTTTGCATATTAATGAGAAATGAATGAAAAGCATTTTTAGATTTTTAACTTCAGCTGAGAAACCCATGGAGATAATGGATCCTTTTTAAGAGGCATGTGATCTCTATTACTAAAGGAGATACTGATTTTTTTTTTAATTTACTGACTTGTTTTAAGTTGATTAATGGATTAGTGTTTTGCCATTAATAAACTATATCCAAATGAAAGACAGCTTCATTATTTGACTCTGCAGCCCCTAGCTGCCTGCCAGGTAAGAAAAATGAAAAATAGATGAAGAGTTTGCTACGGAAAAATACAACCTTGCACAGTCCTTCAAATATAGACATTTGTATGTTTCTGAATGTGAATGAAGTTTTATAACTTGTAATTGTTTTATAACATGAAGTTCCATGTATATTATTTACAAACGATATCTAGTTTTAGAACATATATATTGAACTGAAGCAGATGTATACTCTTTCAACTATCACTGTGTTCTCCAGTTTGACAAAGCGACTGACAATTGCCTCGGGCCTCAGAAGTTACAGCCACCAAGAAGTTGAAAGTCACTGCTATAAAGTGTCCTTGAAACCTTTTTAGCATTGAAAACAAAGAATAATATTTCTATTATTTTATACCTATTTAGGAAAAAATAATTTAAAAAACATACTACTTAGGTTTTTCCAGTTTATTTTACCTTTACCTTTTATTTCATATTAAAACCTCCTTATTTGATACATACTTTTAAGCTATATGAAAGGTAAAAGTATTCCGTGCTCTCTTCGTGAAGGAGTTACCATTATCCAACAATTCTATGCATTCAGCTGGCTCTAGCCAGGATTTCTTGCAGACTAATGCAGAGCAGTCATGATGAATGAAATCAGAAGTATTTTCAGACTTTTGAAACCAAACACTTCATCCCAGATGGGTAACGTAACAAGGTATTATTTCTTGCAGTCCACATTCAGCTTTAAGGAATTGGCTATTTTAGTTGTGTTGTTGCCACAGCAGCCAACACCGATTCTGAAAAGCCTCAGATACATAGGAATGTTCTTGCAGACAAGTTACTTGGCACTGTATTTTCCCGAGAAGAGCTGGGATTGGGTTGAGCTCATGGAACTTCAATTAAGCATATAGACCTCAGAAAATGATTCCAGAGTTCAAGAGATGCCTTTGGATTATTTAACTTAACAGAAGAGAAAAAAGTAGAAAAGAATTTTTTTTCTCTAGTCTAAAGAACACCTCCTTTACATTACAAAAAAGTCCAAGAGCAGGAGGTAGATCGTACCTGAAAAAGAAACTGCTTAGATGGATGCGTTCATGGTCACTCCCAGACTCACCCCGTTCACTATTCACGTACCAGCATGGTCAGAACCTTCTTTGCCAGGAAATGAGAAGATTTTTACCAATACATGGGTGATAGACTCTAAAAGTGGCATTGACAATACATCTGAAGAAAAGTCTGCAAAAGAGGCAAGCCATTTAAAAAAGAACTAAAAACCTTGATGTTTCCAATTGAGCCATATGCCAGGGTAACTCTCAGGATAAGAAATGAACTATATTTTATATGCACAAAGTAGGATTTTTTAACAAAATTATGAAATCAAGAGTGGCATTAGCATGAGCTGTCCACTCCCCCTCTCCTCCTTCTGGTCTCTTCCAGTCTCTTTTGCCAAAGAACTGAGAACAAATTTTTGAGAGCCAAGGATATGGAAAGGAAGACAAAATAAAGCTGGGAGAATTTTGGCGGAATTACATGCTTAACATACTGCACCATTTCTTTAATATATTTAAATAGTCCTGTGTCATCAGTTGGTGGCTTTACTTTTCGACAATTTGTGATATATTTTGCTTTTCCTTAATTAAGCTTCACATGCTGGAATTAATTACTTCTGGTAGTTGAAATCTGGTGGTCTAATGTTCAACTTCAGTTAATAGAGCTCAAAGTCTACATTACCTCTGAAATCACCAACTTTACTGAATTATATTTGTCTACCTATATCTTCTAGGTTGTGAATGTACAGGGCAGCTACAAGGCCTGATTATTTTTCATGTGTGACTCATAAGTTCACCTCACTATTTACAGACAAACATGGCTTATAATGTGCAAGATCTCTGTATTTTAGGATTGCATGTAAAATATAAAGGGTATGTTTGTACCTCTGAAACCTTCAAAATCATTTTTTCCTAGCCATTAAAATAAGGCTATTGCAAAATTCCATTTTTTTCAAAAAATAATGTGAAAATAATGTGAAGAAATTCAGTATGCCAACCTGGAGTAGTTTGAAATATCTAGATATGAATATCCAAAATTAAATGTTCAAGAATTCTGAAAACTTTAGTATGATTGGGTCAAAGGCAGGAATCCACCTAAAAGTCCACAGTATGCATCTAAAAATGACCACTTTTAGATAATAAAATGTATACTTACACATATATAATAAATTGTTCTCATATGCATAATAATGCACAGAGGCAGGTATTATTATCTTTGCTTTGCAGACAAATATATTAGAGCTAGGTGATATTAATTGAGATTACCCTCTGAATAACTGGTCTTCAACTTGAGTTATCTGAATTCATAGCCTGAGCTACTTCCATTTATAGTACAAGTAATCATTATAAAAGTAGACAAGGAGGAACTGGAGGCCAGAAAGTGGAAGCTGATAAGTGAAAGAGGAAGCAGGACCTGTACTAACATCCCTTTGCCTTTTGCTTTTTTCTACACATCATTTCTTTTATTTTAACCAATTCTCTCCCATGTCATGGGTATTTTGTTTCATCTCATCTATCTAGGTAGCTGGATTACTAATCATCATTAAAGCATATGAACCTGACTTAATTTTTGTAGATAATGGTTATATCCTTAATTAGGGTGTGAAGACTCACCAACTAGTTGCATGTTTCTGGAGAGTCTACATCTGAAAACCAGCATTGCCTATGCTTGTTTCTCCCTCTCACTTACTTAGCTTCCTAAAACAACACTTTACATACAGTAGTTCTTTTGATTCTTCCAGCAGCCTTATGAAGCAGGTACTACTCTGATCCTTATTTTACAAATGAGAAAAGCAAGGCTCAGAGAATTCTAGTGACCTCCCCAAGTGACCAAGCTAAGATTCGAAATTGTATCAGTTCAGCTCCAGAACCGAGAGTCACTCCCCACTTTGTCAAATAGCTCTATGCAACCCGGATTCAGTAAAACACATGGTCTAAAGCTTCCTCACACATGAGCTGTGCCACCTTGGGCAAGATACCTAATTAGTCAAATGGCAGCTCCCTTTTTACTTGTCAAATAGGAATAGTGACCACATAAGTTTTTTTTTCTTTAAATATTTTTTGAGCATTAAGTAATATTATAAATGCAAAAAGTGCCGTATTATTATTATCAGCATTGGGCTAAGGAGGGTGGCTTGATATAGTGAATATTCAGCTTGCATAGGCAGGGTAACCTGGAGTTAGAATCGGGTGCTTACAGGATTATGGTTCTTTGGGAGTTAATCTTAAGACTGAAGCCTTACGGTGGAGGGATTTCCCATCTACTGGCTTGTCTTGTTAGTGGCATGAGTCATCAATGCTGTTCTAGCTTCCTATGAAAAGTAGAGCTTGTCACAAATGACTATGGTAAAGTTTCAGTCAGAAACTGGCATTTACTTTTGCTCATCAGGATATTTGAGCATCATTCTCCCATTTTCCATCTTGGAAAGGAAGTCAAATTTGGGCGCAATGGAAATCTTTTCAGCTGCATTCTTTTTTCCTTATGATTTTACCATACTACTGAGCACATATGTATACATTTCTTATCTCTTTTCTTTTTTTAGTTTATTCACTGGGTTTCTTTAAATATGTAACAATAGTATATGCTGATGAAACTTGCCACCTTAAAGCCAATTCACTTTAGGTTATCCTTAGCCTGATCTTTAGAAACCAAATAATATTCAATAGAATTATCACTTTATAGTTGTAAGGTCATAAATACTTTCATTTTTGCAAAGTGTTTTAGACTTCTGAAGAACCACGTGCGGTGGGTCACTGTAAAGATTCATGTTAACCAGAATTCACATTAATGTGTTTTGCATGGTTAATATCATTTTCAACTGGAACATGTATTTGGTCTTTTTGGTTCTGCGCTGACTATTCCTATTTGGAGACAGAACTTCTAAAGAACTATGATTCTATTTTGCTAGTTTAAATTTTGCCCTTTTTATTTAAATATATATTATGTACAGTTAATTTTATAGTGCAGTTACTTGTCAGTGCAACATAAACACTTTTGTAAACTTGTACATTTTTTTGTGTATGAATATCTTGAAATCAAAATACTCAACAGTAAACACCACAACTACAGCTGCAGCTTTAAATATTTTATAATCCAATCAAATTGTTTGAGTAGTAATGCATTTAAATGTTGTTATGGAATCCCCTCTAGACTTTTTAAAATGGTTACTCTGTTCCTGGGTTTGCTATTTATGAAGTTCATAAGGGATGACATTTTTCAGTAATAGAGCATCTGACTTAGCGAGCGGTGTTTCTTTTCATGTCTTAATATAATCTATAATTTTCTGGGTTAACTTTCAGAGGGACACAACTACAAATTATACTTTTATTAATGAATATATATATATATATCTCTGTTATTGCTGCTGTAATTAAAGCGACCTTAAGTGAGAAGTTTTATCTGAGTCATTTGGCATCTTTTCAGACATTTGGATGAAGAAGCAGTTTTACCTAAGGAGATAAGGTACCAGGCTGAAACCAAGTGTGAAAATAAATTTATAAAAGACTCAAAGCAGGGGTCATCTATAATTAAGTATAATGTGATATTTTAGGCCAGGTCTAGGTTCCTGATATAGTTTAAATTATTTTTAAATCTTACAGGCTGAAAAAAGAATTGGGATAGAGCCCAATTATTGCTACTTTGGGAAGAGCTAACATTAACTAAAGTCCTGCTACATGCTCTGTCCTGGGCTAAAGCACTTCACACAACCTATGTTGCAATTTTCTGAGGTTATTTCCATCTTTACAGATGAGGAACTTAAGCCAAACAGTAAATGTTGGGATCTGGGTTTCTGAGCTCAGAGCCTCGAGTTTAATACACATAAATTTAACTAGTACACTTGTATTTCATTGCACACGTGTATTTAATGCAGCTGATGGACTGAGGATGCTCATTTTCAGAAGCAAATATTCTTGAAGTTTTAAAACACTAATACTCAATAAAACAGACTTTTTTCAGTTGGAATTTTTTCTTCTTAATGTATTAAATGTACCTAAAATATTTAAACAATTTAGTGTTTGATGTAAGACTGAGAAAAGTACATTAACATTAACTATTTTTGCTAGCGTTTATATAGGCAAACCAATAATCCTTTTTGTGGTTACATTTTAACAGGACTCATGCAACTAATGCTTTACTACATATTCACATATAAATATTACTAGGCACCATTAAAAGATACTTTTATCTTTAAACTAAAATTTGATGTAGAAACAATACTTTAAGAAAAATGTGTAAGAGAAAATAACAAGGGTTTACACCCCGGGTCTCACTAAAACGGCAAGATCACATAGAAATGTACTTTAGTTTGTCTTGAAAAAATATTCAGTTTGGTACCTAATATTCTAATGTCTCTCTAGAGTATCACGAAATTTAAAAAGTAGGTACAACCTTTGAAAATATTTTATCCTAATATTCTTTTGTCAGAATAAACATATGCCAAACAGGCAAAAACACTGGAAACATTTGGGTGCAATGTAATATGATTGAAGGGGACAGCAAAATGTTAAGGTACAGAGATATGTAGTCACAGAGAAATGTCCACCAACCCCTTTCCTTGTCCAACTTTATTTCCTTGTGATTTAGTGGGCAGAGACAGTTTCACCAAATGGAACAAAGAGATGTAAACATGTTGGCCTTGCTCTGTCAAATAAAGTAATTTGCTGATATAATCTTTGAACAATGAAATATTTGGAAGAGCCTTTTTTAAATGCATACTACGTGGCTGGCAATGCATTACCACTTTTATAGACGAAGCACTTAACCTTCACATAATTTCTACACAATATCTATGTTTAAGCAATTGAGTTTTTAGAACTCGTGAGGTTCAATATCTTACCTAAGGTTACATAACTGGAAGTGAATGGCAGGGCCAAGATTGAATCCCAGGTCTCCCCACCCAAATACAATACATTCTGGCCACTTCAAGATGACCTTAGAATGTCCCTATGGGTAAATGCATCCCTGCCCCCAACCCTCAACTCTCATTCTAAGAAATTTGTGTGATTGAACTGTTTGCTATGAAGTTTTCAGTATACCGGAAGCTAGTTGGCTGCTATAAAATATTACTGTAACAAAAGGCACTGCTCTTTAGTCAAATTACTAATATCCAACTGAACCATAAAGAACACTTAAAATGTACTGGTGTACGTCAAATGGGATCTTCTCATTGTTACCAGCATTGGTCTAAGGAGGGTAGTTCTTCTCTGGTCCTAGTTTAGGCTTTGCTCCTGAACTTAGGGGCTTCTTTTGTCCTCCACATCTGCACTCCTCCTCATTCTGGTTCATTACTTCACTCTGCCCTCAAGCTTTACTCTTTTCCATTGAAAAAATTCTTACACATAGAAGATGTCCTAGCTTATTATCCTATCCTTCTGATAGACTCTAACCCAAACCCCAGGCAGTAATTAAGACTTTGTATGCAGGTATGTTTCCCTGTGAGACTTCTGGCTCTATGCTGACCAAAATCCTTGAGCTTTAAGTATAATCCCAGATATCTCACTTCTTTTGGTAATTTACATATTTTGTTTACTGTAGACCTATATCAAAAACATAGTTTTTTTCACATAAAATTCAGACTATCTCTTTTGCCAGCCTCATCCTTATTTCTTCTATATATAACTAGCAAATTAACACCTGACTGAAAATTTGGTTGAAACTATTTGATGTGTGTTTAAGTTAATTAATGATAGACATTATTAATAAACAATACCTGCACAGTCTCCTCTTTACTTTTAATATAAATCCAGCCTTTTAAAAATTATTTTTAAGATTTTATTTATTTTAGAGAGAGGGGAAGGGAAGAAGAAAGAGAGGGAGAGAAACAGCAATGTGTGCATTGATTGGTTGCCTCTTGCAAACCCCCATCTGGGGACCTGGCCCACAACCCAGGCACGCGCCCCAACGGAGAATCAAATCAGTGATCCTTCACTCTGTGAGACAATGTCCAACCCACTAAGCACTTCAGCGATGACTTTAGTCAGGGCTAAATCCAGCCTTTTTAGATCCTAGTAAAACTCCTTATATTAGTTTGTTTATATATTCAGCAAATATTTACCAAGGGCCTGTAATGTGCCAAACACTCTTCCAGGAAAGCAGGTATTTGAAGTCTGTCCAGAAGGTATCCAACCATGTAATATGAAAAAGGGACATTTATTGAACAAGATACAAGATACAAGAAACACTGTACACAGGACAATGACCCCCTCAGTCCCCTTCAAAGTAGGCAACTTGGGACCTCACACAGTTCTCCCAATCACCATCAGCTGCCCAGCCATATTTTCCTGAATCTCATCAATGGTCTGAAATGTCTTCCCTTTCAAAGGTGACTTTAGTTTTGGGAAAAGCCAGAAGTTACAGGGCAACAAATCTGGGCTATAGTGGGGTGAGTCACCTGGGTGATTTGATGTTTTGACAAAAAAGTCTGCGGGAAATGTGATGCATGAGTGGGCACGTTGTTGTAATGAGGCTGCCAATCACCAGTCGCCCATAGCTGCAGCCTTCTGAAACAGATGACTAGTTTCCGCAGAGGAATGTTCAAGCTTAACACAAAATTTGATGCAGATTTGTTGTTCTACTTGCTCAGTCATTTTGAATGTGATGGCCACACAGTACACATGCTCACTCAATGGCATCTACCACCCTCACTGACTAGTAGAGTGAAATTTGTCATTGTTCATGTATGTGCATTCCAGTCCACTCTCCTTGGCTGCCAGGTTACATCGATGTCATGTAAACCATTCTCATTATATTAACAATGGCTGGACTTTTTCTGGACAGACCTCATATGTCATAAATCACTGTACACCTAGCAAGTAGCAATATAGCTTATTGCTACTCCAAGATAAAATCTCCAAGAAAGGGGTATAACATTTAATGCTTCACAAATGTATTTGATGACAAAATTATTTTATTATATATTTTGTCTCATAACATCTCTAAGGACAAGTGTTCGATGAGACCTGGGAAATCTACTTGGGGAAGTCTGAAACACAGGGTCACAAAAACTATGCATATGATCAAGAATGTCTCTAAGGATATTAATGCAAACTGTTACTAATATTCACATGAAGTAATTGTTGTGAGTTAAGGAGATATCATTTTTTTCATATTTTTCTGATGAGGAAACTGAGACATAGAAAATTTGAAGTAGATTTCCCAAGATTTCTCGCTGAAAAATGTTAAAAGACAAAAATAAATAGAAAACAAGCAAAAAGAACCCAGGTTGGTCTGACTAATCTGACAGGCGTTCTCCCATACTGTCCACTTTTCACTGGCATTAACTGGATATTCAGGGCAGAGAAACAGTGCTAGTGTGTACTCTCCCTGTTCCTGGGTCATAACAGACTTAGGATCAAAACTGAGTTTAATCTCAACATTCGATTAGCTCTTGAGGTGTAAGAGGATGACACCTACTGGGGAAATTTCCAATGTGTTTAATCACAGACCCACTCACCCTTGCCCACAGGGGAGGATTCGCTTTGGAACCTACAAAGGATTTAACCACCAGCACCACCACAGCCACGTGGTATTTTTTGTGTTGGGTTTGGAGGGGAGAAAAAACACAGTTAAAATCATACCTACTTTACCTTATTTAATCTCCACCCCCAAGCCCAGATCCTATCAGGTTGGTAATATTTAAACAAAAGATTCAGAGAAGTTAAACAAATGATCAAAAGTCAAATAGTTAGTAAACAGGATAACCAGGGACCAAATCCAGATCTGACTGATTGCAAAGCCCTCAGGCTTTTCACTAACCATTTTGTCTCCAAAATCTACAGGAATAATCCCTGTTTGAATTTCTCCCAGGGGCATGAATGGATTGGGGTGTGAGAGTGCCATAAATATCCTTTCTCTACAAATGAACCTATTTCTGAAACTGAGCACTGTGTTTTGTTTTGTTTTGTTTTTAATTTTTCGTCATCCAGGACAGAAGAAAACAGGGGAGTCAGCGTCCCAGCAGTTCTGATAGAAGGCACCTAGACTCTGTCAAACGCCAGAGCTGACCTCCGTCCCCGTGTGCTGAAAATCAGGATGGAGGACAGGGATTTCTCTGGAGCTGCGACAGCCTGGCATTCAGGCAACTCTGCAGGCTCAGCTCGGCACTTGTTTTGCGGAAAACTGAGACCAATGATGGGACCCCCATGGGACTGTTTTCTTCTACCCTCATCCAAAAATCTAAGTACAACACTATGGGATTCTTTTATATATCAGGCTAATTATAAATGATTTAACACTGTGATCTGGAGTAAAACTCTTCAGTTTTTGTAAATTGACCCTGGGGGTAAAACATTTTCCTTCTCATTTCTAGAATATCAGTTATTATGACTTATGGGATGAATAATTTTTACATTTCACGAAGCTTCTGAGAAGATCTGAACACAGATGATAGCAAGCAAAGAATAGAAGTTCAAATGAAACTATTCAGAAGGTCAATAATTTAACACTTTCAGAAATTATGTAATATCAATTCTCACTGAGATCTGTAAGATAGATTTCTTCATTAAAAATCTATTAAGAGTTAGAAGAATTTATTAAACAAATTATTAATATTTCAGGGTACTGCTAAATAGCAAATTAAAACAAAGCTAAAATAGCACAGGAAAAATATATTTCATGATTAAAAATGAATTTCCACCTGACAGTGAGTTTTACCAAAGGCTAATTATTTCTCAAATATTTCAGTTTGGAATCTTAATCTTTTTTTTTTTTCCATCATGGCCTAAGCAGTAGTCTGTTTTTTTCTCTGTTACTATTTTGACTCTTTTTAAGAAAGAAAAACACACACAATACATTGACTATATCTATTGGCTATTTTTCTTTACATATGCAAATCACAAATTATAGTGAGAATGAACACTATTCTTCCTCTTGGCTACTGTGTATGACCCTTGATGACCTTCAGTTTGTCCTTGGTATTTGGTTATAATAAGAGATATGCATTCTATATTTGTAAATAAGAAAATGTTTTCTAAAATGTTGAACAGATGACAGTCTTAAGGTTTATGAGATGTTTGCTTTATACCAAATCAAAAGAGTTCAAACAACAAACTTCATTAAGTATGGTTTTATCAAAAACTACTTTGAAAAAATACTTTGTAAATCTGATCAAATATTTCGTTCAATTAATTAAAAACTGTTGAGTGCAGTTGGACACCACTTGGCTGAATTTTTAACAATATGGTAGTGTGAAGGCATCTAAAGTGTTCATTAAATGCTGGTCATTTGAATTCAAACATTCTGAGGCATTACTAATATATGCAGAAACAATAGAACTTATTTTTTAATGCTTTCATTATTTATCCATGTACACATGCATGCATATATCATCTCTCAAATATTTCTTGATCATATTTTATATAAAACACTGAGTTTCTTAGAGGGTCACTAAAACAAAATTGTGACTATTTCAAAAAACTTATAGATTAGTCAAGAGGGTAAGCAAAATCACAGCAGCTGACTTCTGAATTTTGTCAGACATGTAGTTATAACACACTGTAGAAAACAGTGTTTGGCAAAAGTTGTGCCAATTTTAGGAGTCTCCGGGAGGATAAGAAGAATATGGGCATGTTGAGATGGAGTCAGTAAAGATTATGTGCTGGGAGGAAGGAAATAGAATTTTATCCCTATGTGGACAATTATAGAAGTAGAATTCTGGATGCAAATTGTGAATTGGAGAGTGCGAATGGCTAAATTTGGAGGGAATTTAGGATATTTGATGTGGTCATAGTTGCTCCATTTGGAATTCAAGTGTTTGAGCAGAGGGGAGATGATGAGAAAAGCTTTCCTAACAATTAATCTGGGATGGGGCAGAGGTCACGTTGGGCTGAGAGATAAGAGGCCATTATGACCGTCATTGGAGATGTTCAAACATAGGCTAGTGACAACTTTGCAGAAATGTTAAAGGAGAACAAAGCATCAAATGAGAAGTGAACTAGATTTTAAAGTCCTTTCCAGCTATGAGTTAGGGAAGTAGGATAGAGAACTGGGTTTGGGGTCTCTAATTTGCATGCTGGTTCCACCTCTAATCTGACTATGATCTTGGGCAAATTATTTAGTTTTGCAAGTACTCCAGGGTCCACTCATCTGTAAAATTGGAATACTTTTAGAATCTATTTCATCATGTTAACTGTGAGGTTTAAACAGGGTAGCATATATGAAGTCTTAAACACAGGGCTTCAAACAGTTAAGACCTCAATAAATGTTTTCCTATACTGTTATTCAATTTCTAGACATTGAGGTTTTAAGCTACATTAATAGAAAGGGGAGAAAATGGGTTAGATAGGGAAAACCATGCTGCAGTAGGATTCGCAGGATTTGGAAACTCAGTTTATCATTAAATGTAGATCAAACTGGGGCAGATGATAGTAAAATGAAAATTTTAAGAATGCATAACTATGAGTATTGGATTACTTCTATTCAAAATTAGAAAGGGAGATTAAAAAAAAGATTTCTCTGAATTTTCTTTTGGAATTGAAGTTTTCAAAACTTAAATGTATGGCTATATATATATACACACACATATATATAAAAACTATATGTTATATATAGTTTTTAAATTGTTTGCTTCAAATCTGAGCAAACAATCAGGCATTTTACTTTTTTCTCTCTGAGCTACAAAATCTTAGAAGTGATGCTTTCAACACGCCTGCAGTCACTGAATGAGCATTGTCGGTACTTAGTGCAACAGCATAGACTAGCGGTGGGAAGGAAGATTGTAACTAGGAGGCCTGGACGCTGCCTTTGATCACATCCAGGGCCCACTTTGGTTTTAGGCTGCAATTACAACCAAATTACCCATAGCTATAGGAACAGACCATTTGACTAAACAAAACTAGTTTAAGGGATAGTTATTTTAATAACATAAGACTTATTTACTACTGACTGGGATAGTTGTAAAATTCTTTTTTGACTGCTGCAATAAGTAGCTTAATAGCAATGATCACATATTCAAATATTTTAAATGGTATTTCTTTTCCTCCAATTGAAAATGTTAACTATTTAAAGAAGTCATGTATTAAAAATCTCTATTAGTTTTTAATTTGTACTGTGGGAGATAATAGTGTCATTTTTCCTCACACTAAATTTCCTTATTCAGATAGTGCTTTTATATCAATCACCAAACATTTGTGTGCATTGCAGGTACTACAAAGGAAAACAGAATTAACAGAGATCCTGCATTTAGAAGTTTAAAAATCAAACATGTATACAACTTACACAACGTGGACCAAAAAAGTAAGAGCTACATGAGCAGCTCAAAGAGCCACGAAAGCACAGAGGAGGAAGGGATTGGTAAACTCCCTTAGGGGGGAAATCTCTGGAGGATTCAGCACTCAGGATATGATCCAGCAGAGTGGATATTCGATAAACGTTTAACAAATGAATGATATATAAAGACATTTTCTAAAACTTTGTAGTTTAAAAAATATTGTTTTATTATTTGTCATGGTCTCCATGGCTTGAAATGTGGAAGGGGTTCAGCGGGGTGGTTGTGGCCCAGGGTCTGTCCTGGGGTTGCAGTCGGATGGTGGTTAGAGCCAGTACTAGACCTAGAGAAACGGCAGTCCAAGCAGCTCAGAGCTGCCCAGACATCTCTCTCCTTCTAGTCTCACAGCCTCAGCATGGCTTCTACTTTGGGTGGGGGTGGGCTTCCTCACAGCATCCTGGCCTCTGTGCAGTTGGGCTTGGTATAAACTTTTAAGAACAACTATTGGGTTGACCAAGAAGATCGTTTGGTTTTCTTTTGTAAGACGGCTCTCGTAGCACCTAGTTGTCTTTAACTTCATTCAAAACAATTTTGTTAGATTGTATTGTGATAGCTGTCCTATCAGCATGCATTTTAAAAACAACATCAAAATTGGTGAATTTTTGTGTAGCCATTTTAATATTGAAGATGGAAGAAAATATGCAACATTTTGGAATATTGAGAGTGATCAAACTGAGACATTAATTGAGAACAACGAATGTTATAGCATGTGGGAGATAGCTGACGTACTCAAAATATCCAAATCAATAAAGTTACTGGTGAAAATGAAAAACGTGTCTTTTATTTTACAGGAAAAAAAACCCATATGGACTTTTTGGCCACCACAATGTTTTAGTTAACAAAGCAGAAGCTGCATGACCTTTAATGACCTAGTGATAAGAAGTCAGTACCTTTACATCTGTCATACTCTGTTCGTCAAGCAGTCAGAAAACTAGCCCATTTTAAAGGGAGGGCCCATGGACCTCATCTCTTAATGGGAGCAGGGTCAAAGTCACGTTTAAGAAGAGCATATGGGAGGGAGGTGGTGTTGTAATTACCTGTGAAAAACAAAATCCCCATAGTGAATTCAACGTTAGTTTTTAAGATGTGTAATATAATGTTCTTACATAACATTCCTTTTTGCCTTTATTTTTAAAATGAATATGTCATGAAATCTAAAAAAAATAGAAATAGATTTGGAATCAAAAGACAGTATAAATTATTTATGAACCCCTCAATTTCTACTCAGTTTTGCGTAGTGTTTCTCCTAAGTTTATATATTTTAATGTGTAAAGTCCCCATTTAGGCTGTATCTATAAGACAGTGTGCTAAAAATCTGCAGATAAAACAACCTGTCTAATAAAGTCACTACCGTGACAAAAACTAATCTATGAAATCAACTGTTGGGAATCACGTAACGAAGAACAAACAAACTGAAACAAAGAAAAATACACACACACAAGCAAACCAAGACAAAAACTTACCACATGTAGAATTTACTTTTCACTTGTTAACAAGTTTCTTTGATATGGCATAGAAGACAAAGTCTTATTTGGCAAAGAATATGTCTCAGATTTGATTTTAGCAAAGTGTTGCACGAGGATTACAAATAAATGGGTTTTGTTTTACTTCACATGCAAGAATCTCTTGATTCCAAGAGCTTTGTAAGATACATAAAATATTTTAGGCCAATATGATACCACTTGGTGCACCAGGGGAGCATAATTCACCTCTTGCCCTTTGTGAATATACCCAAAGAAGGTAGAAACATCGAAGGCCAACAGTATACACCGCCACGCCCCTAATGAGTGAAAGAAGGCACAGTGGTAATTGTCTTCTGACCACATGAAAGCCATTCAGCAGAAAACGTGAAATAACACATATTCTAGTAATGTCTTCTGATTTCTGAAACTTACAAAGGGAAATGTCAAGTGCCGTATGTATACTATTATTTTTTAAACGAGAAAAAGACAGAGCTGAGTTTTCAAGGTGGCATCCATGATACACTTGATTATAAAAATTTGACTATTGAAAAACCTACTTTTAATATTTTCTTTACAAAATTTTAGTATCACACTTAAAACTTAAAGGATTTTATAAATTATGATTTGATTAGAGTTTTAGGATAGGGAAGCAGTCCTAAAAGGAAATGTTCTTGCTCCAAGTTTACCTTTATTATTATCGGTGTGGAAAAAGAAGCTTATTAAAGGAAATATTCTGAAAATTCCATCTGAATGTAGACATAGCTAATAAACCACAAATTTTTATTTGTCATTATTAAAACATTTAAACATGCACTATTGTTTAAGATATAATATTGCTAGTGGAGTCAGAAGGTGGTTGCTGAGAAACTAGGTGCTGATTTTATTTTCAAGAGGGTTTTTTTTTTTTCGTTGTTGTTGTTATAAATATCTCATAGCATCACAAGAAATAATAGCTCAGCATTTATCTCTTTGGCTGCAAATACTTTTCCTGTTCATTCGTCTCCTTCATGTGTTCTGAGCTGCTACAGTCAGGCCTGGGAAAAATATTTTTCTCTTTTTCTTCAGTATTTCTTGCTTTGTTTTACTTACCTCAATAATTCTTTCCCTTTGTTCTACTTTACAAGGCATGGCCATTAAAAAAGTTCACAACTTATATTTTTTGTCTGAGGCTCAGAAAAGTTTCTCAGCATTTTCTCAAAGGCTCATAGGTTACCTTATCACTTACGAAATTTAGGAATACACTCCATAACATTTTAGCTGAAAATAAGTATCTGATTCTCTTCCCATGGCTTCTACAGCATTCTAGGTAACAATGCTGGGTAGAGAGAATTGTGTAAAATAGAATTATAAGTAACATATTTGTTCTGGTTCCTTCTATTGGTACTATCTTTCTTTGTCCCTTTAAGAGATACTAAATACTTTGATTTTCAATATTAAAAGTTAATATTTTAAATATTAAAACTACTAATTTTAACAGAATGACAGAAAAAACCCCAAGGTACAATCAACAAGGAAACCCGTCCTGCCAGCGCCCCTCTGCTGAAAACACCACACAGAGATAGATCTGACCAGGCCCTAGACCTGGGTGCCCTGCACAGCTCCCAGTCACACACAAGCATACACTGTGTGCATCCATGCCCAGGCTGGACGGGGGGTGGTGTGCTGGCCCAGGAGCAAGTAAAAAACAGTTTAGAAATGATTGTCTAACCCAGCACCAGCGTTAGAAAAATACTCTTTGCAAAGGGAGCGGGAAAGGATGGGGTACGGGGCAGGAGGTGGTGTGGACGGGCTAGTTCCAGCTATCTTCTCGCGATGGCACCTGGCCTCCAGAGTAGTCAACTGCCTGGGGAGGAAGCAGTGTGAATATGCCTCAAAGGAACTGCACTAAGTCTGGGACCCCCACCCTTAGGCCCATTGGCAGGGCGGGCCATAGTCCTCACAGGGCCAGAATTTAGCAGGTGTGGGTCTACATGAAGGACCAGGCGGGAGCCAGGGGTTCCAGATCCCACTTCTGAGCAGGGCAGGTGACGGTTATAGTTCTGGACTTCCCCACCTGATCAGGATGACATGGGCTTGAGTACCGTCTTCTCCTAGGTTCCTCGGATTCTTCACAAGAGCCTAGGAAATCCTCCACGTTCTCCACTATGACATCCGCTGCAGTGTCCAGCATGGTCTTGGGAGACTCTGGGTGTCAGCTCCCCGGCTGTGGACAGGATCAGGGCTTCCATCATGGCGCCACGGGGCAGGACAATACCTGGGGCTCCATTAAACCTGGCTCAATGTGGGCAACTCCGGGAGCCTGTAGCTGGCACCAGCAACATCACCAGGCCTGCTAATAGAAAAGCACTCAAATTCTAATGGGGAAATTAAAGAAAAACTCGGGTGGTGACATGTGAAGACACAGAATGGAATGCCGTTGATGTCCTCCTTCTGGACATAGAATTAGTATACCTGGGGTCCCAGACCAGGCACCAAGAAGACATGGACATTGCCCTAGTTAGTGAGACAGAATAGGCAGGTTTGGCATGAATAGGCAGAATAGGCATGTATCTCATAGGACACACTGGCACACGTGGCCAGTGGCACTTTGTGCACAGAACAGCCTTCTCGGCCGTCATCTTGAACTTGGTCTTGTCGCTCACCTCTGGCAGTGTTCACACCTCGAACTGCTACTGGGTGTACCTGCCAGGCTTGTCTGGTGCCTACGCCAAGTCCTGTGAGACTTCGTAGGGCTCTGGCAGCAGGTGGTCAAACACATGCAGTCTTGCAAGGCGGACCTGGGGCTCCCGCAGCAAGTGGTCAAGCATGCACAATCTGGCCAGGTGGACCTGGCACGTGGTAATTCAGCTATACCTCCTTGCCCAGCACTGCCACGTCTTCTGATCTTTCTGGCAACTTCTTGTCTCCCTCACCTCTGGAGCCTATGCGAACAATGGAGCTCAAGTTGGTGCCTTCTAGTAGGTCCAAAGTTGGCCACTTCTCCAAAGAATGTGTCAGCCAAGTAGAAGCAGCACACCTCACCTGAGAGAGAGCTGTCAGCCATGCAGGGTCAATGCCACACTACACCTTGGTCACCCACATGTCCTGGTGGCAGGCCTGCTCCATCGGCTGTCCATTGGCCTCCAGCAACAGGCTGTTGCCATCAGAAGCCTGCTTCTTGCCCAAGACTTGGCTTTTGCAGATGTGCAAGAGAGATTGATGCAGAGACTTCTTGAGTGACATTATCCAGGGGAGTATCCCCTCTGTAGCCAGGGAGTCACTGGGCTGAAGGGTGCACTTGGTCAGCACAGAGCTCTAGCATTGGTAGTTGAAGAGGCCAAAGCCGTGACTGGTGCCAGAGGCCATGAAGCTCCGCTCAGCATGGACCATGGTGGCAGTGAGAGCAGCTGCTGGTAGGCACTGACCCAGGCCTTGTGCAGGGGCTCAGTCACTCAGGACCCTTATACGTGATGCCCTCTTGGTTCTGAAGGACATCCACACTGGCTACATTGATATCTGCTTGGATGCATGTTGCTGTGCTGCATACTTGCAGAGCAACACCTTCTGCGTGCCAAGCTAGGGACCATGCCTGTAGAAGTGGAAGTGGCCTACTTTGCATAATCAGGCTGTAGGCCTGCTTGTAGCTGGTCTGGAAGAGCCCTGCATTGCTCAGTTTGTGGAGCAGCCGCAGCCGCAGCCGCAGCCCCAGCCGCAGCCCCAGCAGCGCCACGCTGGAGGCATTGCAAGAACCGCACAGCGTCATCCTCATGGTCGGTCAGCAGCACCCCTCACTACAATGGCTCCTAGGCCAAGTTTTGGCCTGGTGATGAGGTGCTGGAGGCTGGCTAAAGCCTCTGCTGCTAGCCAGAGCTCATGATGCAGGCGCACATCTTGTCAGGGACATTGGTGACATGGGCATAACAGGTAAGAATGGATCAGTAATCTCTCTTAATGCTGAACAGATGCAGGAGAATAATTTTTCTAGCCCATAACCATTCCATTTCTCAAGAGATGACTAAGCACTCACATCCAAACATGCTGGACACTCAGTGAGCCATTGGGCATATTCTTTATTTGAAACAGAAGCTGGGTGTGAGGAAAGTTGGAGGAGTCAGAGCATTGTAGATGTCATCTGTACTGAAATATCTCTTAGTTCTTACCAGCAATATTGTTATATGAATGTCATGATTTTCTAGTCATTTGCTCATTAAGTTAGTGGTTGAGCAGGTGTAGCTAAAAATGCCTTCAGTCATTTCTACCTTAATTTGAGTTTTGCAGATCATGGAGGTTTAATTTCAGAATCCCATTTGGTAAGCTGGAAAAAAAATGAAGACAAACTGAAGGTTTTGGTTTTGCTTTTACATCTGGTAATACAATTAGAGCTTTTACAACCAAAGGGAAGAGATAGCCACAGAAGAAAATTAGAACATTCCTAATATTTAGTAGCATAAATGGTTTTATATACGTTTTCAAATTCACTTCAGCATTTCTGGAAAGAAGAAAGGGGTAACTATTGCTATTTGTGTTTTATACAAAAGTCAGTAGCATTAAATTACTAATATATAATGAGATATTTTAAATGTTTATATATACTGTATATATACATACATACAGTATATGTATGTCCATATGTACACATGTTATATATACATATGCACACACAGAGGATGAGAACAGCTTAGCTTTCCCAGTGTTTAAACTTTCTCCTCCTCATCAAGGGTTTCCTTAGAGGATGTCTTTCATGTAAGCATCCTAGAATGTTCTGTTTCCTATCTCATTAATCATTTAGTTGTCATTTTTTATTCTTGTTTCAACTGGGTAATGTTAAGGGATCGATGGTCCAGTACATAAACTGACCAGAGGGGCTAGAGATGACACCATGAGGCTCACAATGAAACCCTTCTTAATGACATTTCCCTAATGAACACAGCCTGCTGAAAAGCTGTTACTGAACCAAGATTATATCACCAAATGGAGGTCTGAAATGACCTTCCACTCCCTGCTCCCCCACCCCCACATATACACCATTTTTATGGCACAAAAATCCTGTGTATAGAGTTGACAACTGTCTTTTACTTAGGTTCCTAGACTTGGCCACTAACCTCCCTGTTGAACAAGTAAGAATACATCTGTTTTCCAAGAAAGCCCCCACTGATTTGCAGATGTACACTCTACCATATTTTGCCCTGTATAATGTGCACTTTTTTGCCCAAATTTTTGAGGGAAAATAAGGGTGAGCATTATACATGGGTAGTACCTGAAATACCTTGTATCTGTTCTTGCGTTTTGTAATTATTTGTTACATAAAATTCCTTGTACCATAATATGGTCAAAAATAAATGTTAATATTCCTTTGTAACACAAACACCAAGTATCTAAATATGAGTAATAAAAAATTGAATTAAAAAATTAAAGTGAAAGATTTTTTTTTCCTGAAAGTTTGGGCTAAAAACGTGGGTGTGCATTATACATGGCAAAATAACCCATAAACATTAGTATTGCTCCCAAACTATGCTGAGTATGCAAAACAATCATGAGTCACACAGTATTTGCTCTGGAGCCATGTCTATCCTTCACATGAACAATTTTCAAAATTATGCAGATTCATGAGTAACACTGATGCTAATTTTGAGAACTTTCCCTGCCCTTCAAGGCTATTCTTCCGTATTAGGTTCAGGTCCTACCATGAACTCAACACAAAGCTTAAAGATGAACAAATGTAAATCAGGACAAGTGATTATATTTGCAGTTAATATACTGAAAAGTTATACTGAAGGAAATTTCATATTAATTTTCTGAGTTAGAATCTTTGCTTTCTCATAAACACTTGTGCATAGCCACGCAGACACATGCACATGCACCCCTGTGTACACGTGCCTTGCCTTCACTGAAAATGGACTGACATTCTGGATTCATTAATTTTCTGGGCATAGCCTAACAAATACTTTATCAAACAGGAGTTTTAAAAGTGCATCCTATAGGATCTCTACTCACTCCTATCAGATTTCCTTTGGCATGGGCGCATTTTTAATGGGCAGGACCAACATTAGGAAACATGCTATCAGATAGTTGACAGCATTTGTTTTAGGGGTTTTTTTTTTTTTTTTTTAGCAGCAAAACAGCCCAAGATTTTCTTCGTAATTTATTTTTGATATCAGTGTCATTCCATTTTCTCCCTGCTGTCCTTTTGAAGTACATTTAAGTCTTTCTTAAAATATAGTAAGCACTCTTCTAGAAAGTGTCTATTTTAGTTCCTTTGATTTATAATGCAAAGCTTTAGAAATACGTCTCAACATTATCTGTTTTCATCAATGAAGCTTCACGTTATGACAGGTTCTCAAAAGTTTGCTTTTTAGGGTAACTTCTAGACTATCAGATTTCTACTTAAAACTCACTACCTGTTGAGTAGGCCAACTTCCATATGTTAACTTTCCCTCATTTTATTATATTAGGAAGGGTCATGAGAGCATTCTAGGTTCCAAAACTTATACATACTTAATGCATTAAGGAAAAAAATACAATTTCAAACTAGAGGCTCAGAATGAGTAACAGGGCATTGAAAGAATCAATGCCTGGTGTTAGTTGGTAATTGGGGCATGGATAGGCAATGTTGCCAAAAGACATCTCATATCTAAAAGCAAGACCACTGGTAACTTTATAGAAATTATTGCATGGATACTGCTTTGAATGCTTCTCTATTCTTTTCCAAATAGTTCGTGTTGGGTCCAGTAGGAGAAAAGGCGTTGATTTCCTTCGGGAGCCAATCCATCATTGCTCTGAGATTGCCAGAACAGGTGCCAGGCAATGGTGGAGTTTGGATGCTACTATTGCAAGGATGACATCACTTGGTTACTTCCTTCCCAGTAATCCATTAGGTAATGTGTCTTACAAGTCTCCCATTAACAGGGGTAGTTTTAAAGAAAACGAGAAAATAACTGTGGGAGTAAATATGTTGTCCTAATTGACAGGTGTTTTGACCACTAAACCACTTTTAGATTCTTAAGATGATATATTTACAAGTGTGTATATATATTGTATGAATCCTCAATGCTGTGTTGCCTGCTAATTTAGTTCAGTTTACAATCTTGGAAATGATTTCTTTCATTTCAAGATCCAAGTCATTACTGTGAATAATTAAAAACCAGGGATCTACCTTACTGGTAACTTCCTTCAGTCTTGAAATAATCCCAGTTACTGGCACTGTTGTGGTCATGCCTGACCCCTCACCCAATTTTCAGGCTTCTTTGCCGTCTCTCTGCCTCTTGTGGGTCTGCACTTGAAGCACTCACTTTCCCTGTTGAAATGTTTCCTGATAATGTAAGTGTAATATTAGATGTGCGTGCTGCTCCTCACATGTTCCTCCTTTGTGCCAATTATGTATCTTGATTTAGTCTTTTGTGTCTATTTTTTCCTAATTTACACGGACTCTCCTCTCCAGCAAAATAGAATATGTGCAGCACCAGCTAGTGTCCTGCCGCAAAGCCTCTGCCTTGTCTCTCAAGGTGTGAGCTTAGTGCTGGACTTTCCCTTTGTCATGCTGCTTAGAAATTCTATGACACGCATGGCCAGTGTTATTTCCAGAAGATGCCCGATAAACATTTGCTAAATTAAAACATCTATTTTATTAAACTCTAAGCTCCTTTGGAATATGGACTATGCCTTAATGCAACTTCCAATGTAGGTATGGTATTAGATATTTTAAAAACATATTTTTAATTCACAGATTGGTTGGGTAAGCTATTTAGCTTGAGCTTTTCTTTTTTAGAAAGGTCAGATTTCTAAACGTCCAAGCTCTTTGCCAGCTTTCTATTTCAGATCAAAACTCCTCTAAGGGAGTCAGCTATTTCCCTACTGTGTCACTACCCAATTTCTGGTTTCTACAGGTTTTCTTGCGTACATCTTATGGAGAAAAACATTTGTACAGTCTGGTTCTTTGTAGGAATAATCGAAAGGGCAATGATGGGGCATTTCTTGGTTTTTAAAAAAATGGAAGGGGAGGCTTTTAATTGTATGGGAAATTTAATTAGATTTAAACTAATTAAATTCATTTTTATATTAACATGTTCACAAATATTATTGCATCTAGTTAGATTTCATTCTTCTAGCCTTACCGAACAATATTCAGTAGTAGTTTCAGATTACAATAAGTTCATTATGAAGATAAGGTGGAATTAGTGTGGGAAGCTCAGCTGGTTGAAGGGGTCTGTACTTTAATTACTGCAGAGGGCGTGCATATTAATTACAACACAAGTGATATTTACTGTACCTCAGGAACATATGACAGGGTAAAGATACTGACAGCACCAGCTAATAAACTCAGTATGATAATGAGGAGAAAAGACCATAAAAATAGAAGGAAATAAAATTATTCATAAAGTATATTGATCCCAAAGTAAAGACATTAAGCTCTGATGAAGGGCAACAAAAGGGAAGCTCCTCACTTTATCAAACAAATAACCAAAGTAGAGAAATGTTAGCAAGGAGACAGATTGTCATTATACTGGTCACATGATCGCACTCCAGAGAGTACACAGGAGCCATAAAACGGGAGATTTTTAATAAATCAGCAGAAAGGCGTACTGTCACCTGCAGGAACTGAGGTCACGGTGGCTAAGGATCGCTCCTTGGAGCAGAGAAGTCAGACATGCTGCCGGGCGAACAGCAAGGACCCGCACACACACAAAATCCGGTTAAGACCACTGCCCCTCTGGAAATGCGCGGGGGCACCTAAGAATGCTGTGAGAATTGCTCCCAGTGACAACCCAGCAGCCGTCACCCCATTCTCCCTGTGGTCTGAGGTCACCAGCTATGATTTTGACCTGGCGAAGGGGAACGGATGGGAGTGGACCGAATGACTTTTCCTAGGAAAGGCCCATGATCCTGTCTAAATCAATGTGGCTCAAAGGAAGCTCAGACTTTGTCCTACTCTGAAGTTTTCTTTTTGTTTTTAGATGGGCCTTCCAAAGCAATGGTCACTTGTTTTCACAGTTACTAACATTTTCAAACAAGCTTATATTTTAGGAAAAAGAACAGCCAGAATGCTAATTCTCATTTTATGTCAAATAATTAATATAGTCAGGTTTTTTGCCATAAATATTTTTCATTTTGGAGGTTTGGGGCCAAAATCTGACCAAAATTGTGCTCCTAGTTGGCTTATCATAGAAAATATATGAGTTACCTATTTACTTTAACACATGGAGTGATGACAATCAAACTCTTGAAATTGCTTTAAGTTAATTTTCTGAGGAAAAGTTTTTGTGAGGGTGGATGTATCAAGAGTGATTTAATACAGTATAGGTAATGTGTGATATATGCATATATTCATATAGTGAACTTGAATCTGTATAATAGAATATGCAGTTCTGGTTAAAATGCCTCTAAATAATAGAGAACCTAGAGAAAATGGAGAGAAGGGCATGCCTAGGGCAGTGTACTGTCTGGGCCTGCAACCGCAAGAGTTATCTGGAGAAAGAAAAGAAAAGTACAAATTCATCGTTTGGGTTCAAATCTATAAAATCACAAATGAAAGGATTAGATATCAAATTACAGAATGAAATTATGAAAAAAATCTCACTTTGCAACTTGGGCTAGACAAAGTAATGCCAGTTCACTGAGATCTGAAGTATTTTAGCTCAGGCGTCCTGGCGCAGAAGTGAAGACGGCACCTGACACCGTCACGAAGTGGGGGAGCCATCCCTTGTTTCCTATGTCTCCCTTTTGGGCTTTGCTCTATCCATAATGCTGGCCTTTCTCTTCTTTTTGGTGGGGTTGAAAGGTTATTTCACTCAGGCTATGGCAGACTAATGCCAGGAATATTGTTAGCTTAAAAGAAAAATGCTTTATATGAGCTCGCATGTTATAATATGACTATTCATGAAGTAGTTATGCATGAGAAGAAGGATCCACTTGAAATTACTAAAATATATCAAATAGTTATGAACATGCCCTGCATGAAAGGTCAGGCACAATTAGAACATGGGGAAAAGAGGTGGTAATTCAGTTTTTATAATTGTTACTGTTGTGAACTGGGCTCTTTTCACCATTCTCTATGTGATATTATGATGTTACAACACGAAAGATAGCCCTAGCTGGTGTGGCTCAGTGAGTTGAGTGCTGGACTGCAAAGCAAAGGGGCGTTGGTTCAATTCCCGGTCAGGGTACATGCCTGGGTTGTGGGCCAGGTCCCCAGTAGGGGGTGCACAAGAAGCAACCACACACTGATGTTTCTCTCCCTCTCTTTCTTCCTCCCTTCCCCTGTCTCTAAAAATAAATAAATAAAATCTTTTAAAATAAGGCATAAAACCTATGGGACTGTGTAGTATCTGGAACATGGTGAGTAGATATTTGATAAATATTTATTGAATGAATGAATAAGCAAACGATTGAGTGATTGAGAGAATTCATCTCAGGTGGTGTTTCATCAGTCCTTGAAAATTACTGGCAGTGTTCTGTTGTACCTAGTGACCGGGGTACTGTCTATAGCACTAGTGTTTGGCTTTTTGTGCCAGTATTTCCTAGTCTCAGTATCTCTGTCATCACCTGAGATGTAAAAGCTGACCAGAGTGATTACCACGGTAAAGTGGCCCAGCCCTTGCGCTGTGTTCGGATGAACAGGATATCGGTGACAATGGAAGACTGATGCACTTGTGTTGAAATCTGGAACATAAAGTCACCTGCAGTTCACCACTTGGGAGGTTCAAACAGTTTTATAATAAATATAAATAGCTTTAGCAGATTTTCAATTATTGAGATGATGGTGTATGTTTTTTGTCTAAAATATTCCGACACAGGAAACAAAAGAATGGTTTAGATACACAACAATTATGTGTATAAGCTCCTCTGAAACAGATGGGAAATTCCAAACCTATGACCCCTATTAATTAGGATTGAGGCTAGGCCATTTATTAATATTAAGAATCAGAATAAAATAGAGGGAAAATTAATTTAAAATTTAGTTGAATATAATTCTGACTTTCTATAAGTGTTTTATAGGTTTCTGATATGAGTTGACTTCTCTTTGTCAAGGTTTTACATTTTTCCTCTTAGTATTTTTTTTTTCCTGGTCCCTCTCACAAAGTTCCCACTGCCCTGTGACATTTTATTTGCCCTTAGTGTCTTCTCTTTCCTCATACACATTGCTTCAAATTTCCATAGTTCATTGTTCACCATTGTTTTTTATTCTCCTCCCATCCAATTTGATTTTGATACTTATTTCTGCAAACTTTCTCTTTTCCATGTTTGTGTATTAATGGCTAATTTTTGAACTTGACATTCTAGGACTGCTCTTTGGTTTTCTGTCAAAGTAAGAGCTGAGTTTTTGAGAAACTAGTTTGGGGGCATCCATTGATATCTGTTTGAAAAGGAGGGCAGCCCCTAGCTTTCTTCACTTATTTCTTCTGTGAATTAAAAGGAGACAAAAAAAATCTGACGCAAATATTACATAGACAGGAGTCTGATGTTCAATGTGTTTCTAGAAAGCAGAGAATTTAGGAATTAAAATATCAGTGAGACCAAATGGATTGTATCACTTAAAGGTTGGTATAACTAACCTACATCGTCAAGTTAAGAAAATTATTATTTTTACATTTAGAATAAATACATGGACAATCTTGCCACATTTAATATTTTGGTTGCCATTAAATATTAAAATTTAAACAAAATAAGTGAGCTTTAAAAATATGATTTTATATTTGCCCCAATATGCTCTGTAATCTCAATAGTTACAGAAAGCCACAAAATTCTTGTATTCCCACTGCAGAGCAAATCTTGATCTTTATTGCAGAACTTACAGAATGTCCTCAAAGCATTTGAACCTTAGTGCAGAGTTTAATTCTTTTAAGCACCTCAAGCTCCGAGTAATTTATATATTAAAGTTTTAGAAGGTTAAGTGTCAATGATAAACAAATTTGTGTGTGTTGACAATCAGAAAAAAGTATTTCATGAAAATCTGAGGAAGTAAGATTAAATAGATAATAAAACACTGCAATGTTATAATCAATTAAAGAGATGGATATGATTGTTCTTACCATGCTGGTTCTTGGACCTCGTAAATCTTCATAAATCCACCGCCTATGTTTCCCCTAAGATCGTGTTGTATATTTGTTACTACAACGTGGGAGTCACGGTTAAGCTTTCCTGTCTTAGGTTATACACTCCAAAGAGTGTTTTAAAATAATAATTCATTGAGAAACCTCAAAAGTGCCTCATCAAATAACATTACTAGAAATGAAGAAAGAGAAAAGGCAGCCCCTGTTGGAGAATTTGCATATCTCTGAGAGACTGTCAGCTTGATCAGAACCCCAAGGAACTATCGAGAAGAGTGAAGGTGCAGTGCTTGGTATTGGATTTAACAATAACAAATACCAAAACAAAAAATGTTTGATCTCATTTGGGAAAGATCATTTTTTCAGTTACTTTTTCTGAAGCGATCCCACCCTCTGTTCCATCATTCCTGTTACAATTAGTCATTACCTACTGTTGCTTGTGATTTGTTGGCAGTCTCTAACTGCAATCTGTTGCTCTGTGACAGATCGATTCTTTTAGCCCACAGACTCATTCCTGAATTCAGCCCAAATGAAAAAAAAATATATATGTATGTAAAAGTCTAAGTCACACTGCTCTGGTTAATGTTGTGGATCATTCTTTAGAAAGGGTACTCTTATGGAGACCATTAAGGAACCCTGACTGTGAATAAAGGGAGTGAACGACATTGACTGACCCACCCTCCAGCGGAACAGATTCAGAGTCCACATGTGTAGACTGCAGAACTGGAAGTGTGTTCACTTACTATTGTCACTTTAAGTAGAACATTTCAGAGGAACATTTTAGTTAGAGGCGTTGCTTCAGAGCCTACTGAAGAGAATTTGAAGAGATCCTGTTGTTTATACCCACATACATATAGATGTATACACACACCACTGAGTTTAAGTAATCCCAGTAAGATTCATATTGCTAGGGCTTTTCAGCAAAAGAAATTATAGTTTTGTTGCAATCAATTTAACAGTCAGAACTTTGCTGTAGCAAAATATATGCTTCGTAGCCCTTCAAAATTTACGCAGTTTGCACATATAGATACATGCTGTATATATTGTGAAGTGATACGTATGTTGAAATTTTTCCTCACTTAAAACCATGCTGCATAATTGATTGGAAGAGTTACTCTCTTCACAGCCTATTTTTACAGCAAAGCAGAGGCTATTTGAGATGCTTGTGGATTTTTTTTCCCCCTTAAATTCTTTACTCTATTGCAAGGAAAGAAAAAGTAGTCATTATATAGCGAGATACTATTCACTGTTGGTTTGTTCTGAACAATGCTGAATTAAGTAACATTACTACATGGCAAGATAAATATGTAAAAAATAATTTCTCTACTAGCTTCCAGTGTTACTGTCATCTGATTCAGTGGGACCATCTTTGGGATACATGCACACACATTGTCATTTTAAAAATGTGTGGTCCCTTGAGTTCGCTGCCTTATAGGCCCATAGAGCAGTTGCTTCTCAACATTTTTATACGTATAATAAGGTCACCTCAATTGCACGTCCAGGGCCACAAGAGCTGCCAAATTAAGAAATTGGTTGGCTGTTGAACACAATACTCCCATTGAACCAAAAGGTGGATGTTTCGCTGTGTTATACATTGATGCAACACCCCCAATTTCTTAAAGTATAAACTAGTCACTATCTTTGTTCCTTTTTCCATTTTCAGTTTTTAATGGGGCCCCTTTGTATGACTCCTGAAAAACTACCAGATTTCCTCACACTAAAAATAAGACAAAGTGGTCATTCATGAGAAGTTACTCTAACCACTTGAAAAATACTTAAAAAAATTTTTTTTCAAGCTCAGTTTGGGAGGATGCTGTAGATATTATGGTCATTATGCAACTTTATGAATAAATCCATGACAGCTGAAGAAGAACTTAAACAGTAAACCAATATAGGTATACTTCGTTTTATTGCACTTTGCATTATTGCACTTTACAGAGGTTGTGTTTTTTTTTACAAATTGAAGGCAGGACTCTCCAAGAGCAAAAAGATTATAAGTTGCTTTATTACCTTGGTCTGGAACCATACCTGCAATATCTCTGAGGTATGCTTGTATATGCAAGCCACACAGACTGGTAAATAGCATAGTCAGGATTAGGTTGCAAAATGCTGAATTTTTAGTCTCATTACTCTTTTCACCAAATCCTTTTATAAAGAAAAGTCCTAAAACAGAGATATGGGAAATGTTACTGTGACCCCGGGATGCAGAAAGGCAGCTCTGTCAGACTTTATTTTGCATTATTCCTGCCTTTGTAATCCTTTAGGTGATCTTTTCCCCAAATTATACATTTTTGTAAATGAAATTTTTAAAAATTTTATAAGCCTAGAAAAATTGCTTAAGTGAATATACCAATCATTGGAACATTGCTTAAGATCAAAGGCTACTTTTAACATCAGTTTTTGTACATAGACTCTCAAAGACTTTATAAAATTATTCCGATTTTAAGAGATCAGAAAAATAGCAGAAAACACACAGAAACTAATTCAAACATATTCCTTTGTTCTGATAAATTACTACACATGCCCCTCGCTACCTTGTGTATGAGATTCTATAAAAGGAGGTTTGGTTTTTTTTTTGCCCTCCTGGTGTATTTTATCCACCATTTAAAAATACTTTTGAAATATATTGCAATTGCATGAGAAGTGGCATAAATACATTTGGTGATTAATATTTATTTGATCAAGTGTGAGTGCAACAATATCACTTCTAATTTGAAACTACACAAGCTTCCTTTTCAGCAGTCCTGTCTTTCAGAGTCTTTCATTTGCTATGTCACAGGCTGATCTGGGAAGGAGAATCTGTTAGGTGTACTTTTCCTTACTCTTTTTCCAACTTGAACTGTTGAAACAGGACAGGTGGGCATGTAGCCTATTTCCAGGTGTGCCATATTGAAACTTGTAAAATGTGTGAGGAGATGGGGAAAGTCTCAAACTCTAGGCCTGTGGGTGATTCCTGAGAGCTGGCCTATTGAAATGTGCCCAGGGTGTGTGTATTTGAAGGGGCGTGTGTGTGTATGTATAATCTGTAGTGTATAAACATGCTCATACACTCTTTCTGTAAAAATGGCAGAGTAGCCATCAAGACAACATCTCCCAATGTTAAATAAAGGTCCTGTTGCTTTCTCGTATTATTATTCCTATTGTTTTATTCCTATCCCCTGTCCTAGTGGTGCCTTTTGTGACACTTCAGCTGTGATGAGATGGGCGGGTGAGCAGCTTCCTCCAGAATTGACGCCAGCTGGTTTGGAAGACTGGCAAACCCTCAACCCTCCCTCTATCCACCACGTTAGAGATTGACTTTGTTATCTGCTGTAGCTCCATGCCATGCCCAGTCTCCAATGGCTCAGAATGCCAACATGCAACACACAGCCCTATTCACCATCATACTTATTTTGATTTATCCCTAACTTCAGGAATTGCCTTTTAAAAACAACTACAAAAAAAGTGAGGGTCATCCACTTCTAATGCTGGAAACCCTGTGATAATCTGTTCCATGCATTCAAATGAAAATATGACTTCTTGGCAGAGAATAGCATTATAATGTAAAATCCCATATGCTGTTATACAGTATGTTGCAATCTGTTTTACGGCTGCCTCTATTCTAACGAGTGAATACTGCCAATAAAGCAATTGAAGATAACACTAATTGCTTATTTCTGTGATCCATAATTTTTATGGCTGCCTTATAGCTCTTTAGTCAAATAGATGCTTTTTGGCCTTTAAGATCTAGAACTCATGTACAGTAGCAGTTGAAACTTGTGCAAGCTAACCTGGGAGACTTTTCTGTACGTGATGAATGGGAGAGACGGGAGAAAAGTAATGGAAAGATATGAAAGAAAATAGAAATCTTAAATCGACTCTAACAGATAAACACTAGATTTCATCAATATTTAGGTAACTGCGAATAAAAACATAAATATCTGGCTGTGTATGAAACCCTATTAGGCTGTTAGGTCTTCTTTGGCCTCATGCATCTGGGGGCCTGTCGAACGTAAAGGTGACTGTGGAAGACTTGGGGGTATGTGAGCACAGCTAGTTGGAGATGAGTCTCTATGTTTGATTCTGGGCTTGGCCACATATTGACAATATGACGTATGATCTTAAGCCAGTGACTCAACTTTTCTGAGTTTCGACTTCTCTCAGAATTGCTGCGATGACTAAGTGGATGCAAACACGCTATGCTAACTGTAAAGTACGAGAGCCTTTCCGTGTTCGTCTGTGCTTGATCCCTGTTCGGGGCCATGCCTTCTCATGAATTATTGGATAGAAACCCCAAAGTACATAGATTTGTTGAAGAATTCATCTAGTCCTTTGCTGTCCAAAGTGTAGTCTAGAGACCAGCAGCACTGGCACCACCTGGGAGCTTGGTGGAAATGCAGGCCTTTCGGCCCCATGCAAGGCCTCCTGATCGGACTCTTCCTTTTACCGAAATCTCTATGTCGTTAGTATGAACGCTAAAGATTGAGAAGCCCAGATCTAGTCTAACTTACCTCATAGACGAGAAGATTGACATTCAGAAAGGTGAAATGATTCATGAGAGGTCACGTGGTGCGTTTAGTGCCAAAACGAGAGCCTGGGTCTTCTGATCTTAAATTCACACTGTCCTCACCTTAAAATATGGAAGGTTTAATTTTATTGTGTGACAGATTTTAGATTAACTACATAGGCTCAAAAATGGGCAACATCTTTGTAGCTTAAAATAGTGTAAGTCAGAAAAGCCATCTGTCTCTGCTTTATTTGGTCAGATAGTGAAAATCAAAGCAAACAATCAATAGGTTGTATTACTGAGCTTAAATTATATACAAAAAGTGTCTAGGATACCCGTAGATTTCTATTCATGAGGTTTCATGGATACGTTCTCAAATTCTCAAATGGAAGAATTTAGCTTTTAAATTCAAAGTGCATGTGAAAAGATCACAGGGACCTAGTATTTCATTTTTCTATTTGTATCCAGCTTTCTAGCTATTATGATCATTTTAGTAAGAAAAAAGAGATGATGCTTATGTAAAAATGTGCATTTATTTCTCCTATTCTGATGGAAATATACCATGTGCTATGCCCAAATGAGGTGCAAAAGGATTTTTAAAAATAGCTTAAAAATGTTCACAATTCCCTGATATTTATATATCTATATATTTCTCTCTATATACTAGGACACTAGATAAGTAGTTATGAACACTACAGTGGTTTAATAATTATAGATAGTATATACTATTACTATGTTATTAGACGCACTGGCAATGTTTCTTATATTTATTAAGAGATGAGCACCATAAGCTACCTAAATTCTCATTTAATCTTTACCCAAATGCTATGGGCTGCTATTATTATCCTTATTTTATAAGTGTAATGGTGAACCTTACTTTGAGAGAAGTCAAGAAAAGAAGTTGCCCAAGGACACACAACCAGCAAGATAAAACAGGGAGAGAAACTCAGGAATGAGGAGTTTAAGTGAACCTTCCAAATTAATGTTGTGATTTGGGAGTAAGACTTTTGAGTCCTAATTCCTGAAGTTATAATTTAATTAGATCTTTTCTCAAGATGGCAACTTCTACCACAATTTTGTGCAGTGAGGTTGGGTTAGTGGCAACCTTTTCTCCCTTCGGGACCAGGCACATAGAGGGGTGCAACAGCATATTCCACGGACTCCTGGAGGAGTCCGTAGACGTGAAAGGAGGGGGCCTTGCACTAAATCTCTCCACAGTCAGATGTGGCTTTCCCAATGCTGCTGAGTCTAGGTTCTTGGTTCAACGGCTCTTTCTCTTTAGTGCTGAGATTGACAAGTAAGGTTTGTAATAAAAATGCTAACATACTTGTGAATGAAAAGTACTTACTTTTTGTGCTTTCCTAATGCAGTCAGCTGGCCAGGCATTCACAGAGAAAGGAGTATTGAGCAGATGGAACTACCTGAAAAGGTTCTAGATACAGCTGAGGGCATTTTATGACGGAAGGTGAGGAGCTGAAAACAAATGCTGGAAGGGAAAAGGAGCAAGAACAAGAAAGCACTGGCACTAATAATTGCAGAGACAGTATAAGTAACAGTAATTAATAAGCAATTGGCAAAGTGCTTGATCTGGTAAAAGAAACTACACACACACACACACACACACAAGCAAACTTGTGATGTTCACCCCCATTTGATATGACACATTCGGCTCCATGCTAATAGTCCATGTGTGGAATCTCTAAAGCTGTGTCTTGCCAAATGTTAACTGTTAGTATATGCTGAAACCTCATTATGAAAGGAATGTGATAAAAAATAAGGAATATTGCAACCAGCTGTAACCTATAGCATTCAAGTAATTCTCTTGCTATAAGAGACAAACCCTAATTACTCAATTCCAGCACTTTGTAACACTTCATGAGAAAAAAGACAACAGTTTTCCTTGAACTTGTTATTTTTCTTTAAATTAGATGACTAGATTCTACACTACCTTACAGTTCCAGATTTGACTACCTGATTATTTTGAAATACTGCAAAAAAAGATCAATTGAAATACCTTCAGCATCCTCAACATGATGTCATTTGGATATACTACAGTGTTTATGATACTTATTCTATGTTATTAATGTGATTTTTTCAGAGAAAAAGAAAGAGTAGTAGATCATCTCTTAGGTACAAAAAAAGTGAACCTATCACAAAATTCTGATTCCCTAGAAGAAAGCTCATGCAAAGTGCAGTCTATCAAGATTATAGAAACAGAATGATTCCTCATTTTTCTTTAAGTCCTGGTTAATTTTGGAAACCTTTCTGCTTTACTTTAGAAATGGGACTCTGGCGCTGCCTCCTTGTTGGGCTCCGATCAGCCTGATTTTTCAGCTCCACCAAAGTGCTTCTATTTCACCTCTTTGTGAAATTGGCTGGTTCCCTAAAGTTATTCTTCCATTATAACTTAACACATTAAGAACAGAGCAGGCAAAAAGAGAGCTCTAATATGGGATTATTTTATTACTGCATACAGCTCCATTGTCAGAACGGCAAATACAGAAAAGTCTCCACACACAGATGGCTAAAAAGTTAAAGCTAAGTAAGTGATCAGAGAGAAAGGAAACAGGATCATATTATAGCCTATGTTCCTCTGTATTATTTCGTATGCAGGGTTTTGAATTTGAAATTCAAATAAGGCATATATATATGTATATATAATTGAAAACAATTTTTTGATAAACAAGCAGACCAAATATCCAAACAAGAAGATGCTGCTCTGCCCTCTCTTTCCACTTAATCACAGAAGCCTTAGCCTTACCTTATGTTATAGGAATGGAATGATGGGGATTCACTGGAACAAATTTAACCCTTTTAACTTACCATCACGGAATGCTTTCAGCTTACGTGCCATGAGGGTTCTGGGCAGGGCAGGGCGGAGGAGAGATAGGAAGGGTGCGGAGGGAACGAGGATGTGAGGGAAGAGGAATAATAGAAACCTTTTTAATACATTGATGCGAAATGGAAAGTAATTCAGAAATGCAATGTAGTGATGACCTCTCCTCTGGGCGGTTATGAAAAACAGCCTTGTTTTCTTTTGTAAAGAAATGCTGGCATGCTTGACTTTACTGAATCAGGAGAATTGTTTGGCAAATAACAGTGATGGTGTGTGTCCTTGTCAGAACACCTGCTGTATTCTCCCAGCAAACACTGGGGCCACGGCGTCTCTCCTCTAATGACACCTCATCAATCCGCTCCTATCAATGTCCCAGCCATGGAGGTGACTTCGAGTGCTCAGAAGCCTTAGAAAATGTCAACGTTTTGGGAGAAAAGGTCAGTCACAGCTTCCCCCCCACCTCCCCTGCCAAGCCACCATGGGCCTGGCGTTCATTATCCTAATTAAATCCAGCAGCTGAACATCTTCTTATCTGTAGGGGAGGAGAGCAGGGGCATGATGCAATAGGATTGATTTGCATATCCAAAGTTAATTAGTGCGGAGGAGCAGGTGTACAGTAATAATAATTATCACACATGACAATCACCTGTGACCACTTCCCCGCGCCCCTTCCGGGATTCAGCACAGTGATTGCTGGCTGGTTTTTTCCTTGCTTGATACCCATCCTGAGCTGTTTATGTCCTTGTGCCTCTCTTCACAAACCTGCTGTGAGTAGCTCGTCTGTTCCTTAGCAGGCACTGTATTTTTCTCTAAAGGTATATTTTCCCCTGTTTCTTTCAGAGGGAGGGACTATTGTGAGGCAGCTATTTTCAATTTTGTTTGCTGAAGTTGTCACATCCTAGTGGAGCCTGAGTGTTTATTTTTAGATTACATGTAAGTGGCTATGGAAAAAAAAAGTGCTTGGGATCATAATTTGAAAGTCCCACTTTGCATCATTTGAACATTTTATCTTGAGCATATGCTGGCAAATCACTGCGATCCAAAATAAACTTATTAGGCAGCAGACACACGAAACCAAGTGACAGTTTGATGTTTGCCATGAGACTGTCCCTGCCAGTTTGAAGAGGGCAGTGGGGCTGAATCTACAGCCTTAGCCCTCCCCAGCTGTGGACAGGGCAATAAAACACAAGCTGTTGATGCTCATTGGACACCAACCTGAAGAAGCTGAAAAAAGACTTCGGTGTGTTGTTTAGGGTCTGGCAGAACCTAGGGTAAACAAACAGACATCACAGTGATGTACCAGTAGGAAGACTTCAGACTGTGGCCCAGAGCAAATGCAGCGCCGCTCTCACGATGCCTTCGTCACAGAAGGCTTAGATGGATTACACTCCTCGGATTTCGCTTGCACATAAATGCATAGGTTATGCGTGTTTGAAAGTGTTTTCTCTGTCAAACAAGGGTAATTTTTTCAAATTAAGCCAAAAAACATGCCCTGGAAATGAGACGTGCTTTTCAGAAATGAATTATTGCTATATGCTATGCAGGAGTTTAACACTCACTATGGTAGGTTAATAAGTGGGTAAGAACCAAATATTAAATACAAAGAAATTTTTGTGGGTCAAGGGGAGGCAGTAAATGTTAAATTAGCCGTGAAACTGGAACTGTTTTTAATTTTTTTTTTCACTCTGACGTTTGTCTGTTTCACTTTCATTTGTCAGGGTTCACTTTTGTCAATCAAGTCAAGTATAACAGGTAGGCCTCTCTTTCACACAGCTGTAATGGTAAGTGACAGAGATGGCAAAAGGCACTCAACCGCCTGCAGAATGCATTAAAAATTCAAAACTTTGCTTATCGGTCTTTTATTGAAACTTTCTGTAATTGTGCAAAATTATTTTCCCACTGGGTTAGCTTTCAATATGGAGTACAATTATATTTCTGACACAAAAATAATTACAGTTAAAAAAAACTACAAGAAAAAAGTGTTTATTTTTTTAAAGCAAAAATCCATCCATTTTACATGCATGAAGAGGCATTGCAATGAAAATTAAACAATTAGTGAACTAAAGCTCCAGTTTTGAACATTTAACTTTCAGAACAGACAGCTGGGTGGAAATCCATCTTGTAGAAACTTAAAGGAATTACGGCTTAGGGTTAGAGACTTTCTAGTCCTTATCTGTTTATCGAGGAAATACTTTGTTGTATTATATCTTTAATCTATTAGTGTTAATGTAGCTAGAGTGGTGAATTTAAATTCTTTCCAACAGGATAAATATTAACTCAAAGTAGCTGTGTCTTGTGGAATTAGCTGTGTTTTTTCTATATGACTGATGTCTTCTTGGTTTAAGATTTTTAATTCAAGAGCTGATAGCTCTGGATGGTGGACTGTGCTTGTCTAGGGCAACATTTGAATAATTCCCAAACTTCCAATTTGGCCATCTTTATATTTTTTTTAACCTAAAACCCTATCAGTCAAGTTTCTAGGAAAGAATTGCCACGTGTAGAGTCCTCTAAATTGCAGAGATGGACACATATTCACTTGGGCATCTTTATTGTGTGAGTCACAATAGCTGGAACTCTAGGAAACGTGGAGACATGAATTTATATTTCAACTAGAGGCTTTTGTAATCAGCTCAAGTTTTTGCCAAAAGTGACACCATTACCCTTTCTTACATTCCACCCTAATTGTACAGTCTTATTATTGAAGACAAGGAATACCCACTGTGTGTTTATTAAGCGCTCATGTGATGTTAGGCAATTCCTCTTAAATCTGAACATATACAAGTTTCACTCAAGTCTCTGTTCTTGTTTGCAACCAGCTCACAATCTAGAAGAAGGAGACATGTGAAAAGTAAACTGCAATTCTATGTGAAAAGTGCCAGGCATTTTCTAAGTGGCAAGTGCAGGACCATAAATTGGTTATGGGAAAATACTGGACTATCTATGTATATACATTTTTCAAATTTGTTATTTTAAATGTCACTTTTTGTACTTAATATGCATAACATAAATATAAATAGGGAAAATAAAAATTTAAATTCAAAATTTAAACTGTCTTTAACATGGAATATGTTTACATTTTTATCTCATGTCGAGGTTTTTATAATACATTTGGGAATGAGCATCATATGGTTGTGTTCATACTGTGCACGGAAGGTTTGGAAACTTTAATTTTAGTCTTGGTTATACCACTAGTGTGTCCATAAATGAGTAGTTAATTTTTAAACTATCTGGTAGTTTAAGTCTTCTCTCTTCCTCTTTATTCCTTCTCCTCCTAAATAACAAGCATCTATGAAAAGATTACTATGGACCAGGAACCTGTCTAAGCGATGTATTACTCCATTAGATAGGTGTAGCAACCTTATTATGAGGGAGAGACTATAATCATCCCCATTTTACAAATGAAGAAACTGAAGCACATACAGATTAAGTAACTCGCCCAAGGTGGCAAGCCAGAAGTCTGAAGGTTGGATTAGTGAATTTCTAAAATACGCTTGAATTCTAACTTTATTGGCTTTCCTATGGTGTTGCCAAGAGCTCATTTAATGTCATTGAAATTTATTGAGCATCTACTATGTCCCAGATGTTGTGCTAGGTATGGATTGAACCAAACTGAAAGAAGGCTCAGAGTCTATTGGTAAGGTGGCTATGCAATCCTATAACTATGGAAACTCAGAGGAGAAAGTGTGAATTGGACAGAAAATGTCATAAAAGGGGATATTAACATGAGTGCTAAAGTAGGAGTAGAGAATGACAGATAAACAGTGCAAGCCAAGGAATCAGAAGAAAGAGGACCACATGAGCCAGAGAGCAAATGTGGGAGAGAACGGCATGTTTGAGAAACTGCAAGTGCTTCAGATTGGTTAGAGTCCATGCTGTGTATGGGGCTGGGGGTGGGGGGCGGAATACAGGAGGCTAGACGTGAGGCAGGAGCCAGATCCTGAGCAGTCTTATTTGTTGGTGTGGATTTTAGCTTGCAGTGGATGAGTAACTCAGAGATTTTAAGGGGTGGAATTATATGATCAGACGTACATTTTAAGGTTGTATATATGACTCTGGTATGGAGTTTGGAGGGGAAGGGTGTGAGGCTGGGAGTCTAGCTTTAAGAGTTTGCAATTATCTTTTACTTCACTTATTCATTTATGCCATTCTATTTATTCATTCATTAGTTTAACCTATATTTTTTGTGTGTGCCTACTATGACCCAGTCTATGTATTACATTCATGGTGTTTGAACTATATTAGTGAAGAAGAAAGGCTAAAATCCTTGCCTTGAGGAGCTGAAATTCTAGCAGAGTTTAAGTATGAATACAAGGAAGGACTTGTTTATGTGGGCACAAATCCAAGAGGAGATGGACTTGTGAGAACTGTCAGGACCAGTGGTTAGCACTGAATCATGGATTCCTAAAGGAAGAGCTGAAGACCCATAGAGAATCAATCCTTGAATAACAGAAAGTGACCCCAACAACTAAAAAGGGGTTTTACTAGTTGAGAAAGGTGGGAGAAGGTAGTCCAACTGATTTTGTGGACACTGAAGGTAGAGCAGAGAGGAGTCGGTGGCCACTGGGAACATTCTTTGAGTGATCAGATGATTCATGAGACTGATGATTGTCACTCACCTGCTACTAGTTGCCTGACCTTTGACCCCAGAGGTTTCCACAGCAAAACTTCCTCTTGAAAGTTTTGATCTGATATTTGGTGGAGGAATAAATGTAATGTTACTGGAAGCTATGATCATAGAAGGGACTTCCCCAAAACAGAACAACTGGACATAGAGGTTTAATGCCGTGAATTTATATTTTCAGGCAGTATATAAAGCTCAAGCCCTTATTCAATCAGAGTAAGAGTCAGGTCCATCTAGTTCAAACTTTAGAGAATAATAGATCAACTTTGTAAATGAAAATACATAGCAAGTTTACATAGAATTGAAATCACACTGAACACTTTTCAAATGAGTCTCAACAGGTAACAATGCTACTTTGTCACTTGTTGTCTTCCTTGACCTGCCCAAGGTATATAAAGCTTTGTAGAAACAACCAACAAAGAGAAGCTGGGTAAGGGGGTGGTTGGAATATCAGATCTTCAAGGCTCTTTCTAGCCTTGATGTTGACTCCTTTGAGGCAGTCGTTGGGGCAGATTTTTGAGTTTCGTGTGCCTGTTTGTCCATTAGGAGAAAGGCAGTACTTGGGACCCCGACAAGGTTCGTGAAGTGTGTTGAGCCTGAATTGAAAGGCTGTAATATCAAACATAAGTGGATAGTGTTCAGTTTTTATTGACAGCATGAATAAGAAGCTGAAACATCTCTGAATAAGCATCTTTTCAGAAATGGGGAATGATTGGCAGAGGCCCAGAAGCCATGGATGTCATAAACCTTGGCCCCAGCTATTGTAACTCCAAATCTGCAGGATAGCTTTGGAGCTGGCCTCAGACCCTCGTCAACTTGAAGGCGTATGAGAGGGAGAGTGAGCAGAGCTCTCCTTTTCCACTGTCCCCTAAGACATTCTGCTGAAGTAACTTTGACTCCTTGGGGCTGTTAGTACACATTTAGAGAATGCATCAGTCCTGCGGAGATGAGTGATAAAATGTTAACAACAGAGGAAGAAGGGGTCTTTGTTTACTTTTCCTTTTCCTGGTGTATAGCTTAACAGGTTAAACACCTGTGAGAAGAGGGTGCTTTAGGGACACCCTCGTGCTGAAATTGTTCCTGGGTGTCTTGGAGATTGCACTCCTCTCCTTGTGCAGTGATTAATTGCCACTTCATCACTGGCGAGGCTGGCGGCGAGGAGCAGGGCCTTCACCTGCAGGTGTTGCCATGGCAAAGGACACAGAATAGATTCAGGCAACATTAAAAGGCAAAAGTGAAAATGAGAATAAGGGGGAAATAGAAACTTGATTCAAGGAGACATTTGCATGGATCAAATTGCCTCTCTCACAATAGCCATTGCCAAACTCAGGATCAACCTCACCTTTTCCCTCCTGGCTACTGAGCTCCTCTGAGTCCTGATAACCTGGCACAGAAGGGACATTTCATAAAATTTAAAAAAATATATAGAAAGATATGTTTTTAACAAACTATAAAAATATTCTGCTCCTAGGAGACATGGTTTGGTTTCTCAATCCAAAAAGAATTAAGAAATTGTGAAAGGAGAATTAGTTTATGGACTCTATAAAAATTTTCTTTCTGTCTATTCAAGAATCAGCTAGCAAAGCAGCTCGTTTTATCTGCTACTCTGGATTTTTCTCTCATTCCCACTCTCTTTACTGTCCATGTGGCTTCTCAAGGAAGCCAAGTCACATTTCTTTTGTGTCACTCAGAAAGACTTTGCCTTCACTTTCACTTGGCTTGCACATTGAATTCAATTTTCTCTTTCTTCCTTACTTCTACATGTTTGCCTATTATTCAAAATAACCTAGTTTACTCACTGAGGTTTCCCAGAGCTTGAAGGTATTTATGGTCAGATTTCCTACAAGTCATTATCCTCTATGTTAGAAAACTGTATCTATATATCTATCTGTGTATTTCAGGAATTTCCAGTTAATGCCAGTGACAGAGTCCTTTTTTTATTTTTTATTTTTATTTTTTATTATTTTTTTTTACTTTGAGTGCACTTTATCTACATAGTGATGTTAATAATGACAAATATGTGTTGGCTGCATAACTAGTCACATCAGAGACCTTAGGGGCTGGGGGCAAGGCGTATGGTCCAGGTGCTATCTCAAAGCGACCCAGGGCTGAGGAACCATGTTGTGGAGGTTCACAGGATGATTGGGAAGGCAATACCTGTTCCATCATAGATATTCCATACATATAGGTTTTCTAAATGTCTTAGGAGTCCTTGTAAAAGAAATGTGCCAGGCCTCTAGCTGTTCTTTCTAGCAGTGCAGAGTGAAGTGTGGGCCTTGGTCAGGTTGGGACTGGGCCCAGCATCTGTGGGAATCTTCTTTATGTACCCTTCTGAATTGGTTGAGAAAGATCAGCTCAATCTTCGATGCTCTTTCTACTAGGAAACAGTTTTTGAAAGAGGATGATGTTCCTTAAAATGGGGAAACTTGCAAATAACTCAGATGTGTACGGTGAGATTATGCTGTTGGTAAGCCGTTGGGCTAGGCAGAAGCATCATCTGGATATTAGAGTTACCACCCGTGTGCTTTCTGGTCCTTTGATTGTATTTCATTTTCCTGTTAAACTGAAGAAAAAGTTGCTTGACAATGAATCTTCTCTTATGTGATGTAGGGTCTGATTAACCTTGCTTGGCTGATCTTCATCGTCGGTTCCAGTAAACAAAGGACCTTTCTCGAGAAAGGTCAGTGGAAGGTTGCCCTGCAACATCTGTTCTGAGCTAGAACCTGCAAAGGACTCCTAGGCTCCATGGTAAGAAAATGTCATTTAAATGGACCAAAAGAGGAAAGGGAAGAAAGATAAATGAGGAGGGTGTGGCCCTGAAATCCATTTCTCCTATGTGGAGAGGCTAGTGTAGTTCCTAAGTTTGCCATGTGCAAAGAAAATAGCCTCCAAAGTGAGTACTAATCTTAATGTGATTTGATGTTTGAAGGTCAGCATGATTTGCCAAGCCATTTTGCTTTTTTAAAAAATTTATTTTAGATGTACTGTCTACTTGGAAAAAGTAAGGTACAAAGATTGTCATGGACTTTCTGAATATTTTGATCAAATTTTGGTCTGGATATACTATTTTTTTGTTTTGTTTTTAAAGATTTTATTTATTCATCTTCAGAGAAAGAGGAAGGCAGGGAGAAAGAGATGGAGAGAAACAGCAATGTGTGGTTTTCTCTCCCGCACCCTGACTGGGAATCGAACCTGTAACTCTTTGGTTCACAGCCCACACTCAGTCCACTGAGCCACACGACCCAGGGCTATACTGTGGTATCTACACATTATGTGTGAAACTGAGGCACAAGAGTGAATTACTCTCCAATGAAGTTCTCCTTTATTCCATACTCACACTATCTTATGGTAAGGCCCAGAAGTTCTTTGATGGGACAAAAAGAATTAATGCCAAAGTTGAGTGAGTTTCAGCCACTAACACCTAATTAAAATGATTTTGTGCCAGTTGCTTGTGTTGGGCTGGATCCACACATAATATAATTTTAATCCTGTTTATATATACCCTTGGGATAGATTTGAGATCAGCATTGCCATTTAAGTGAGGTTAATCAAGCATACTCTGTGCAGCTTTATCTCTCCATTGTATGTGAAAGGTGACCACTGCTGATGGCTTACCCAACTGGCCGCTCACTCTATTAACAAGAAAGAGGTGGTTTTCAGTGTCTGATCATTAACCCAGCCTCAGCCCCAGCGACTCCTTCTGCCTAGTCCTTGGAATGGTGCAGCTGTTGTCAGTCACAGAGGAGAACTCTAGTTAGGAACCGCTTTGCTTGGCTGTGGTTACATGTCTCTACACAAGGGGAGGGGGAGGGAGAAAAAGGGAAAAAATACTACTCCCCTAAAAAGCAAACACCATTTTTTGTATGCCTGGCTCTGTTTATGTATATAAAATGGACATTATGGTGAAGTGAAAAAGACCCTCGTAAAAATCCTTCTTGAAAACTATTGTTGCTGACAGCCGTGACCTCTGTGAGTCTGCATGTTTACCCATAATTCATAATTAACAAAGACATTAGAACTGCCACATGAGAATTCTGGGCTTTATTTCTTTCTAACTGGGCAGTACTAATGCTGGAAGTGCTCCCAAATCAGTGATTTAACATTTCAGGAAATCTTGGAGAGGCAGCAGAAGCCTCCTTATATAGCTCATACGCTGGGACTTTGGTGATACAGATACGGCCGAGATAATTATTCAGTTCTCGTTATTGCTGTAGCTCTGCACCTGATCCCCGAGCCATTAGAGCACTCTGCAGGTTATTACAACTATCAAACATCAAGGTCTCTTTTCTAGTCTCTTGACTATGTGGTTATCATTTTACTTCTTTTAAATCCCCCATCTGCATAGAAAGCCTCTGTGTTTTTTACTGAGATCTGCTCACAGCCTTCCCCCACCCCCTTCTTTATTGCTCCCCAAATGGAGCCCTTTTCTTACCAGCACATTAGCATAAAAATATAAACCTCATGCTTCTCCACTTCTATTGTTTTTACACCCTCTCTCTTGTTTGATTTCCTCTTTGAGGCTATGTGCACCTACACTTTAATTTGGGCAGCAAATGAGTCAGTGGAAGAGAATTCTCTTGAGCTCAAGGAGACCATCATAATATAATTTCAGATGATGGGAGTTGTCAGTGCCCATGTTTAACCTTCTGCTTAGTTGAGGGCCCTCTTGACTTTATTGTATGTTTCTGTCTATTGCTGATTAGTTGGTACTATCTTAGATGGTACCAAAATATAGCAAATTATAAAAGACTACAATGACAACTTGCAAAAGGGGGCTTTGTAATGTGTAATACTTAACTATTCATTACTTTTTAATCTCCTCGCCAAACACTGTACCCTTTCTTGGAATTAACATGAAAAGCCATCTTTTTGGTGAAATATGTTTGCAGTTTTGGTCACAATCTAATGGTGTAATAAGTATTCTTCTAATATTTTTTTCCAGACAAACGATAACATGATCAAAACCATACAGCTCTGAATACGCTGGTCACTGCGTCTGCTACCTAGAGGCAGGCAGTCACTTATGATAGATAAAGACAATACCATAAATTAAGAGTCTGAAGCAGACCTCTGTGGATTGCATTTTAAGTGAAAACAAGTTGCTATTTCTGGATGTTTTACATAGCCTCACTCCCCTTGGCAATCTCTATTTTGTGTGTGATCTCCACCAAACACCTGTAAAAAAAGGCATTCCACTCGCTGCAGGCCTATCTGATAAAAAAGCTAATCCACAAGGGGTGAGGGACAGTCCCAGACAGTATGGTGGGGCTAGGAAACATATGGCTTTCTCGCTTAATATTGCTGCTCAGTCATCCCACACCACATTCCCTTAAATGGGCATTAGCTCTGTCGCCAAATCATCAGACTATAAAACAAAAGAAAGTAGAGGCATCTTTTGGTGTTATCAAAAAAAAAAAACCACACAAAACCTAAATCATGAAACTTAACATTTTCTATCCTATGTGTGTATGTGTATTGGGCATAAAAAATAAAATATAGAGATTTCAAAAATAGGTAGTGTTTTTACAGTGGGTAGTGAAAGTTAAGTGACTGTATACTCTCATCTGTACATTATAAAGAAACCATGCAACATTTCTAACTTATATAAGAAACTGATTCCTTTTAAGATTTCCTCCCGCTCCTTTCTGTTGAATCAAGGAGGTTTTAAATATTTTAAAAAGTATGTTCTTCTCCTTTGTTAAGTTACTGGTGCATGTGTATTTTCTTCCTTAGAAGCTAAGGAACACAGAGTCCAATATCAAATATATATCTATTTATTTAAGTTCATGTACATCAATTATGAAAGCAAATCAGCATTTGCTGTGAATTAAGTTTCCCCATAATCAATGACAGTGATAAGAATGCTTCACTCTTGGAACTTTGTATTGCTGTTGAATCATATAAATACTGTTGGGGTTACCCATTTCATACTTTCATTTTTGCGACTAAATGCAATTCTTATTCCTTCATACATAGTGGCCCTTACTATTAGAACTTGCTAGTTAAAATATCTCTAATTATCTAGTCTGGCCCACTAATTTAATGAGAAAACAGACCTGGAGAGGCCAAGTAACCTGCTCAGAGTTACACAGTCATCTAGTTCACGGCAGACTTTGGTTGTAGTCTCTTTACCTTGTATTCTTTCTAGCACATTGCCGCTTCCAATAATTTTATATTTATTGATATCCCCAAAGCAAGGAAGAGCACTTATGAATTTTCCTTTCAGAAGAAATGATAATTTGTTCTTAGCCATCCATTCTTTCATTGGTGAGAAAAAATACATAAGTTTGCAAGATGGCGGGCCTGCAATATGGAAAAGGTCTTTTTTTTGTATGACAACCAACTGACCCCTAAACGAATTGAACCCATGACCTCCTTCCTCATTAGCTCCAAAAAAAAGCTAACTAGCCCAGAAACAATTGTTACAAGCAAGCTACAACACAAGTCCACCATGTTATTCCTGTGGGATTAATTAGAGAGCTAAAACAATGCTTTATCTTTGAAAGACATAAAAAATCATATTGTTATGTTCTTCTGGCTTGTGAACCTCTTGAAATTTTATGCAAAATTTTATGTAAGAGCAAATATACATTGCTCGGGGGAAAGGGTTCCAAGTTTTCTTAAGATTTTCACAATATGTGTGTGTATAATCCAAAATAGGTTAAAAACAATTGTTCTCTTTTATGCTCCAGTGATTTGTGCTGATGTCATCTCTGGTGTTGGTACTCTACCAAAAGCACAAGATTTGCATTATGCTTTGCTACACTGGAGGAATATATTATTTCTATTTTTTCTTGAGAAAAGAAGGAAGAGACTGTAAATATACACATGTGGCCTTTAAAATTAACACTAAATCAGTAAAGACTAATTTGGGATATTGTGACAATGTAGTTAATGCTAGTTTGAGTAGAAGTGGATGTCACCCAAATCTTGAGTGCTGACTTTGTACACAATGAGGAAAATAATGCTGCAGCCTTGAGTGTGGGGAGCGTGATAGTTTCCAGGGGAAGGAAAGTACCACAGGCAAAGAATAAAATGCTTGAATATTTGACAGCATATTTAACTTACTTAGATGCTACATAAGAATACATTGTTAGTAGGACCTTTCTAGTCATCAGGGGGTTAAAGCACTATAAAGAAACTTTCATATGTACTTTGTTATCCAAGAGACAGATAGAGAGATGTCGTTTTACTGATATATTACATAAATCATGGTGCCAGCCAGAAAAACAACAGATGACCAATTTGTACAAAGCATTTTTCCTTATGTTACATTTATTTAAAATACATTAAATCGTTGTGCTAAAATTGAGGCAGCTGGCAGTCCAGGCAACCTTATAAGATTTGTGTTTTCTGGAGCTAGGCCCATTCGTTTGGAAGGTGGATCAGTTGGGCTAGTATTTTTGCTTAGTCATATGCCAAGCCCTTGGGGAGCACAGGTAGTCCAGAATTTACCATGAATTCATTTTTGTTTTTATCAGAAATCTCCTGACAAATGGCAGTCAGATGGTTGATACTCATTTAATCCCAAGTAAAGTCATGAATTAATGGTGCCAAGGCTCAACCCAAAGAAAAAAACCTCATATGGGATGGAATCTGAAAAATCTGGCCCTTTTCCAAGGCCCTCTTATCTCCTATTTCCTGTTTGTTGGCATGGATAAGATGCCTAGTTGACCTTAGGAATAAAAGTCAAATCTGAGTTGAGTAGGCTTGTATTAAACTAATTCAGGCACAGGCCTGGTTTGTTTATCGATTTTTGGTGTTTGCTCTTGCATTTTATTTTAGCAAATAGCTTTTATCAAATTCTGAATAGGACTAATAACCTTATTAAAAGGGTAAGAATCAATAGTATTGGTTTTATATCTACTTACTTAAACCAGCTTCTAATGTATATTGTTGACACATTCAAAACTAATACTGGATAAACCAGGGCCAGGACAGAGACGCTTATCTCAAGTGGTCCAGTCTTGCATTTCTGCAGCTTCCTTAGTGACAGCTTAATCTCTAGGGATGCAATGGCCCTGGAGAATTGTGGTAGAGTAAATATCTACATAAATTAGTTACGCAATGTGTAGTTGTTGGTTTCAACGAATTTTTCTTCCCTGTTGGTCAATAATCAGAAGGGGGAAGGGATTTCTTTAAGAAGCCAAATCCTAAATATCAAGTCCCCAAAAGTGATAGGATTCTGTTTAAATTCAATAACTATTTTTGTGTCACTATTGTATTCACAACATGCTAGGAACATGTTTGGTAAATTTTTAAGGACTTAAATATACTTTTTTCCTAGTAAACTGAATTAAAGCATGAGAAAGAAATACAAAATAAAGTCTGTTCTCTCAGTTTATGACTGTGATGGAGAGATTTGTATTTTGGGGAGAAATACAAATAAATGAAGAACAATTTCAGACCTTGAATTGTACGCAGATGAACATCAAAATATATGATATAGACAGTCATGACTGGTTAGAAAAAACAGAGGTTATGGAAGATCATGTAGCTAAAGTGGCCATTATGGAAAATCTCTGTTATAGAGACTAATGAAAGAGGTACAAATTGAAATAGGTTTTAAATTGTAGAAAATAATTAGGTGAGACTGGGCTGGTTTAGGGTGATATGGCTGTAGACTAAATTGTAGAAAATAATTATATGTGTGGGATGAGGAAGCATTTGGTGATGTTGGCTAGTAATGAGATCATCCTTATAGTTCCACAGCACTACCATTAGGATGAGCATGAGGGAAGTTTACTTGTGGGTACTTTAAAAAATTAGGTTAGTGGCTTCCCACACTGGGTTATGTCCAAAAAAATGAGGTAGGGAGAAAGGAATTGATTTTTTTGTCTTTAAGCTTAGGGTGTGCTGAAAAGTAATGGGGCCAATCTTGAGGAACTGAAACTATTTTCAGCATAAGAGAGCCCTGGAAATGGGAGAAGTGAAATGCTCTTCAGAATTGTAGTAGACCTAGATCAGAGATGCTGGAATCCAACTAGTAGAACATGTTCATGGCAGAGAATATCTAGGGTTGGGAGCCCAGGACAAGAAGATGCCCCAATAGGTAGCTTTGACTGACTTTTAAAAGATTGAGATAAATTGAGGATTTCTTATTTTTATTTCTACTAGCAGATATGTTATTTATATATAGTTAATTAGATCTATTGCAATGTATTTTGGGAAGGATTAAAGTGTTTTAGGACAAAGTAGAGCATATATGCTCACAGAATACCCTAAATTAGTAACCAATTATCTTGTGAAAAGTTAAACTTTTTATTAGTCTGAATTTTTACTTGATTTGAAATCATGCCCAACCATCATTTTTTCATTTGAATGTATTACACATCTTGAAAACTATCAAGGTTTTAGTGCTAAAAAGAAAGGGATTAGGTGGATCTCAATCTTCTATGAAGAGATCAAAATCAGAATTGTGACTAAATTTAACAGTCTCAGTTTACTGTAACATTGATTTCTTTTTTCTCCTCTCTCCCTCACCTGTTATCCCTCTCCCTCTCCCTCGCTCTCTAATAATGAGTTTGATTTCTTGAATTATCAGAAGTCATTTTCTCATGCAAGGGGACTGTAACTCTCTGCACCTTGACAAGGTGTAAAATTTTAAGCAATTTTAAATAAAAATTATCTCCATCCTATCTGGATATACCAAGCATGGTCAAGGACCACAATAGAATATAGAAGTTTAATGTTTAGAGTCTGGGGTATGAAGGACTTGAACCTAAATCCTGTCTACTTTACTTACATGTTATGGGCAAGTTTCTGAAACTCTTTGAGTCCTAGTTTCCTCATCTGTCAAATGGGTATAGTAAATCATACTTTATAGACTTGTTGCCCAAATTAAATAAGGTAATATATGCAAAGCACTTGACACAATACCTGGGACACAAAGAGCCTGTAGTAAATTGTATCTTGTGATATGACACTCACATCCAATTTTAGGCTTGGTTCTTCAGCTGTAACTATTCTATTATCCTGGCCAGTGGAACATCCAAGAGACATTTCCTCATCACTTTTGCACTGAAAAATTATATACTAGGCTTCAAACTTTAACAGATTATTGACTGCATCCTTGAGAAATAATTATTTAAAATGCAGATTAAGCCTTGTTCTGCATCTGGTCCTGTTGGAATCCTTCTCCCATTTCTCATCCTCAGCAGGAAGCAACTCAGTCTTGCTGATCTGGCTGTGATATTGCAGAACTCCTGGATGATAAATCCTCCAAACCGGTTAGTGTGCACACTTGATGGCTATTTCCCTGACAAACTTTTTTTTTTAATTGATTTCAGTGGGGTGGGGGGAGAAAAAGAGAAAAACAATTATTTGTTATCCCACTTATTTATGCATTCATTGGTTGATTCTTGTATGTACACTAACCTGGGATCGAACCCTCAACCTTGGTATATCTGGTTGATGCTCCCAATTGAGCTACGCTGACGGGGCTCTCTGGCAATCTTCACGTTTTTATTATGTGCAGTCCATGTCCTGAATGCTAGTTGCCAAATTGGAGATCAAATAAATCTCTTGGGTATAAAATAATGCCTTTTTTAGAAGTGCTCAAATAAAAATTTACAAAATTGGCTAAAATAGCTTCTCTCAAGTGTATAGAATACCTACATTACAAATTGGACGGAACAGATATTTATCTAACTATAACTGTCCTCAAAGATAAATCATAGATCTAAATTATTTAAGTGGTATGTGAGGACTAAATCATTAGAGTCAATAAGAATTCAGTGGCTAAAATACCCTGATACAAAGGTAAAAAGCTTGCCCCCCTCAAAAAAAAATCACTGACTGTATTTAGCCAAATCTTTGTGGAAAATCATCTCAGCTCTTTAGGTAGAAAATGTACATCTATATAAAAGCTAAATAGAGTTATAGATACTGAGAATTTCAGATGTTTAGGTAAGATAATGTAATACTCAACTTTAAAAACAGCAGTTCACATGCATGTTTATTTGAAATGTTTCCAAGAGGCCATTAGGGCATTCGAGGTAGATAATGCACAGAACGAAATCTACAGTCATGTCCAAACAGACCTTCAGAGGACATGACATTCTCCAAGGACTCTACTGTTAGAGACTAACACGTCAACCCTTGTTCACGCCCTAGATATTTTTTCACTCATTACCTCTTCATTTCATGTTTTATATTCATGTTCTCCAAAACAGAGCTATGTGCTTTTCAAATGCACCCAACAAACAAACAAAAACAAACAAACCAAGAAACCCAGGCATCTTTATAGCTATGCTTAGGTGGTGTCACTGGCTGAAAAAATCAAGGAATTTCAACATGGGAGCCCAAATATCCTGGCACTTCTACTGTCCATCGGGGGGGCTAGAATCCTAGACCTGTCCTTAATGAGCCTCACTGTGGCCAAAATGTGTAAACTTACTCCCTGTTTGGAGAACCTGGGAGTGTGTTTCAGAATTTAGACTCCATAGCTCTCTTCAGTATATTTGCATATCTCCTCTGACAAAATGGTCTTAACAGAAGGAGTCAGTCTTTAGGGGACTGCTTTACTTTGGTCGCTTTGGTGGAGGGGAGTTTTAGAAAAGAGGCTAAAGCTGGAGGCGTATGGATGGTTTTACTCTTCCTTGAGCCGTTTTCACTGCCTGTCTTTAGTTTCTTCGCTTCATTGCCCACGTGTCACCTGTGCTTAGCCATGAGGTGATATATCCTCTTCTATTCCAAAAACATTGATCTAAGTCTCCCTCCTTCCATTTTTTAATAAATCTTAGTGAAGCAATATAACATTCCAGGTCAGTCCTGTAGTGCTGTTCTGGCCTCTCTGGAGCGGCTGCTGCAGAGCATGGAAACTTGCTGGCACAATATTGCAAAGTGACTCTGTGGGGGCTGGACGACTTCCAGCCAGCAGTGAACCACGGCCAAGAAACGCCAATATGGATAATGCAAACAAGAGAGATTTGGGGCACATTTCGATTTAACCATCTGATTTAATTGACAGAATAAATGCACCTGTCAACGGGTAATATTCTTGTGATTAGTTTTGGCTGTGATGATGAGATGATGTTAAAAGAATGTCAGAACAACCTGTCCTGGGACTCTTACAGGCAGTTTTGAGTGAGGGAAGGTCAGTTTTTAGCTAGTTCAAAGAAGTGGGATTATCCTCTTGTAATGTGAAGGTATTTTATGGAAACAGTGAATGTTTTATTTGACATTTTCCCTCTGTGTGTAGCCTTCACCACAAATCAGAACAAGTAGGCGACAGAGGCACACAGAAGTAATTGGCTTTTGAATCAATCTCTGTGGCTACTGGGGACACTCCTCATTTGAAAATGGAAAATTCTGGGTATTAAACCGAAGGCTGCATCTCAGTAGTATTGCCTTCCTCTAAACTGTGGTTCGTTTGCTACCAGTGTAAGCTATTTAAAATATAATTTCAGCAAAAATTCAAAGAGGCCTTTAATTGGAATCCTGTTTTCTTCAGAGAAAATATGAATTATAGCAAGTATTCAAGAATTATAAGAAGAACTTAAAGCAAGTATTTTAATTAATACTCACTCAGTCCTTCATTAACCCTTTACACCCTAACCCCTGTCTCTTCCATGGAAATTGTGCTTCCGCTGTTGCTAATGACTGAATGAACAATTCTAAGACCCTTCTCCTGGCTTTCAATGTCTGATCTCTGTGTTATTTAACACCGTTGACCTTTTTTTCCCTGTTTTGAAACTTTCCCTTCTCACGGCTTTCCTGCCTGAGCTCAGGTCTCTTCTCAGTCCTCTCCACGGGGACACTCGGTTTTATTTACTCTACGAAGTCTTGGCCACCTTTTATTTTCACCCTTAGTTTTTCCCTTTGAAGATTGATTTCCCATTCCTATAGTGATTTTCCTTCTCCTTCCACAGATGTCTCCTAAATTTACCTTCTGGAACAAACTGTACACCTAATTTCTGGTCACATAAAACCAATTGCCATCAGGATGTATCTCAGACTAAATAACTTGTTCTGACTTTTGCGTTTTAATTGTTAATCATTATCTCCATTACAGCCACACTGTCTAAATCATGAAGCTAAACTTTTTGGAATAGAAATACCTTTCAGTATCTGATGAAGGCTGTGCATATTCTTCTCAGCAAACATTCATACAAACCTAAATTCAAGAGTAGTTCTTAAACTCTTTGGATTCCGTCCATTAGCGTGTTAAGGATTCACCATCTTTGAGTTAATAACACCTGCTCTGAGCATCTTTGAACCCTCCCTTTTATTTTTCCTCCTGTGTCCAGCCAGTGCCCAAGTCCAATAGGGTACTGTTTCTGAAAATCTAGACTATAAACCAAGAATCACTTGGATTGTCTCAATCTTTCTTCCCTGAATCAGAGTCTTTGAATATGACAAGGAATCATATGCTGCTTAAAACAGGCACAAAATAATTTGAGATCCAGTGCCAGAGAGTATGCTTTTGCGTGTCCCTTCCTTCCACTTTTTCCTTTATGTTCCCATTGCCAACACCCTACTGCAGCTCACATTTATTTTTATCTTGGATATTGTAAACATTGTTACCACTATTGATTGCCTACTTGACACCAAGTACCTGTCATGCATTGTCTCAGTTAATTTTCACAAGACCTTAGGAGGTAGACAACATTAACTCATCTTATAGTTTTGTGGAAACTCAACCTAAGAAAACTCAAGCAAGTTGTTCAAGATGGTAAGTTGCTGTGCTGGAATTCAGAGTGCAGATGCCTCTCCAGGGCATCCCACTGCTTCTCATTGCTGTGTCCTCCCAGGCTTTTACCTCTCTCTTTGTAATCCTTGAGTTGTTCTCAGAATAATTTTACTAAAGGGAATTTCTGCCAGCCTCTGTAATACATCATATTACCTTATATTGTATTTGTTTTTTCTGTCCCTCCATTATCCCACAAGATTTTAAAGTTTATGGGCTGTGTCTGTCTTGATGTAGAGAAAGAGCCCAACAAATATTTTGCATAAATAATATCTTTACCTTATGAGAAAACCTTAATGATTTCCTACTGGCCATTGAATTGTTTCTAAACTCCTTAGTAGGTCATTTAGGTTTCCTTATAAGATTTGAACCCTCTTATTCTTATATAATATTTCCTATGTTGTAGTCAAGTATACCTTCCCAAATATGCTCGTTGTTTATTTAGCTTTCTTCTTTTTTTTCTTGCTAGTCTCTTGGTCTAAGATTTGCTTCAGGTCCATTTTATTATTACTGTCACTGGTCTTTTAGTCCTTAGCACAGATATCACATTTCTATGAAGGATTTCCTGTTTTTTACCTATGCAGAATCTGATTTATTTTGAGAACCACAGCAACAGTTTGTATCATCTTTAAGCTACTAGTTTTATAGTTTCTATTGTATATAACATGTACATATGTAATTTTGCCTATTACATTGTAAATATATTAATAACCATGTAGAATCTTATCCACTTTTAGAATTCCTGCATATCTGCAAGAGTACCTTGCATGTAGAAGATACATAACAACTTGTTGAATAAGGTACTTGTCAAATATTTGCTGTGAGAAAATTTGGTAAAATATTATATGTGTAAAATATTATGTTTAAAATGATTAGAGATAAATATATGTTTCCAACCAAATACCTTCATGACTCGATATTATGTCCAATTCTTGGATGAATGAAGATCAACTAAAGAAGTTTTAGAGAAGACACCTTTGCTATAATAAATGTGGGATGGATATTTAAAATGTCTTAAAACATGGTATTTTTGATACCCCAACTAAATCACTGGCAGAGCCTACAACTCCCAATAATCATCAGCAACTACACATCTATAAACTGCTCCGTATTGATACATTTAAACTCTCATTTGGTGTCCAACATCCCAGTATCCTAGACTTTAGGATAACTTTGGTGTCATCCTGTCCAACAGGCTTAAGTGCACATTAACATTGCTAATGTGAGTGGACTTGAAGTTCCAAACATCTCTGTGTTCTCTTGAGTCTGAACGGACTCTGTTACCTTGGTCAGTGGTGATATGAATTGGATCTGAATCTTCAACCACAGAATGAGAGATGCACTTACTTTAAGATATGCTATAGCAAAAGTGAAAGGAGCTAGCAATTTATGAAGGGTAAGTAAAATCTTAGGTCCCCTTGAATTCAAATGGCCACTGCTCAGGGAAAGCACTAAACAGTAGAACACTCTGTCACTAAACCATAGGGATTAGATTTGCAGATGACACTGCTACCCGACCAGCTTGAAGTTGAAAGTGAATTTATCTGGTTTTAAACAGGGTTTTAAAGAATGCAAGTTCTCTAATGACAGGTTCAGAGGCCTAACATACCACTGAACAAGGGGTTCAGAAGGGCTAGGACTGATTGCAGATGCTCTTGGTAGTAAGTGGCTTTCAGCCTCATGATTAAGTCATTATAACCAGATATTCCAATAGAAGACAGAGAGTGAATGAGACCAAGCACATCCCCTAGTTGCCACATTCTCCAACATCTTTCTCACCTGACTGGGTGAATAGGGGAGACTTAACAGGGAGCTAAGCATTCATAAATTCACAGATTGACAAACTTACACGAGAGAGCAAGAGTGGAAACAATAGTATGGGAAAGCCTTGGGAACATAGATTGCATATGTATTATTAAACATATAACATTAAAAGGATATATTACATTCATAATTATTAGTACAGCGGGTGGTTTTTCTTCTAGATCATTGGGTGAAGATCTAGGTTTGGGTCAGAAAACATTTTCTGTAAAGGACATTATTCTGTAAATTTTTAAGGCTTTCTGGGCCACTTGTAGTCTCTGTCTCCTCTTTTTTTTTTCTCTTCCTCCTGCCTTTATTTCTTGTTTTCCACCTTCTGTTCATCTTTTTCATCTTCTGCTACCTTCTTCTTCCCCTTTAAGAATTCAAAAAACATTTTCTAAGTCATAGGCTATACCTAATAAGCCACAGGCTGATTTAGCCCATGAGACATGATTTTCTGATGCCTATAGTAGGTAATCCAATACTGTAGTAACTGAATAGCTCCCATACCAAATATGGGTGGGTTTTAAATATTCCCAGATTTGAAAAACAATAAAATACTCCTAAATTTATGCCAATCACTTATTTTTATTGCTGTTTAAAATGTAAAAATACTTGAATATGAGGATCAATTACCATGTATAATAATATAATTATAGAAAATATCTTGGGTTCAATATTTTTAACCCAAGCAAATTTAAACATAGCAAAGAGTTACCTTTTTAAATATCAAAGAGTTATTTTTTTAATAGGAGAAGGGGCTCCAAAATAAAATTTAATTTAATTAGAGATATAGAGACATACTCTAGTATTTGGTTTATTAATACATCACTGTCATAAAAACAATGCCACACCGAGGCTGCCTAGCATAGTTTTTGTGTGTTGTTAAGGTCAAAGTTGCAGATTTTCTTTCCATGTTTCTATCTTTGACCACCTGCCCCAGCTCCAATTCTAGCTCCTTTGGTTTATCATAAAATTCTCTGTTAAAATTATTTGCACAACACAAATAATAAAGCATGAATGCTAAAGTGTACAGTTGGTGTTTTATTTAATTCCTGTGGTTGTTGAAACAATAGATCAAATAAATATTTACTGATTGGTTCTCTCTCATACTGTGATTCAGAATGTCTAAGTTGAGTATAAAGAGCAAAGAATAGAGTAAAACTATTTCTTCAAGTGGTTAATATGCCTTGGCCTTCTTATCAGTAGAGTTTGAAAAATAAGGAGTGAAGAACAGATAGCTAAAATAAGGGGTCAGATGCACTAGAAAAAATAATGGGAGAGTGTGGAAATTTGATATGAGCGTTTCCCTTATGAGATTGTTATAATTTCCAAAGTAGTTTTTCCATTGTCAATATTCTTGTTGCAATAATACATAAGGGAAGACATTGCCAGCCTATTGGATAACATACATGTAGAAATACATGCACTTTCAGTATGACTGGAATGGTCATTTTGGAATGAAAAGGAGAAATGATTTCTTATATATGAATGTGATTACCCCAAAATCCATGCAAAGGATCATCTTTCCTCAAATATTCATTAATTGTGAAGATACCACGTAAGTGGAATGAGCGCACCTTCAGTTGTGTTCTGAACTGTGAGTAGATAATTCCACCCCAGTCCTGAATTCATTTCACTGTACTTTATATTGAGAAGAGTTCTGCTATTTGTGATGTTTATTCCTGATAATATTGTTTTCATGTCAAGGTTCTTTCCCATTTAGCATGAAAAAAATGAACCTTTTACAGACAAATATGTGCTATTGATCAGTAAGATAGGGCTGTTTTTAATTATTCTTATGAAGCGGTCATTAGTGTTAGTCAGAAGGAGGCTGGGACATGGAACAGGCCAATTTTGACAGGTATTTCCTTATCTATGGGCCAACTTTTCACTGGGATTGGTGTTAACATGAGCTTTAGATTCATGCAAAGAGGGGAATAATATTGACCCTTATTTTCCAATTTACTTAGACAACACATTGTCTGTCCTAGCCTCGTGGTTCCTGTGTTCTTGACATAACAAACAATGCTTCTTCTATATCCTATTTTTGCAACGTTCTGATATGGTACCTGAAAGCTAGCTGACAAGGGTGTTATATTTGATTTTCAAGTGATATTTTTGCAATTCTGTAGAGGGGAGCAAAATGTACAAGTTTGTATTTCTGAACATATATGCACAGAAACTCGCAGCCCACAGGCCGCAACACTGCAGAGACTCTTCTTTCTCTTTGCTTTTTCCACGTGTGAGACACACAATTAACCATTTTCTAGTGCTGTGAAAAATTTGCAAGATTCATATTTTTCAAATTTGGTAGTTCCTAGAATAATAGCATATATCAAACAAGAGAAAAGTTATCCTTAAAAGAAGCACATGCTTTTATTATCCTGGCAGATTGTGTCTCCAATGTTTATGTCACCGTCATGGCCTAAATTCATCTCCAGAGCTCGCTGGGGCTCCTGGAAAGTGGCTTCTGTTTGAAGATAAGGGCAAGTGGAGGAGACATGGACTCAAGGCAACTCTCCTAGACTCTCACGGAGCCAAGTGCAAGCTGCTCTTGGCACTCAAAAGAACTGAAAAAACAGGGTATGTCCAAATTGATTCCTAGCTTTCAACAAGGATATGAATCTGCCCTGTTCACCTTCCAAAAAGCTAATCCCAAATCAGTTTATGATGGACTTAGTATGGTAAATCACTTAATGGTATTCGAGGCATTTTTATGAGAACTAGCGTCTGCTAGTTGTTCTCTCCTGTTTTATTCCACACAATAAAGTTTTCACTTGAACATCTTATGCACTATAAAGTGTGTGGGGAGGGGGCTCAATGTCTTATATGTAAAGGGTGCCTTTGGACTCTAACTTTGGTATTATTCTTTTATTTTTCAAAACCTGGTCAAACTACACATCATTATTTAACAGGCACCTATTTGTCTGTAAGGAAAGGTATATGTGACATTATGCATCTGTCAAAACTCATAGAACTATACAGAATAAAAAGTGAACCCTAATGTATGCAAATTTTAAAAATTTAGGAGGTTGGGAGATCCCAGTATAAAATGTGGAATGTGTTAAAAGAATCTAACTAGATTTTAAATGTATAAAACATCCTCACTAACAGGGACTTGGGGGAAGGTGCTGACCTAAGTATGTTTGGAAATAAGTGGATTCTGTAAGGCTAGAGGCAAAAGACTGTATTTAAGCACTATACACTATACTGTAGTTGATAAAGTTATTCCCCATGGGGGAGTAGATGAACAATTCAGATACTGCTGAGTGGGAATACTGGAATGGAACAATTAAGTAAGTGGATGGCAGACAGTACGAGCCAGGTTCCTACTGTTGGAGTGGGAGTTGACAGGTAAGCAAGGGGAGAAGCTATAATTACCAATGTGCTAACAGACTAGAGTTGGACATATCAGTATGAACTCATGTTCAGTTTAATATAGATATAGATGGTTAGATATTGATATATTTATAGATGTGTGTGTATATACACAGGTTAATATAAACACATATATTGTTTGTCCTGTCAACAGAGACATCTTATAAGAAACACTACCTAGTAGCAATGAATATGCCTACTACCCAGATCTTGGTTTCTAATAATATTTTCCAATAAAAGATAAAATGTCTGATTCTATAGCTATGATAGAAATACTTAAGAAGATGAGCCTGGAGCATCTATAGCTAGAAAATAAGTGCTCAAAGACAAAAACAGAAACCAAAATATTAATGGGGGTATGTCATAGGCACATAGGAGTCAACTCAAAGAACTCCCAATGGCCAACGCCGAAATAATAGAAACAACAAAATAAAGTAGTATTGGAATATCCAAAGTGTAAAGTAAATCTCTATAATCCCCAAATGACATAAATAAATGATTGAATAAATTAATAAATGTGGATCAAGAGATAAATTATCCACACAGAATAGTTTCAAATAATTTATGTAGGTATTTTACCCTTAAGGAGGGGGACTATAACTCCCTTTTTGTGTGGGTTGTGCATAGTAACTTCTTTCCAAAGTGTACGGTATGGAAAGCGGGAAAAAAGAGTAAGGGCACAATGGAAAAACCTAATAAACACTACCTCAGTCAGGTGATCAAGGCCAGCATCAACAATCACAAGTTATGTTGATAGTATATATGCTTGATATCATGTGGGGAAAATGGTACTTTACCTTCACGGTGTTCCTCTCAAAAACTCAATCCCAGTCTTACCATGAGAAGAACATCACACATCTAACTAAATTTCAGTTAGAAGGCATCTGTAATGGTATTTACATGTGTCAGCTTGGCTGGTCCTATGCTTCATGTTTATGTTGAGGGTGTTTTTGACTGAGATTTACATTTAAATCAGTGGACTTGTAGAGAAACAGATGACTTTCCATAATGTGAGTGGGCCTCATCCCACTCACCAGTCAGGTGAAGCAACAGGTAATTCTCCAGAAGACTACCTTTGAACTTCATCTGCAACACTGGCTCAGACTTGGGCTATAGTGTTGGCTCCTTTCCTGGCTCTCTAGCATGCCACCTACCCTGCAGATTTTGGACTTGCCAGTTTCCATAGTTGTGAAAGTCAATTCTAAAAATACATCTCTTATTATATACATATATGTCCCATTGGTTATTTTCTCTAAATAACCCTGACTAATTTAGAATCCTAAAAGAATACCTGACCAATTTTGATGTTAGAGTCATCAAAACTGGTCTGAGAAACTACCACAGCCATGTGGTGGTATGCTAAGAGGCATGACAAGTAAATGTAAATGCATTATTCTGGATGGGATTCTGGAAGAGAAAAAGAGCCGTAGGTAAAAACTTTAAAAATATCTAAATAATCTATGGACTTTAATTAATGGTAATATACCAATATTGGTTCATTGGTTGTAATGGTATATCATACTAGCTAAGATATTAATAGGGGACACTGTATATGGGGTATAGGGTATTCTCTGTATTATTTTTTTAATATTTCCATAAATCTGAAATTGTTCTAAAATAAGGTATATAAAGAAGAAAAAATAAATGTTAAACAAATTTTTAAAAATATGCATAGCAATTTGTCAACATTATTTATCTGGATATTGTGAGGGAAGAGAGAGAGATAAACAGCTAAAAAAAGGATGCAGGGAAATTACATATGCTGAAATTGCATGTATAATAAATCATATTGATGTAAGATTATGTATGTGTATGTGCTTATATATAAAGGCAGATGTCTGAAAGAAAAACCACCAGAATTTCAGAAGTGATTATCTTTGAGCACTGAAATTACAGATGGGACTTTCCTTCTGTCCTTCTTCCTTCCATCCCCCTTACCTACCTTTTTTCTTCCCTTTTCCCTACATTGCTTAAATTTTTGAACAAGGAAAATACTTGTTATATAATAAAGAAGAATACAATTACAAGTAAAAATGATTCCAAGTTAGATGCTCAATGTTTCACTTAGATATTTCAAACTTACCATTTGCCTGGGTCTCCAAAGCTTTTGGATTCACCTTTGCAAATAAGTAGAGAGGTTAGGGGGCTGGGTGAAAAAAGTGAAGGGATTAATAAAACTAACAAAAAACTCATAGAAACAGACAACAGTATGGTGGTTACCAGAGGGAAAGGGTGTGGGGGTGGTTACCAGAGGGAAAGGGTGTGGGGGGGGGGGGAAGAGGGCAAAGGGTCAATAAATGGTGATGGAAGGAGACTTGACTTTGGGTTGTGAACACACAATATAATATACACATGATGTACTATAGAATTGTACATCTGAAACCTATGTAATTTTATGGACCAATGTCACTCCGATAAATTCAATAAAAATAAAAAAATAAGTAGAGAACCATAACATTGTTGCTTTTCACTGGAGAATAAAATGTAGGGTTGATGATACTCAAATCCAGATCACAATAAGAAGATAGTATGAGGGGTGTGTACACATTCCATTGCTCTAGGTAGAAATAACAAGTATAAGTGACACTTGCGCTACTGTTTTTCCCTTCCTGTGATTGTGGCAGACAGGACTGACTGAGTACAGTTCTTTCTCGGGTCATGCCAGACCATTAGAAAGCTGCACAGTTACCTTCTTAGTTTCTTTACAATCACATGTGCTAACTTCTTTTTTTAATGATGAGTCTTATACTCATCTTTCTCATCCTCTGTATATGTGTACTGACAATAAATGCAATGATAGTGACCCTTTCTCTGGGGCACATTCATCATTTACTAATCTTCCCCAGAAAGGAGTCTCTGAGTGTCTAGATAGAGATGTATGTGAATAAACATATTAAATTGAATCATATGAAGTTGCCATTATTAAAATATATTTTTAAATATTTTTATTTATTTATTTATTTCTAGATAGAGGGGGAAGGAGAGAGGGAGAGAAACATTACTGTGTGGTTGCCTCTTGCGTGCCCCCTAATGTGGGCCTGGCCTGCAACCCAGGCATATGCCCTGACTGGGAATTGAACCTGTGACCCTTTGGCCCACAGGCTGGCACTCAATTCACTGAGACACACCAGCCAGGGTAAAACTTTTTAACCTAAAAACTGGCTATTTCTTATGAGTCAACACAATATATAACCTCTTATTTCTATTAATGTGCATTCAAATCATTTTAATATGCTAGCAGTTTGAACCACATAGAATACCAGAGAAGGTGAAAGTATGGGTGAGGAAGAATTAAATGAAGATGTTGGGAATACTTTTAGAACAGTCTAGAAGAGCGGATTGTTAGAGAGGTCAAACAATTCATGTACACTCTTACAGGCCTCCCCTAGGAACCCTAAATTATTTCCTGGGGTCAAGCCAGATCATCAGAAAACTCTGTGTGAAATTCCAGGTATTATTTTGCCAAGAGAACATTTCTGTGTGAGGATCTATTTTTGAAACTTCTAGAGTTATTCCTCAATCGGAAACTGTTTATCTGCTCATGTCCCCTAAAATGGTCCTCATTCCTTCTTTTACTCTCCTAAGGTCTAAAAAGTACTTTGACAAAACTAAAAACTTCAACAGATACCTTAGAGAATAGTTTATTGATATTGATTACTGTAGATTAACAAAAACAAATAATGAGGTGATTATTTAGCAGCATCCTAGAGATGATGAAGAATCTAAAATATTCAGCATAGCAATGAAGTCCTCACCTTAATGAGTCTCCTGGGATCTGTAGCTGCTGAACCAGTTGTGTTGTGTTCTAAAAGATCACATGGTAACAGGAAGGAGTCTGTATTCCACAGTATGAGGTTCTCATCATCATTTCATCACACAGGCACTGTTCCTTCCAGTCAAAGAAGAGATATACTTTCTTTAGAACTGAAATTAAGAAAAAGATATTCTGACTTGGCTGCATTCTAGACTAAATAATGGAAGATTAAACAACTAATCACACTCAAAATGTAATGAACAGGCATTGGGGGTGCTGAAAGAAATGGAGATTTTTGAAGGATACATATGTATATAGAGCAGGAGACCACAGAAGTCCCATTTAAATTCATCAGATATTTACAATTAAATTTACTTTTGAAATTTTGCCTCCCTGAAAGTCAGATAGGCTTGGGCAGGACATAAGGACAATTCAGAGTTTCAGGTCTAACTAACCCATAGAATAACTCTAACTGAAGGCTGGGGAGTGTAGGAACTCTGGCTTCCATCTGCTCTAATGACAGTTCAGTGGGCTTGTCCATGGAACATTGATTTCAGTATCTCTGGGGAAGGCTGACAAACACGGATCCCTATTTAGAGTTATGTCCATGGAAGGTCATCTGGCGTGGCAGAGCCATCCGGCTGCCTGTCCTCTGGGACTGTGCACAACACTGATCTACTACTCTCACCCATGGTTTATTTTGCTTGCCTGCTCAGCTTGTGCCAACCCAAGCAAGACCTAGTCTTTCTCAGTGACCTTGCTAGCCCAAAACAAACAATCACATCAGGCAGCTATGTTTGCTCTATACTACTGATATTACAACAGTTATTTCTCTTTTCACTTGTCTGGAGATTTTCAAAGATACCTGGGAAAATCTTGAGCAGCAAGGGATTGCAGAGAGAAAGGAGGAGAAATGGATGATTTGTGAATAGAGGCACTGATAAAAATCATTCAGTGCCCAGCTATGTATTTCTTTCACATCTTCCTCTCTCCCACCACTCTTGGAATACTAACACATTTGAGATAGCCCATTTATAAAGAACACTGTTCTTCTTTCCCCTTCATCTTTTTGGGAGTAAGTCATTAAGGAGAATAATAAAATACAGACCTGCACTTAATTTTCATAGGGGCACTCAATATGACAATAATCACATTGCTAGGAATGTCCTAATAAGGACATGGCTGATGATTTTGAAGTTGCCTATTAAGGCTGAGTTGAGAAAACAGACTGGTAGTGGTTGACCACAAGCAGCAATTACGGTTGTTGTGGCATGACCGTGAGCTGGTCATGTGTCACACTGCATCGCAGCTCTGCTTAGAGCAAGTGCTTCCTTACTTAATGCTCAGATTGGAGGGTCTTCCCTACTGCGCCTAATGTTTACTTCCCCCTTTGTGAAATTCGTGCTACCCTCCTGGTCTGTCTCTTCCCTCCTGTGGCTCCTTTTCATTGTCCAGCAGTTCCTTCATTCTCTGCTGAAGCCGTCGGCTCAGAAATGTATTCAGGCTCAATTCCTGGTACTTACCTCACTCTGCTTTTGGTAGTTTTATCAAGACATTTCAACTTCAACTCACTTTCATAATTAATATCAACCAATCTTGCTAGCTCTAACTCTCTACATCTAGAGTTTTCCTGTATTTTCTTCCTAGTGACTTAGTCTACATCTTAATAATTTTGACTTAAATTATTAGAATAATACTTATATGTCTTCCTTATAATTATCTTTATTGCCATCTCCTCTTGGAGATGTGGAAAGGAGGCAGGTACCAAAATCTGAATGAGAACATTTTATGAAGAATTTTGACACTTATCTCTCCTTTTAAGGAGATAAAGAAGTAAAATCTCCATAATTTTGTTTAGAAATTATTTAGAAATTTTATTTAGAAGTTTTGTTGTTTCATAAGACCTGGCTGCATGATTTGTTAAACTCTGTCTTTCTGAGTTGGATAAAGCAGTTCTAATGAATAAGGAACCTATTTTCCATGTGGATCTTGAAGGAAAGACAACACTCAGAGACTCCTTTCTAGAGAAATGAGTAAACGATGAACATGCCTTGAGGAAAGGGTCATTACATCGCATTTACTGTCAGTACACACACACGATGAGAAGGGTAGCTGTGAGCGTTCTTCCCAGGGCCCTGGAGTAAAAGAACAGACCACAGGTAGTTGAGGCCTCTTAAAAAGTGCATTCAGTTTCTGTAAGTTCCAATATATTTTTATGTAGTGCTGCGTTACATTGCTGAAATACCGGGTCATTCTCCCCCCAAAACTTTTTGTCTTTCTCAGTATATAAATAGTAGAAATGATTTAATCAGAGCTTTGTACAATTTTCCCACATTTCTGTGATTATTTTCTATTGTATTTTTTCCAATACCATCTATCTACCTTATACACCCCTCCCCCCAGCAATCACCACACTGTTGTCCCTTCCATGAGTTCTTTTTCCTTTTTGTTCAATCCCTCCACCCCCTAACCCTGGCTCTCCAGAATTGTAAGCCTGCTCTCTATGAGTCTGTCTCTGTTTTACTTGTTAGTTCAGTTTGTTCATTAGATTCCACATACAAGTGAAATCATATGGTATGTTTCTTTCTCTGATTGGTTTATTTCACGTAGCATAATATTCTCCAGGTCTAACTAAGCTGTCGTAAAGGGTAATTTATTTCTTTTTTTTGCAGCCCAGTATTCCATTGTATAAATGTCTCATAGTTGTTTAGCCACTCATCTGTTGATGGAAACTTGAGCTGCTTCTATATCTTGGCAACAGTAAATAATGCTGCAATGAACATAGGGGTGCTTGTGCTGTTTTGAATTAGTTTTTTGGGTTTTGTCAAATAAGTTCCCAGAAGTAGAATCGCTGGGTCATAGGACATTCCATTTCTTATTTATTGATGTATTTTCAAACTGTTTTCCACAGTGGCTGTACCAATCTGCATTCCCACCAACAATGCAAAAGGATCCCACTTTTTCCACATCCTGGACAGCATTTGTTGATTTATTGATGATAGTTATTTTGACAGGTGTGAGGTGATATCTCATTGTGGTTTTAATTTGCATTTCACTGATGATTAGTGACATTGAGCATATTTTCACATGTCTATTGGCCATCTGTATGTCCTCTTTAGAGAAGTGTCTATTTAGGTCCTTTGCCCATTTTTTGATTGGATTGTTTGTTTTTTTGGTGTTCAGTTTTATAAGTTCTCAAAGCAATCTATATATTCAATGCAATTCCTATCAAGATACCAATGACATATTTCATAGAACTAGAACAAATATTACAAAAAAATTATATGGAACCACAGAAGGTCCTGAATAGCAATAACAATCTTGAGAAAGAAGAACAAACTTGGAGAAGTCATGCTACCTAATATCAAACTATAATATAAGGCGATAGTAATCAAAACAGCATGGTACTGGCATAAAAACAGACACATAGATCAATGAGACAGAAGAGAGGCCAGAAATAAACCCACCTCTTTATAGTCGATTAATATTTGACAGAGGAAGCAAACACATGAAATGGGATCAAGATAGTTTATTTAATAAATGATGTTGGGAAAATTGGACAGATACATGCAGAAAAATGAAACTAGACCATCTTCCTATACCATACACAAGATTAAATTCAAAATGGATTAAAGACTTAAATGTTAGATGTAAAACCATAAAAATCCAGAGAAAAAATAGGCAGTAAAATCTCAGACATTGCTCACAGCAGTATTTTATCTGATATGTTTCCCCAGGAAATAGACAAAAAAGAAAAAATAAACAACTGGTACTACATCAAACTAAAAAGTTTCTGCACAGCAAAGGAGATCATCAACAAAATAAAAAGACAGCCTACCAAATGGTGAAGCATAGTAGCCAATACATCTGTAAGGGGTTAATATCCAAAATTTATAAAGAACTTATAAAACTGAACATGAAAAAAACAAACAATCCAATTTAAAAATGGGCAAAGGACCTGAATAGACAGTTCTCTAAAGAGGATATACAGATAGCCAATAGACATATAAGAGAATGCTCCATGTCACTAATCACCAGAGAAATGCAAATTAAAACTACAATGAGATGTCACCTTACACCTGTCAGAAATCAACAAGCAACAAGTGCTGGTGCAAATGTGGAGAAAAGGGAACCCTAGTGCACTGTTGGTGGGAATGCAGACTGGTGCAACCACATTGGTGGGAAGCAGTGTGGAGAAACCTCAAAAAGTCAAAAATGGATTTGCCTTTTGACCCACCAATCCCACATCAGGGAATATATCTGAAAGGAAACACAAAACACTAATTCAGAAGAAGATAAGCACCCCTATGTTCATTGCAGCTTTATTTACAGTTGCCAAGTTATGGAAGCAGCCCAAGTGTCAGTCAGCAGATGAGTGGATGTTTTGTGGTTTATATAAAACAACTATCGGACATTTGAACAGTGGAATACAACTTTGCCTTAAAAAAGAAAAAAATAACCTTGGTGACAGCATGGTTGTCACCAAGATTATGCTAAATGAAATAAGCCGGTGAGAGAAAGACAAATTCCATATGATTTCACTCATATGTGGAATCTAATAAACAAACTGAACTAACAAGCAAAATGGAGACAGATTCCTAGATAGAGAACAGGCTGACAGCTAGTGGGGGTGGAGAGGTTAGGGGGTGATGGGGTTGAGCAAGAGAGGAAGAGCACTCATGGACATTGACAGCAGTGTGGTGATTGCAGTGGGGGAAGAGGTATAAGGAGGTTGAATGGTGATGGTAAATTACAATAAAAATTTTTTAAAAATGCATTTCTGGCATCATTGTGACATTGTCTATTGAGGGTAGGGGTTGACTGTGCCTAGCAGAACAGCATTCTGATACGGGGCACAGATGGTACACAGGCAGGAGTGAGGCATGAGATCACCTCTGAGCACCTCTGTCCAAGAACACCAACATAGATCTAAGTTAGTCTTTAAGAGTATTAGGAAGTGTACTAAACCACTGATACTTAAGCATTTCTGTAACTGTGGCATCATTTGTACTCCAAACTGGGGAAGGCCTGGAAAAATTCAGATTATCTGAAAAGGTGTTTGACAGAAAATAGTGAAAGAATAATCTTATTGAAATTTCCATCTGAAGTAATCTTTTACTTCCTCAGAGTATGAATGCTGAAGTCAGCTTTGGAATTGGAATTGCAATCCATCAGTATTAGAAATGCCTTAGTAGGAACGTAGGATGCTTTTTCCATGAGTTTCCAAGAATAGCCAGGGCTTTTGGAAGACTGATCTTGTGAAAGAAGCAGCTTAATGATTGGGAAGACAGGTAATTACTAGTTGTGTGGCTTTGGACATATTGCTTAAATCAGAGTCTCATTTTCTTCATTTGCAAAATGAAGATATATCAACCTTGCCTAAGTGATTATGAATATTAGGGAATCTAAAGACCCTGAGGGAGTAGACCCTAAATATATTACTGATAGATGGTATTAACTCAATAGATAATTGTACTATTAATATATAATTTTTGAATCTTACATTTTTGTAATCTTTGTCACTCAATTCAGGGGATGTTACAGTTATATTCCGTAGGACAGATTTAAGATCCAAAAAAGCTTATCACTTTAAACATGAATTTAAATAAGTTATTGCTTGTTGATGGTCTATAGCTCATTGCCAACAGTTTAATAACTGTGCTTTACATGTGGCACTTTTGGCTTAATATGGCCTAGTAAATATTTGACAAGGGGTGTTTTACGTAGTGTGCTTACTGCAAAACATGTCTTTCTGAGAAATTCTAGGTATTTCTTGTAATTCCTACTCTTTGAACTTTTTCTGTCTAATATGGACTTGTTTGTATGAAGGCATCTGAATGTAACTTGATCAATGCTGCAGAAACAGTTCTTAGAGTATCACAGATTCACTGCTGCCAATGAACTCTGATTTATGTCTAACTCAGACCGTGCCAGCCAAAGAACAATGCGTCTATTTGTTTCCATGATAAAAAGACATGAGCAGGTTGTCTACTTGCAAGTTGTCTATCTACAGCCATTGATTCAAAATGAAAAAAAAATTGCAAAATTCAGAAGCTATAGTTTGTTTTGAATATCCTAATAGGCTCAACAAATCACACATTTTTCTTCAAAAATCTATATACGAATAGATGATAGAGACCTTAAACTCTTAAAGATGTCCATCCAAACTCCTTCTAGTTGGTAATGGTAGAGATATTATTCCTAGGTTTCTACCTAGTGGAAGGATTAAAATTGGTAAAATTATCATAAAGCTATAGGTGTTACAGAGACTATCAACCTCAAATTCATGTAGAGTTTAAGTCAAGGGGGGAAAATGCACTTATGATACAAGTATAAAATTTGGTTAAACATTAAGGGAAAATGTCTTGCCCTTAAAACTTTTCTGAAAAACACACACTTCTAAATAATAGATGGAGCTCTTGAGGTCACTTGTCTTTTGTATGTCTCCAGTGTTCTATTTTACTAAGCCCACAACTGTTATCTGTACTAAACTTCAGAAAATCATACTTAAAAGATCAAGTACGGGAAAGAACTGAGTCGACAAAATATACCAATTGTTTTGTTCCCCATATCTTGGTAATGAAACAAGCTCTGAAATGTCTGTGTGTAAGAATGTATTGATGAAAAAATCATGCAGATAGTCGAAGCATATTCAGGAATGTTGGTAGCATTAACTTTTATTTTTAAGTACTCATTGCTAAGAATATCTATTCTGTTTGATAAATAATTTTTTTTTACTCTTCAATATTTGATAATTTCTTTATTTTTAAATCCAAGTAAGTTAATGTAACTTACTGGGTTTGATTCAGATCCATAATTCATTCCTGTCCTTCCTATGCAAAAGAACAATTAGAATATATTAACACTGTCTTCATATACAAACAATATTAGGCCATTGATTTGTAAATGTCAGAGTGATATATTAGCATTTGCAAGAGATACCTACATAAGACTGCCAAACACCTTTAGCATCAGGTAGGACAATAATAACATTATCCTTTAAAATTTATTTGTATACAGTATGTGTTATATACCAAAATAGTTGAAAATGATGTTTAGCTATGCTTGATTGATAGGATAATGCAGAAAGTTAATTCACTTCCTGATTACTCTAAATAACTTTTAAAGTTTTTATTTTGAAATAATTTTAGACTTAAGGAAAAGTTGCAAAAATACTGCAGAATTCTAGAATGCCGTTTACTCAGTTTTCCTTAATATGATTGTAATATATAACCATCGTACAAAACTAGGAAAATTAACATTGGTGTATACTATAGACTAAACCACAAGCTATCTATATTTCATTAGTGTTTTATTATAATTTTGTCCTTTTGTTTGTTCCATGATCCCTTTTTGGGATCCCGCTACTCAGGTTTCCTTATAATGTGTTAGTCTCCTCCAATATACATCATTTCCTCAGCCTCTCTTTGTCTTTGTGATCTTCACACTGTTGAAGAGTACCCCTCACTTTGTGGTTGATGTTTCATCAAAATTATCTTAGGATTCTGAATTTTTGGTAAGGACACTGAAGAAGTGATATGCCCTTCTCATTATATCTTATCAGGAGTTACATGATGTTACAGTTTTTATACAGCAACCTTATTTAAGGTGGTATCTTCTTTTCCATTATAAAGTTGCTATTTTTCTAACATAAGTAATAAATATTTGGGGGATATTCTTTGATGCTATGCAAATGTCCTGTTTTTTCCCTCAAGATTTCACTCACTAATCTTTAGTATTCATTGGTGAAGTTTGGCTTGCAACAATTATTATTATGATTTCCTAATGGTACAATAGTTTTGCAGTTATTTTGTAAGAAAGACTTGTATCTCTTCCCCCATTTATTTTTGTTTCCATCTATTTATTTATATCCCTATAGACTAATGGTTATTCATTTTATTCTATGAGTGTTAACCCAATACTATTGGTATTTTGTTGTTCAAATTGTCTGGGCTTTGGCCACATAGTCTCTTATGCTGGTGCTTGTACCCCTTTAACATGTTTCCATCTTTTTTGAGCACTTCCTTACATTGTCCCAACACAAGATGCTCTAGACTTATCTTTAATTTTCTTTATCCCAGACTCAGAATCAACCACTTTACTGAGAAGTCAGGGGTCCTTTTGTTGAAAAACAGTGTTTAGGAAGTAAGATCTGGGTACTCGGTATGCTCATTGCTACGGAGAGGCAGAGAGAGCTAGGAATTAGATATATGTAAAGTAACACATGCATATAAGTACATATGTTTTTTTATTTCTTTCTTTATCTGTATATCTATACCTTTTTAGAAATGAGTTTATACTGATACTTCCAATTCCAATCCAACACGATGAGGTTGAGGCCAGCCTTCTGTCTTCCATGTTTGTACCTCTTTCTCTGACAGTGACAAATCTGGCTCTCATTATTCATATTACATTTACATATTTTATCAACCTTAACATATACATTAAGCAGTTCCGGATTGATTGATCCATTCTCCTACAAAAAACATTTTTTAACTAGAGCATAGCATTTGTATAAAGTATCTTTTGACTTTAGCCTTATAATATCAGGCAAAATATTATTTTCCAAAGTAATTTTGGTTAATTCTTTTCTTTTCCTCCACATTCCTTATAGATATGTTATTCATTTGTAACATAGTTCATTCATTTGTTACAGTTTTTATTTCATTTTGGGTTCCCTCCACTTTTGGTTTGATTTTTAAAAGTTTATGTACTCATTTTTTGTCATATGTACAAGTCTACGGGTGCTGAAATGTATAGAGGCAGCTTTCCTCTAGGAACTTTAGACAAAACTGGAAGAAGTTCAAATGGTTTGGCCTGCCTCCCCCCACCTCCTTTTTAAAAATGCCTTTTTCTGGGATACTGTGGCCAAAGACTAACAAGCAGCGAAATGGCAAAAGGCAGGCAGCAGGCAGGAAAGTAGAAGCAAATGGCTGGGGTAAAACACAAACTGCATGATTAGGCTCTGAATAATCAGGAATGGCATTGTAGCTTGTTATACATATTCCATGGTCATAATTTGATATTTGTAACAAAAAAGAGAAGAATCCTCAAAAAAAGAGCCAGTGTTGACTGGAGAAGTCTACTATCTTTTCCACTCAAAATACACCTATTTACCTTGTTCATCCTCTCTATGTAAGCTAGTGAGTTGCACTTAGCACATTTGAGAGAAATAAAGAGTGATTCACATTATCATTTTAATGGTGCATGGATTCTTTCATTATGTAGTTGATTCACACACATCAACATTTTAAATTTTGGACATTCTAAAATACATTTGGCAAACTGCTAAGGAGAAAACCGTCTGTGAGCCTGTAGGAACTAAAACCTGGTACATGTCTGAACAAATGCAAAAGCCACATTTGTGCTGTTCAGCTTTGTGAGTTATGTAGCTCGGGGTGACCTTTTAAAAAATATTCAAGTGGTTTTGAAATATCATTAAAAGGTGATCAGTGGTAATTGTCTTAACGATAGTACTCACATGGAAAAAAATATTGTTAAGTGGAGCCCTTTCCTAATCTCTGATATGATTTTTAAAGGCCCTTAAAAAAATCAAGACATTTGAAAGTTACTTATTAAAGGCCAAATGAAAACACAACTTGCAAAGGGACTTTTAATTTCATAATGATTCAGATTTTTTTGAGCATAAAATTAGACCCAAGACCAGCTCTTAATTATTTATAGCTTGATTCAGCAGTTTGTGGTATCTAGTCCCCTTACTTTGTCTAAAAGGGCAGGAATAGGTGGAGAAACTGAAATAAATCAGCTCCTTTCATTTTATCATCAGTAGTAAAAAGTCTGCTGTGATATAAAGTTTTAGAATTATCTATGCCATTTGACCCATTACTATGTATAATTGAAAGCATATCACGATTGAGAAAGGAAAAAAATATCACTTATTGAATAACAACTGTACCAGACACTGTGTTAGGCTCTTTATATATATCACTTAGTGTTCACAGCATTCCTATGTAATGTACTATTAATTATTATCTTCTCTTACATAGGTGGAAACTAAGACTCAGATAGCTGGAATCACTTACCAACTCAAATGGGTAGTAAGTATCAAGGCTAGGGTTAAAAATAGGTACTTACAGTTCATGTTCTTTCTGCAGAATTAGTCACTGTTCCATGATTGTCTCTTAATACAAATTATATAAGTTAAAATGCTTTTGCAGCCCAAGGATGAGAGTTGAGAACCTGGGCTCATTTTAATTCCACATAGTTAGGAACAATTGCTACTCTTTTCTTGGATCCTTATACATACTAAGGTATTTAGAAAATGCATTTACATCACAGCTTTTCGGCCTTTGTGGGAAAACTACAGAAAGTCTATGGGACTGCAGATCAGTACACGTTTCTGTACAACAGTATGGAAAGAAATGTTCATACCCCCTAGGCCAAGAAAATGTATATTTTTGTGGATTGTCAGATATACATTTTATGGATATTCATTTCAGTGCTATTTATAATAGGGTAAAATTGTAAACCATGCAAATGCTCAGCAGTTAAAAAAGAGTACATGTACTATAAAAGTATATATATTTTGTTATATTATGCAGTCATTAAAAATATGTCATAAAGAATATTTAGTGATAGGGAAAAATTCTAACTATGTGATTTTCAGATGTTATATTAATGTGTATTGAATGAATATATAAAATAGTAGATTCAAAATAATGCACATAATAAGAATTAACATTTTCCAAATCAGAGATCATGAAGAAATATTATCTGTTTCTTTTGCTTAAGGTAAACACTTTTTGAAGTAGGACATAAAGTGCACAAATAATTAGTGGCTCCATGAACTCTGACAAATTAATAAATTCTTACCAAATGAGACACCCTTGAGATCACTACAACATAGTCAAGAAATAGCGCTTGCCTCCAAGTGTAACTACTACCTTTGATTTTTTTTTCTTTTTAAAGATTTTATTTATTTATTTTAGAGAGGGGAAGGGAGGGAGAAGGAAAGGGAGAGAAACATCAGTGTGTTGCCTCTCATGTGCCCCTTGTTGGGGACCTGGCCCACAACCCAGGCATGTGCCCTGACTGGGAATCGAACTGGCAACTCTATGGTTCGCAGGCCGGCACTCAATCCACTGAGCCCCACTAGCCGGGGCACTATCCTTTAACATTATAGGGTACTATCATGACACTCTAGATTATATAATTTTAAATATCTGATTTATACCTATATTTGAATTTTATCTATGATTCATCTATTAGGTGTTTTTTATGTCTAGCTAATTTTGCTCAATATTATATTAGTGAAATTCATTAATGTAGTTGTATATAGCAATATTTTGTTAATCATCAAAGATGTTTATTATTCTATTGTATTTTTATATATTTATATATACTCTTGATGGGTATTTCCCTATTACCAGATTTCAAAAAACAGTGAGGCAATGAACATTCTAACATGTGCCCTTTGGTGCACATATATCCGCATTGCCGATATACCTGGAAGTAAGACTGTCGGGTCCCGTGGTGTGCTTTCCAGCTTTAGTAGACACCACCAGTTTTCCAAAGCGGTTATACCAATGGGCAGTACCCTCAGCAGAACAGGAGAGCTCCGTTTGTTTCACAGCTCACCATCACTTTGAATTATCAGGGTTTGTAATTTTAGCTCTTCTGAAAGGTATGCAGTGTTCTCTCACTGTAGTTTTCATTTACATTGCTCAAATGAATAATGAAACTGTTTACATGTTGTTGGTCATCTTGATGTTTTCTTTTGTGAAGTGCCTATTCAAGCTACTTGCCCATTTTTCAATTTTTTTCTTTTTTTTAGTGAATATAGGAATTATATGTCTTTAATTCAGTTTGTTATATCTCTTTTTTTTTCTATTGTGTGCTTGCATTTTTACACTCAATGCTGTCTTTAGATTCATAAATGTTATTTTTAATACAGTCCAATTTATTTATCTTGTCCTTTGTGGTTAGGCTTTTTGTGTCCTATGTAGAAAAGATTAGTAACATGTTATCCTGTGTTGTTATAGAGGCTTCATTGTTTTATCTTTCCCAATAGGTATGTGAATCAAGGTTCAGATTTTTCGTATTTTCACATTCAACTCAATAGTAATAAGTGAAAATATTCTCCTTTTCAACTGCACAGTTGTATACAAGCTATAAAACATTTTTCATAAATCAAGTAACTATATATGTGGATATACTTATGGATTTGTTCTGTTCTCTATATTTTGTTCTTCTAGCCTATGTATTTGTCCTTGGAGTAGCACCATAGTTTTCATTACTGGAGATTTACAATTGTCCTGCCCACAAGGACAAGACTTTCATAATTATTCTTCTGGATTGTCTTACTGTGTCTAGCCCTTTACATTTCTTCTAAAATGTTGTATCTCAAACAATTTGTAGGCCTTCTAAAATTTTCTCTCGTCAATATTTTATGGAATGATTTCTATGTAATAGATGAATTTCAGGTCTATTTTAATTTATATCATTTACAATTTTACATTTTTAATTGTTCATTACAGGTACATTAAAAAAACTAAATTTTGTATATTGATCATATATTAGCATCATGATGGAATGAATCATTAATTTAATAAGTAATACTAATCAATATTAATCATGATTAATATTGGCAATATTTGATATTCATAGCGATTATGTCATCAATATTAATCACTAAAATTATGAAAAAATTAATAAATTATATGTTAAATTAACTAGTTTTGATTTTTGTAAGTAAATGATGTTGATGAATAAATGTTAGGTTTATGATTTTTTGAAACACTTACATATTTTATTTTTTATTTATCTTATTGTACTGACTAGGACCTTACAGATTTTGTTTATTAGTTTTTGTAGCACTTTTAAAAAAGTTTTAGCTGATGATATTTTGAAACTATTGAGATATGAATTTGATATTTTATCTTTATGTTGTTAATTAGGTAAATTGCACTGGTGGGTTTTAAAAATTAACTAACCATGCATTCTTGGGGGAAAAACAACCTGTTTGTGATATATTCTTATTTTTTAAATAAATTGCTATATTTCATTTGCTAATATTTTCTTTAGAATTACTGTATCAATGTACATGATAATTAGGCTTTATCTTTCTTGAAATAGATTCATCAGACTTCATCATCAAGGTTAAGCTGGTTTCAAAAACTATTTTCTTTTCTGTGAAAGCCTTGGTATAATAAGATCGTTGTTATTTCTAAAACTTTGAAAGACTTAGCAATGAAACTGTCTGAACTGGAGATTTATCTGTAGAAAGCATTTTAAAATTTTATTCTGTTTCTTTAATAGATTTAGTAATACAGAAATTTGCTATTTTTTTCTTGTGTTCATTTTTAAAGTATACTTTTCTAGTATTTTCCATTTCACCTAAAAATTTTTCATAATCTCTTATTTTATTTTTAATATCTATAAAATCTATATAGTAGTGTTTTATTTGTTCTCAATATTTTTTAAATGTCTTGCTTGAGGTTTACCAATTTTATAGATATATATTTCTTTTCCCCAAAGCCAAACTTTGGCTGTTGTATTATTTTCTATTGCTGGGTAACAAATTACCATGAATTTGATGGCTTAAAATAATAACTGTATTCTCTCACAGTTTTGAAGGCCAAATATCCAGTGTCATTTTTACTGGGCTGAAATCATGGTGTCAGCGGACTGTACTCCCTCTGGAGGTTGTGGGAGATAAGCCATTACTTTGTCTTTTCTGTTTTCTGAAGCTGTGTTCTTTGCCCTCCTGATTTGTGGCCTTTCCTTTATTTTCATAGCCTGAAGTAGAGCATCTGGCTTCAGCTGTCACACTGACTTCTGTCTCTGTAGTCAGATATTTCTCTGTCTCTCCCTCTTGTAAAACACTTGTGATTACATTTGGGGCCTACCCAGGTCATCCAGAAAAAATCCAGCATTCCCCGAATTCCTTTTGCCACACAAAGTAACATCCAAAGGGGCAGGAATTAGGAGCCAGATATTTTATCTTGAGGGGCCATTGTTCAGCCCACCAGAGCTTTGTTGATTTTTTCCTATTGCATGTTTATTGTATATGTTATTAATTTATGCCTTTATTTTTGTTTTATTATTTTTATATTCTTCTGGTTTTACTTGCTATTCCTTTTCTAACATTTATGGTAGATAATTAGATAATAGATTTTGAGGCTTTTAAAATTTTCCTAAATATGCATGTGTGTAAGGTTTTAATGTCCATCTTGTATAGCTTTAATTTCAACCTACAAAATGTAATATGTAGCATATTTATTATAGCTCAGTAAAATATATAAGGAGAGACCCAAAACACCCTGTAATTATCTCCAGGAGGGTGGGCCCATTGTAGTACATGCTTCCCTAGCTAGGTGAGTGTTCTAGAAATCCATCTGTATTAGTGTATAGCTGGTGTTGTGAGAGGCTGCAACAGCTTCAGTGAATTTTTTTTTGAAGATTCTTTCAATGCATTTGCCCGTTTCATGATGGGTGATTTACGAGTGCACCTGACCACATCATACTGAGTGTTCAGCAGTTTTTGGCCAAAAATGGTATGTCTCCCATGCCCCACCCTCCCTAGTCACCTAAAATCTCCCAAGTGACTTTTTTTTTGTTTCCCCAATTAAAAATGTCCTTAAAAGGAAACATTTTGCTGATGTGGAAGAGGTGAAACAAAAAATGGCCGAAGCATGAAAAGGCATCAACAATTATGAGTTCTGAGCAGTGGGAAAAATGGATCCATAGGTGTATTGCATCAAGTGAAGAGTACTTTGAAGGTAACTGAAGTTTAAACATATAAGAATAAATACACAATTTTTAATAAATAAATTCCATTTTGGGGTCCTCACTTGTTTTAAATTTGGATTGTGGTTGGATTCTTAGTTAGAAGAATTTTACTTAGTTTCCAAACATTTGTAAATATTTCAATTTTTTGTTACTGATTTTAGCTTGATTTTTCTGAAATCAGAGTATAATTTTAAACCTTGATAAATTAACTATTAAAATCAGTTGAATGGGTCATCATATCATCAATTTTGTCAAATGTTCCTCAGGTACTTGAAAATAATTTAGTATTTTTGGTACATTTTTTATAAGTATCATTTTGGTTGGGATAATCATCATGTTATTCAAATATTCCATAGCCCTATGGATTCTTTTCCTGATAGATACTGTGAAAAGTGTGCTAAAGTCTTCTACAGTGGCAATAGATTTTTCTATTTCTTATTTGAATCATTTCAATTTTTGGTTTATATATTTGGAAGCTATGTTTTCTACTGGATATACAATTAGAATTGTTAAATATTCTTGGTTGATTGACTTTTTCATAGTAAAATGTCCTTTATAAATGCTTTATGTCTTAAAATCTTTGATATTATTACAGATATATCAGTTATTTTAATTAGTATTTACAGGCATATCTTTTTACATTCTTATATTACAGCTGTATTTTTACCTTCAACATTTTTATTTTTAAAAAAAGATCTATGGCTTCTCTCTTATAGTATATGAGGTCTGTCCAGAATATATCCAGCCATTTACTATGAAAAATACAGTCATTTACTGAAGAACATACAAGATAATAAGAAACCCTGTACATAGGACAATGATGCCTCCATCCCCTTCAAAGTAAGCACTGTGGGACCTCACACACTTCTCCCAATTGCTATCAACTACCCTGTCTAATGTTCCTGAATCTCATGGAGGGTCTGAAATCTCTGCCCTTTCAAAGGTGATTTTAATTTTGGGAAAGCCAGAAGTTGCAGAGCACCAAATCTGGGCATAGGGCAGCTGAGTCACCTGGGTGACTTGATGTTCGGCCAAAAAACTGCATGAGATGTGATGTACGAGCAGGCATGTTGTCGTGATGAAGCTGCCCATCACCAGTTGCCCATAGCTGTGGACTTCTGAATCATCCCAATAGTTTCCGCAGAGGAATATTCAAGCTTAAGGCAAAACTGGATGCAGATTCATTGCTCTACCCACTCAGTCATTTTGAATGCGATGGACACATAGGACACATGCTCACTCATTGGCATCAACCACTCCCACTGATTAATACAGTGAGGTTGTCATTGTTCATACACGTGCATTCCAGTCCACTCTCCTTGGCTGCCAGGTTACACTGATGTGCAAACCATTCTCATTATATTAATAATGGCTGGACGTTTTCTGGACAGACCTCATATAGGTTGTTTTTTTTAAAATCCAGAATGAAAATCTTTGCCACTTTCCTCCTTCCTTGAAATAATTTGTATAGTATTAGTGTTCCTTCTAAATGGTTAAACTCAGAGGAAAAAAAATATCTGGACTGAGAATTTTTTGGTGGTCAGGTATTTAATTACCTATTTAATTTCTCTAAGAGTCAAAATACTTATAAAGTTTTTTTCTTTCTACTTAGTTACACATTAGTGGATGTGGTTTTATATATTTTATAGAAATATGTCTAAAGGACATGGGTTATAAGACCTATGGTTATTTAGAGTGATGTTGCTTAATTTCTAAGTAATTAAATATTGAGTTTAAATTAATTCCATGATCATCAGAAATTATATACTTTATAACTTCAATCCTCTTAAGTGTGTTGAGACTTTTTTATGGTTTAGAATATATTCTGTATGTTAAAATATCCCTATGCACTTAAAAAATTGCATATTCTGCATGCAGTTATTAGATATAATTTTGTAAATATGTACATTAGAACAATTCCATCAATCATATTTTAAAAATCTTTTATATCTGTTCTTCCATCTGGGATCATTTCCCTTTAGTCTGATGTAATTCTTTGTTCTTGTAGTGTGGGCTCATCAGGATATATTTCTTTAAAAATGCCTTTGTTTTGTTTTTGATATATATTTTTGCTGAATATAAATATTAGGTTTGCATTTTATTTTCCCAAACTATAGCAATGTCATTTCATTGTTTTCTGTTTGTTTTTTTGTTTAATGATGGCCAGTGTTGAGAAATAGGCTCTTATTTTTATTGTTATCCTCTGAACGATAGTCATCCCCTCACCTCACACGTGACTACTTTTGAGATTCTCTTTACTTTTGGCTTTCAGCAGCTCGACTATAATGTACCCAGGAATGACTTTCCTTTTACTTATCCTACTGTGGTTCTTGAACATGTAGGTTGATGTCTTTCATCCTCTGAAGAAATTCTCAAATTTAACTATTATTTCTTCAAATATTGCCCCCTATACTCTTCCTGTTCATATGGAACAGCAAAGCATGTATATGTTTAGTGTCCCCAATCCCCTTTACAGTTCTGTTCTGGTTTTCTTTTTCTTATATTTAATTCAGAGGTTTTCTTCTCGTCAGGCTTTGAGTTCACTTATCCTGTCTTATGCTATTAATTTTATTGAGTGAGTTCTTAATTTTATCCATGATATTGTATTTTGTAGTTCTAGGATGCACATTCAGTTTTTTTTATGGATTGTATTTCTCTGTTAAAATACATTTTCATCTATTTTTGCCCATCTTTTCCTCAATTTTATTTATTACATTCATCACAATTATTTTAAAGTCCTTCTCTGCTAAATTCAATATATGAGTCATTTGTGGATGAGCTTCCGATAACTTTTTTTTTATCATCAGTTATTTTCTCCTGCTTCCCTGTGCATCCAGCAATTTTTAAATTATATTTTTACATTGTGAATAATATAGACTTTTGATGATTTTACCTTCCTCCAGCGAGTATTGGGTTTTGTTCTGGGAGTAATGACATTTCTGATCATCTAGATCATGTGGAGGCTTGATTTTAAGTGTTAATGGGGAGTGTCTATTTTGGTATTGCCCTTAATTTTACATTATGTTTCTTACTTCAAGGACATGATGTTTCTGGAATCTCAAATGGATACCTCTGAGGTATCCACAATCTATTTTTCCCAGTGGGTGGGTGAAACTCCAACATCTACCACATTATGTGCAACATCTGAAATCTCCACTCAAATCTCAGCCCCTCTGTTCTCTGATAGAATTCCTGGATTTTTGCCCAAGGCATGTGAAGATTCAAAGTCAGTCTGGGATCCAGATGATTTTTTTTTACTTCCTGGTTTATGGCTTCCTCTTCTCTAGTTCTCTGCTTCCCCAAATTCATCCAGTTTAGCAGCTCTCTTTCCTCTGCCCTGTGAAACTGCTTGCACTCCACTTCCATGCATAGCAGTTAAGAAAATATCCCTCCGCGGAGATATTTCTCCACGGAGAAAACCGGGGTAAATATGGGGCTTTGTTGGACATATGGTCATGTGGTCTTTGCTGCCAGTGCCTGAAAACTTTTTGTTTTAATTTTATTTTTGTAATTGTCTATGGCAAAAGCTTATTTTTAAATGTTTTAGGTCTTTAGTTAAATTTCTCTTTTCATCCCTGATACCACTTTATTATACTTTATCTCTTTTTTTCCTGGTATCTCTTTACTGTCCTCAAACAGATATTTAAAAAATATACTGGTGCTGATTGTGCAGTCGTTTTAGTGAGAGAATTGGCCTGAAACAATGTTGTCTGCTGTTAGATTGGAGTAGATGAACTCCACCTCATTGTTTTGCATTTTATAGTTTAGTGTTCCCTGCAGATATTTTCAAGTATGTATTTTCTTTGTTTAAATAAAGTACAGTTACTTCATAAACTGTATCTGATAATTTCAGTATCTGATGCACATTTGTTCCTACTATCTGTTTTTTCTCTTGATTCTGGCCTATAGTGCCCCATTTCTTTCTTTGCTTTGTTACTCTTGCCTGCATACTGCAATTGTCCTTGAAAAATTGTATTTCTTGAGGCCAGGATGAAGGCATCCTGCACCAAAGAAGATTTACATTTACTTCTATGTGGGTGAGGCCAGTAAAAGGCATCCTTTACCTAACAGAAGATGTGAAGTTCTCAGGAATCTCCAGAGCAAATCTGCTGGAAGGCTGGCCAGGGGCAACATTTATTCAATAATCTTTATCCCCTTTTCTTTTTCTCTCAATCTGTCTTCTAGCACCTACAAAGCAGTGCTTATGAATCAGTTTTACATTAGGTGAAAAACCCTTCTGTCCCAAATTATTGTGAGGGAGTCTCCTCTCTGACTCCCTGCTATGGAGAGGTCCTAGGCCTTGACTTTCCCCCATCTTGGCCCAGACCACATTTTCGCAAATTGGGTGTGTGGCCTCAAAGTAAAAGCTCCTTGCTGCTCATGTGTACAGTTTATAGCTTTGTGTTTTGTTCTTCCCCATCCTTAGGTTTGTGTAAGTAGTTAGGTACTACTTTGTTAGCTTTTAAATGATTTTAAAGGGATTTAAAAATATTTTAACCACCTCTTTATCATTGGGAGTTTTGATCTAAATAAAGTCATTATTGGAAATAGAAGTTTCTTATCTTTTTGTTTTTAATTTATTAGGTCAAGAAATTACAGACTTATTAAGTTTCCAAGAGACAGTACTGACTCTTGGAAACTTATTGAAATATTTTTTTTGGTGTGGTAATAATGCATGCTCAACATGTGTAAATACTCACTTGAGACAAATGGTTGTTTTATTCTTTGGGGGGTACAGTATTATTTATGTGTATAATTTTAGTTATTTATATATCCATACACCAAATCAATAAATGTTATTGTTTTGGTGTATAATTATAGCACTTAATATCAATGTCTTTTATGAATGTTATATATATTTACTTCTTTGTTATATATGTATCCATTTCTAATACACATATATTAATACATTTTACTATGATGGTGGATTTATGAGTTATATTTAAAGCACTTTTAACAGTTTTAAATTTATGTGTGCCCGGAGATAGGTAAGCAGGTTGATAACAAAAAGAGAAAATAGCTGAATAGTTGGGAGGGTAAAGCTAGGACTAGCAGTAGAAAAGCATGGGCCTAGGGTATGGTGGCAGGCCTGGTGGGTCAGGAACAATAGGATGCTTGGATTTTTGCATCTTCAGGTCATGCAAAAATCCCAGCAATAAACCAGGTAATAGGTCCTGGCATAAATCATTTAATTTCATTTATTTCATATGCTTTTCCTGATGAAAAATTGTTACCAAATTGAGTTTGAACTCTTGGTAAAGCCTTAAAAAATGTATAACTGTCACTTTACAAAAATTAAAAAAAATGAATTCGTGGGGAAATGTATTGTTGTATGCAGATTTCCAAAGGAAACCTGCAGATGCTCACATAAGAAACATTCCTCCTACTCTTTTGAATAAACATGTTGCCAGCCCAGTACATTTGCATACCCATGAGAACAATTGTTTCAAAGATATGGGCTGTGAACACATGTGGCTGACTACCAGATTATGAACACCAGACTTGAGATATATATTTTTCAGGTGTACAGCTTGAGGAAATTATTGAATACTCAGCACAAATACTATATCTTGGGGAATATTTGGAGAAATGTAGGTGCTACAGTATTTTGAATAATCAGTCCCTCCAGCTTTCATTGTGACTGATGGAAAATTTATTTTACTTTGCCTTAAAAGGGAAAAACAAAATTGTAGCTATCTTACTGCATAGTTTGTTAAGCAATCTCCATTTTGTTCTTGCATTTAACAGATGTTCTGAAATGGTTAAGCCACAAATGCATGTTTCAACTCGTGAGTAACTTGTTAACAAAATACATTCCCATCAGTTGGCTTAAAATACCTTATATTAAATATATAAATAAAACATGAAATTTAAAAAATATATAAAGGCTTTATTGATAACTTAAACATAAAAAGAAGTGTCATTATAGAACAGTATAATCCTTTCTTGCTTTATGGGTAAGAAGTTATAAAGTCACATTACACTTGAATGTTTGACTTTTCATTTATCTTTTGTAGTTTATTGCAGTGGAGCTGACAGATGTTGAAAGATGTTTCGATATACATGAAGCCCAGCAGCTCCTATAGATCTGCTAGGCTCAAGTCCTTAACTGCTATCATCAGAATCTGTTATAACTTATGCTTATTAAATTGGCTCCAGGTTTTATTTTTCAGAGTAGCCCCTAAATAGCTATTTTTCCAAAATATGTCCAGTCTTATCCATACCTCCTCCTTGAAAGCAGATTTTTCAAACTGTCCTCATATAAGCAGGACAACCATATAGCAGGGTTTTCCCAGGCCAGGCGTAATAGTTCCTAGTGCCTTCCTTATGCTCTCGAAAGGTACAGTGTTCGATGATGAATGTATGGCTACGCTATATTTTAAAGGCTACGATTCATAATATTCTGAAGAAATAAAAATTGGTCTAATATTACATATTCATGAACTACCTCCCACCAATTAAGGCATTCCATTTGTTATCAAACATTTTCCCCTGGCTCTTTGGTCTACAGTAGATTCTTCCTGTTTTGGTTAGAAGTATATTGAGGGTTCTTTAGTTTGGCAATTATGGAAACTATTGCTGTCTTATACAATTTATTTAATGAATTCAACCCAGACTTCTCTCAGGTATTTTTTGTGGTAAAGTAGGAAACCTGTCCATATTAATGGTTTATCCTGAGATGAGATACAGAGATCAGGGACCTCTCAGGCCCATCAGAAAAGTGAGGCACTTTCTGTGACAGGAAACCCATAAAGCAGTGAAAAGATTGTTGAGCAAGAAGGCAAATTTAGGTAAAATTCAGATGCTTTTTATTCCTGAAATGGAATCTTGTCTCGATGTGATTATTGTAGGTTTGAAATTAAGCTCTGCCCCGCATCTTCAGGCGGATGACTTCCCGCATGTATATGGTTTGCCTTTGCAGTTGTTGATATTGTTATCTAGTAGCTAATATGAAAACATCGCTGTGTTCCCAAATTTTATGATATAATTTTAAACTGCAGAGCACAGGAAATATAATCATAACCCCCAAACAAGCAGGTATATTGCAGAGAAACAGTAATAACATACACGCATGCCAGTTCACTTAAATGAAGTAGATAGGTTTTTCTTAACACCTAATAGATTATCCTCAACACAATAAAATCCACATGTTAAATTCTTGATTAAACCCTCCATTTTGAGCTTTCTTCACATTCTTTGTTTGTGTCTACTCTACGATGGAAATAACTTCCCTTCAACTGTTAAACATTTTCAGAAACCATTTCAGTTTTACATACATTTAAAATTTCTAAACATTTAAGAATTACATAAATGTAAATTATTGTTTCCTTTCAAAATGTGTTTTCCAGGAGCAGATAACAGATTTTCACCTTCAAGTGCACATGCAGATGTTTTTATTTTTGAGTGTACCTTCTCCTCAATCTTTCTCCCCACAGGATGTCGGATGTGTCCTTCCGTCTGCCGGGAGGCGCTCTGCCCTCCCACCCGGCCGTTTCCGGTGGCGCCCTTTTGTCTGCAGGCTCCGGGCGGCGCACCCGGCGTGGGGACCCTGGACGGGGAGGGAAATGGTGATGGCGCCGGACTGTCTCTCGTCAAGGCTGAAAGAGAGCACGCAGCTTTCCACACCTCTCTCCCCGAGTGAGGGGCATTTAGGTTATTGCCATGACAATTCCAACTGGGGGAACTTTATTGTTGTTACTCTCTTTATTCAGTTGGCGTCACCTCCACAGCCCCCGCCAAGGAGTCACTTTCATTTCTGGGCTGGTGTTGGAGAACAGGTAGCCAAGACTCGGAACTCTTTTGTTGCGGTAACAACACACCCGGTCAAGGGGGGTCTACGTGGCATTGCATTTGCTGGGCGTGCAGAGATCGGGACGCAGCGAAGGGCTCCGTCCGACCCCGGGAGGCTCGCTCTCACAAACGGCGGGGCTACGCTTCACTTGGCAGCAGATTCCAATTACTGGTGCAATTATGGGGCTATGGGAGCTCCCTCTACGGGCTAATTGAACGTCTGCAAATTATATTTCTCCTTTTTTTTTTTTTTTCATCTCCTTTCCATTTTTCCCCCAACAAAGCCTGTCTGCGGCCTGCGGGCCCGGGCGGCCGCGCGGGCCGGGGTCGTGCCCCTCGGAGCGGAGCAAGATGGCTGCCCCTCGGCTGTTTGAAGCCGGCGCGTTTGAAGCTGCCGCGCGTGTTTGAAGCTGCGGCATTTGAAGCTGTCGGGCTTGAAGCTGGCGCGTGTGTTTGAAGCTGCGGCATTTGATGTGGCTGAGGGCGTTTGTAAATTTGAGACAGACTTTAATATTGTGAGACGGTAGGGGAGTCCTTTTCAACCCCCTTTTCTTTTTTTTTTTTTTACTTGAACTTTTAAAAAAGTTTTATTTAACTTTTTTTTCCCCCAACTATTTTAACTACTTATGTCAGCCGAGGAGTGCTGTGATTCACAGCCATTATTGTAAGGAGGCTGTTATGTATTTTTAGTGCTGCTGGGCCCGTAGGAATTCTTGAGTGGCTTTGACTGGATACAACAATGTGCAGAATAAGCCCAACTGTGAAGAGAGCTGCTGCGGCCGCAGAACGGTGCAGACTAATGTTGCAAAAGGGCAGCCTCCTTGTGGCTTTTAGAAGAAGGCCGAGTGTGCCCCCGGTTGTTCTGCAAGTCTGATGAGTGTAGAGGTAGAACGAACGTGGATGAGTAGAAGTAGTTGGGGATGCCCAGGGGGAGGGATGGGTTTTTGCGGTTTTCTGGGAGCAAAGCATTGTCTGATTTCTTCCTATGATGTTTCCTTTAATTCGTGTAAGAACTAGACAACACAGTAAAAATGAATGGAGCATTGTGTGGAGAGCATCTCCGCTGAAAATGCGAGAGAGATGGGAATGAGTGTTGCTGCTGCCCGTGAAGGAAAGAAAACGGGTGGGTGAACCTTGCTGTCTGTAGATTGTGGTGTGGGAAGCATCTTGTCTGGGGGAGCCCCAGGTGTGTAAGTGAAAAAGGTAGAAAAAAATTGGAAGGCGCCATGAGTTGTCAAACTGTGCTGGGTAAGGAACACCTGGGTTTGGGTGCAGGTAACTCTTCCTTTAATTCCTAGTTTGGAGCAACACTGCGCACTTGCACGTGGAGCTGGTGAAGTAAGACGCATTCTGTTGCTGCCTACGGCTCTGCTCTGATAGACAGTTTGGGTTAGAAAGCTGCTTTGATGGGCACGCCATCAGTTCTCTTCTCGGGAAGTAGAACGTTGGGTTCTGCTAATGATCATACTCTTGAAAATTAAGTCATGGTTTTTTGATGTTGGCTATTTGTCAGGACTTGAACCAGTTAACCTACAACTCCATCATTTTTTTTTAATTGGGTAGAATACAAATCCTATAAAATAAACATCTGTTTTTCAGACATATTTTGATTGTGTATCTACCCAGGATTGAGGTATTTGGTTCAGTATTTCATTCATTTTAGCAAAGATCTTTAATTCCTTCAGTTCACAGAAAAAAACTATACTGTATTAAATCTGTACCATTAAAACTGAGTTAATGCTTTTTAATCTAGACAGAACTGGCTTTTATTCTAACAAATAATTTTAAATGTATGCATTACCTATTCTGCTAAGAACAACATATATATTTCTTGCATATCTTTTGAATGATGAAAACATTTCACATTGTTTCAAAGAGCAGATGATCTTGGATCTGTTTTCTTGCAAACAATTGTTTTTAAGGATTTCCCTTCATTCGTTCAACTTTCTGATTTGGTGGGAATATAAATTTGATAAGCATTTTCTCTTGATTGTATACATTCATTTTCTACTATAACTTTTCTTTATTAGCTCCTTCAACTGTATTCTTTTGAAACCATGTCTTCCCATTCTATTAGCTAATCACGTATTTTAAATGTTAGTATTTGATCAGACTTGTATTTCAAACTTATATTAACAAAATTGACATTATTCATTGAGAACTAAGTTTTTATAGACTATCAGTCTAATGCACTAGTAATCCACTTGAACAAGTCATTTTATAAGTC